>NC_090941.1:541902265-542210132 GCF_040938575.1 Ambystoma mexicanum | reverse complement strand
GAACCATTTCAATGAAAAAATCAATTTCATGAGCAAACTGGACTGACTGAACAATTGGTTCCCTCTTCTCCCTCTTCACTTTATGGCTAGGGTACATGCCACCTGTGTGATGGCATGTGTATTTGACCTACCAATCACTGGCCAATGTGTGATGCCACTGCTAGGCAGCATGCAGCAAATGTGTTCATCTTCCATCTTGGTGCCATCAATGTGTGCCATCTGCCTACCCTTCACACGCAGTGACGGTGCATGCATGGGAGGGTTTTAGTCATGTGGGACATGTGTCAATCAAGTACTGTTTCTGTAGCCTCTCAGCCCTAATTGTGTGCCATAGTGCTAATGCCTGTTTCCATTTGTTTTCTTTTATGTCTTTGCAGGGGATGACGCACTTGATACTGCTGGGGTTGTGGAGATGGTGCAGACCCAGGAGGGGTCTGAGGGCCGACCGACCACCAGTGAGGGACGTGGTGTGGTGGTGGGTGAGAACCCACAACTGCTGCAGGTCATGCTCTCAAGGGGTGTCTCTGGCTGCACCTCCCCCAAGCTGTATTCAGGTGTTGATTCGGATGATGAGACCTATGTGCCGTCGCAGGTGAGTGTTCCTGGGAGGGATTCTGTTCTGTCCGACCCACCTGCACCAGGGTTAGAACCCTCAATGGGGATGTCAGTGTTGGCAGGTACGCCTTTGGTGGTTACGGATGCAGGGTCACACTCCGCGACATCTGATCCTGTTCCTGGGCCAGCAGATCAGAGGGGGAATGCAGTCCTGCAGCCTCAGGCAGTGCCGGCACAGCAAGGCGCAGTTCGCCTTGCCCCAGACAGGTGTGGTGCCCGCCGATGTTGTGGCCGTCAGCCACCTGGCAATACCGCATGGGAGCAATCCATATACGGTATGGCAACCCAACAGGCAGCATCATCAGAGATGATGGCTCAGGCCATGGATAGGGTGGCCACTTCCATTGTCCCCCCCGAAAGGCTGATGGAGTGACTACAGCAGGCAACAGACTCCATCTGCCAGTCACACAGGGAGGACATGTTGGCGTCCGACAGGGACAGGCGGGCGGCACTGGCGACTCTGCGGGAAGCCATTTCCATAGAGTCCCAGGGCCACAGGGAAGCCCTGAGGGTGGAACTCCATCACCTCAGGGCGACACTTGTTGAGCTTGAGGCTTCAACAAACAGAAGGACAGAACAGCAGCTGGAGCGTCTCACACGTACGCTCTCAGCTGAGATGCAGGCAACTAGGGCGGAGGTCCGGGCATCCCGTGAGTTGTTGCATGGGGACCTCCGCACAATTATCCTCCAGAACGAGACCTACCACACCTGCATGCTTGCTGCCATGGAGGAACAGACTAGGGCTTTGCGTGGGCTGCCTCCCATAGTGCCACCACCTCCTGATGCAGCTGCAGAGGGTGAGGAGAGCGACAGCAGTGATTCTCCCACAATAGGGTAGCCGTGTAGGCCATGAGCCCATGGAGGTGTTTTTTTTCCGCAAGATCCACACAGGTGGGTTTTGGTGTGCACCCTGTCCTCGGACCTCCTGGGTGGCCTCCCCCATCCCCGCTCCCCCTGGACAGTGTGTTGCCTTGTGTGGCTCCCGTGGGCATACGCTGCATTGTGGCTGGGCACATGCAGGCTTGTCATGAATTTGGTTCAGATGCTTGGTTTTTTGTGACACACACCCCTCCTGCTTCCCGTTTCCATGGGCTTGCAAAGGCTGTGCCCAAGTGACATTGACGTACATGGTGACATTGGACTCCCATTCGATGTGTGGGCAGTCTGTAGTCAATACTGTGTATACATTCATAGTGCATATTGTTGTTGTATTGTACACTGCATGGTGTATTGATATGTGCCTCTGCATCCATCTCATCCTCCTAATTTGCAGGTCCATTTCTCATGTCTTCACAAGGCGGTCCACCTTGGTACTGGAGTCCATGTTGTAAGTAGTGCACCTACAGTCTTGCGTGGCGCTAACACTGTAAACTTGGAAGTGTTCGAAGTGCTGGCATCATCAGGTAGTGAGGCTAGCAAATTTTTAAGTCTGTAATGTCATGTTTAAGGTAGGTTGGAGGTTGTGTAGGTGATTGGTATTCTTGGTAAGTATTTGGTAATGTGTGTTGTAGGTCCTGCATTACTGTGAGCATTTCATGTGTGGCCAGTGTTAAGCGGAAACCTGTGCAGTTCCCTCTGGGACCACTGCAAAAGATTTAGGACTACAGGTGTTTGGCAGTAAACCCACTTGGTAGCAGTCTGTACCACACAGATTCACTTGGAAGCTGTGGCTGAGCAGTCAGACTTCCCTCAAGAAGAGTTAGACAGTATGTGGAGTATACAAAATAGGGCAATCTACACAGTAGAACAAGCAAACACAGAACAAGGCTTTGGTGTAAAGATATAAAGGTATTTATTTATAACAACACATCTATAGAAGACACTCTGGCACTAATACGGCAAACAACTTCAATCACAATTACTATATGAAGAAAAAGATCAATCCCCCTAACAATAGTTCGACAAGTATAGGTTTACCGGCATCACTTATTTACAGACAGAGGTGTATGCTTTAACCTAGATGGCACTCTAGTATTCGTTAGGACGGGAGAGAAAAATAAGGCAGGTTATGAAATCAACTTGGTACCAATACTTTACGGACAAATGCAAGGCAAGTAAGGCAGGGTCTACTGCAGATCACAAAGTTCAGAGGCCAGGCCCACTCGGCGAGAGGCAAGGCGATATGTCCCAGAAAGTGTCTCAGTGGAAATGCGCTTCGAGTCTTTATCGCAAATTGTTATGGAAAGATTGGACCAGTTCAGAACAACACATTAAAGAGAGCTTGGAGGCGACCCAAGGGAAAGGCGAGGATTAAGACACCTCACTCTATCCGGCAGAAAGGGAAGCCAGGCGGACACGGTACCTTGTTTGTGGAGAGACAGCTCCGGCGGGGGCAGTTGTTCCTGGTGGTGGATGCACGTCGGGTCTTTGCCAAGAGTAGAGATGATCTCGTCGTCGAAGAAAAGCGAAGTCCGGTGCACCACCAGGGAAGAGACCAGCCGCGGAGTGCTCCGTCACAAGGCACCACCTTTTGGTCGCGGTGCAGGGGTAGTGGCTATCCGGTTGCCGAGGTGCTCTGCACGGGCAATTCGACCACTACGTCCTGAAGCGAAGAAAAAGCAAAGGGGACTGGTTGTTCCCACCAGTCAGGGGAAGAGACTCTCCGGCAGGGAGATCTCCTCTGTCGTCGGGAAGTGGTGAGTCGGTTCCGCAGGGCTCCACCGGAGGTGTCGTCGTTGCAGGTCGGCTCAGCTTTACCCTCGTCGGATTCTTAGGTCCTGTGGCGACTTCTGAAGATCCAGTCCCAAAAGCCCTGCTTTTATGCAGGAAACCCCCATTCATTCAGCCTAGCTGTCAATCAAAACACGCTAAGTGGTGAGCGGGGTGGCTCACCACTTGGGCCAATCACACCAGAGTGTGACCGGAGTTGGAAAGGCAACTCAGTCCAGGGTGCCTAAACCCCCTCCCACACCCCTGTGGTAACCCAGACAGAATGGCACTACTTTGGAGGGTCCCTGTACAGAAGCCCGCCAAAAGTGGAACAAAGGGCTCAAACTTTGGTTCAGGAGTCACAGAGACGAACACAGACGCCATTATAAAAACCGCGTTCTGGCAGAAAATACCATCCGATAGACTTATTTAAGATAAGTAAACCGGTGGTATGTTAGAGATTAACGAGGAAAAGTATCAATCTCCAACAATGGGAAGAATCCCATAGGGTTATATTCGGGGTCGAATATAACAAGTAGTTTCCACTGCCACCAGCCAAAACTCGAGGAGGGGGGACAGGACAGTGCTCCCTCGAATAACAGACCCAGGAGTAATCGAATTACCCCTACTAGTACGTCCACAATAGGATGGTTTGTACTAGTTCTGTTAGTAAATTTAGGTCTAGTAAAGCCAATGGTGACTTTACATGCCCGGGGAGATAGTAGTCTGTCCCTGGGTATGGAGTCTATGATGGAGGTCCGCTAGGACGCCCCAGTGCTACGGCATGGAGGGTGCGGTGTAACACACATAGAAAAACATATGAAACCCTATGGAGTAAAAGACCCCATAGTCCATAGAACACATTGACATTCAAAGGAATTACACACATTCATGTCCAAGAGTGGGAGAAAAAGAGTCTCACTCTTGGCAGGATGGAAAAAAACAAACTCCAGAAATCCAGCAAAGCTGCTGGGGGACTCACTAGCTTAGGAAATTCAGCCTAAACAGAGAATTCTCCCTAACAGCCATGTTTCCATTAGGGACACTGTAGCTGGTGACACTTGGGGCATGTTGTGGGGATTAATTTGTTTGCTCTCACATTGGATGACATGCCATGGTGTGTTGTGTGGCTGTGCCGGGGAGGGGTTGGGTGACATGGCACTGTTCTCATGTAGTATTTTGCAAGTGGGTATTCATTTCTGCAGCATGGAAGTGTGTCTTTTGATAACACTGCATTGGTGGTGTTTGTGTAGGTAGGGATGCACACATTGTGACACTTCCACATGAACAATCTCAGGCTGCTATGGTTCTGACAGTTGACTGTCCCTTTGTTCGTCATAATTGTCAGGTCGAGTCATCATTGCTTATCAGATGGTATGTGCCAGGGCTGTGTGCACTCCACAGGGGTGTGATTTCTATGTGAAGTAATTAGCCACCAACTGCGTACGGGCTGCCTCACCCCGTGCCCTTTCCCCTCCCATGCGCAGCAGGCGTGCATGTGGTTGGGGATGTGGGGGCACCACCATGTCCACAGCCAGGCCCCGGCGTGTTGCAACATTGTGCAGGACACATGCTGCCACTATGATCCTGCACACTACTGGGGGCGCATATAACAGCTGTCCGCCAGAACGGTCAAGGGAGCGAAAGCGTGACTTGAGCACTCCGAATGTGCGCTCCACTATGCCCCGGGTTGCAATATGGGCTGTGTTGTATCTTACCTCGGGAGGCGTGATGGAGTTCCGACTTGGCGTCATCATGTGGGTGCTCAGAGGGTAGGCACTGTCCCCTGGTGAGGAGGTGATGGGTATCATTAGTGGGGTAGTGACATAACTCTGCATCTGACATGCATGCATGTGCAGTGGCATTCATACTCACCAAGCAGCCATGTATCGCCATGCCGCCCAGCTTCTAGGTCCCGGCTTAGGCTAGACATTCGGTAAATGAAGCTGTCGTGGGTGGACCCTGGATAGTTGGCATATACTGAGGTGATAATTCCCTTGTCATTACATACTACCTGCACGTTGATGGAATGCCAGTGCTTGCGGTTCCTATAGATGTGCTCAGATGCCCTGGGGGGACGTAGTGCCACATGGGTGCAGTCAATGGCACCTAGCACTTTGGGGAATTGTGCCACACCGTAGAAATCGAGGGCGGCAGCCTGCCTTTCTGCAGGTGTCCTGGGCAGGTATATGTGCCTACGGACTGATGGGCGTGCAGTGATGATGTTCAAGACCTAGTGTAGGCAGCGTGACTGCGTGGCCTGTGACACCCCACCCACTATGGCACTTGTCCGCTGACATTATCCTGTGGCCAAGAAGTGCAGTACATTGAGGACCTTCTCCAGGGGGCTGAGTGCTTGGGAGCACAGGGTGGGTGATGTGAGGTCATCCTCCCACTCACTGACCAGGTCCAGTATTATGTGTGGTGGAAACCTGTACCTCCAATACACCTGGTCATCAGGCATCCCAAAAAGGCTGGTTCTGGGAGCGAAAATTCGGGCCCTCACTATCCTCCTCCTCCTTCTTTGGTAACCCACGGCCACTGCTGCTAGGAGCGGTATATTCATCCTGGCGTTTGAGCTTGTTTGTTGTTTGCGCGCACTTTTATGCTACGCGGGTCGACGTACGCCTGCTTCATGCTGGCGTACGTGTTTCTGGATTGGACCATTTATTTTTCGGCGCGTTGTAGGCGAACGTGTGAATCTTCCCGCCCACCCCAGGAATACACGTAACGCGCTCTCCCAGGCCCATTCGCGAGTAAATATTCCCGCCCACCCCTGGAATACACGAACCCCACTCCCACAGGCCCAGTCGCGTGTGGAAGTTCACCCGCACCCCAAAATACACCTACCCAGGGCAATCGCGTGTGGAACTTCCCGCGAACCCCGTGATACACGTAGCCTGCTGGTATCGCGTGTGGAAGTTCACGCGGACCCATAATACACGTGCCCTGATGGTATCGCATGGGAGACTACCCGCGCACCCCAGGAATACATGTACCCAGGCAAATCGCACGGCTGGGGGGTGGGGGTGCAGGGGACATGTGTGGGGGCCTGGTGGAGGCTGCCCCTGCACTGCTGGGGGGTGGGGGTGCAGGGGGACATGAGTGGGGGCCTGGTGGAGGCTGCCCCTGGATGCTGGGGGGTGGGGGTGCAGGAAAACATGAGTGGGGGCCTGGTGGAGGCTGCCCCTACACTGCTGGGGTGTGGGGGTGCAGGGAGACATGAGTTGGACATGAGTGGGGGCCTGGTGGAGGCTAACCCTGCACTGCTGGGGGGTGGGTGTGGTGGTAGACACGAGTGGGGGCCTGGTGGAGGCTGCCCCTGCACTGCTTGGGGGTGGGGGTGGTGGGAGACATGTGTGGGGGCCTGGTGGAGGGTGCCCTGCACTGCTGGTGGGTGGGGGTGGTGGGAGACATGTGTGGGGGGCTGGTGGAGGGTGCCCTTGCACTGCTGGGGGGTGGGGGTGGTGGTAGACATGAGTGGGGGCCTGGTGGAGGGTGCCCTGCACTGCTGGGGGGTGGGGGTGGTGGGAGACATGTGTGGGGGCCTGGTGGAGGGTGCCCCTGCACTGCTGGGGGGTGGGGGTGGTAGGAGACATGAGTGGGGCCCTGGTGGAGGGTGCCCCTACACTGCTGGGGGGTGGGGGTGGTGGGAGACATGAGTGGGGGCCTGGTGGAGGCTGCCCCTGCACTGCTGGTGGGTGGGGTTGATGGTAGACATGAGTGGGGGCCTGGTGGAGGGTGCCCTTAGATGCTGGGGGGTGGGGGTGGTGGGAGACATGAGTGGGGGCCTGGTGGAGGGTGCCCCTGGTGGCTGGGGGGTGGGGGTGGTGGTAGACATGTGTGGGGGCCTGGTGGAGGCTGCCCCTGCACTGCTGGGGGGTGGGGGTGGTGGTAGACATGAGTGGGGGCCTGGTGGAGGGTGCCCTGCACTGCTGGGGGGTGGGGGGGTGGGAGACATGAGTGGGGGCCTGGTGGAGGCTGCCCCTGGATGCTGGGGGGTGGGGGTTCAGGAAAACATGAGTGGGGGCCTGGTAGAGGCTCCCCCTGCACTGCTGGGAGGTGGGGGTGCAGGGAGACATGAGTTGGACATGAGTGGGGGCCTGGTAGAGGCTAACCCTGCACTGCTGGGGGGTGGGGCGGTGGTAGACATGAGTGGGGGCCTGGTGGAGGCTGCCCCTGCACTGCTGAGGGGTGGGGTGGTGGGAGACATGTGTGGGGGCCTGGTGGAGGGTGCCCTGCACTGCTGGGGGGTGGGGGTGGTGGGAGACATGTGTGGGGGCCTGGTGGAGGGTGCCCCTGCACTACTAGGGGTGGGGGTGGTAGTAGACATGAGTGGGGGCCTGGTGGAGGGTGCCCCTGCACTGCTGGGGGGTGGGGGTGGTGGTAGACATGAGTGGGGGCCTGGTGGAGGGGGCCCTGCACTGCTGGGGGGTGGGGGTGGTGGGAGACATGTGTGGGGGCCTGGTGTAGGGTGCCCTGCACTGCTGGGGGGTGGGGTGGTGGGAGACATGTGTGGGGGCCTGGTGGAGGGTGCCCCTGCACTGCTAGGGGTGGGGGTGGTAGTAGACATGAGTGGGGGCCTGGTGGAGGGTGCCCTGCACTGCTGGCGGTGGGGGTGGTGGGAGACATGTGTGGGGGCCTGGTGGAGGGTGCCCCTGCACTGCTGGGGGGTGGGGGTGGTGGGAGACATGAGTGGGGGCCTGGTGGAGGGTGCCCTGCACTGCTGGGGGGTGGTGGGAGACATGTGTGGGGGCCTGGTGGAGGGTGCCCCTGCACTGATGGGGGGTGGGGGTGGTGGTAGTCATGAGTGGGGGCCTGGTGGAGGGTGCCCTGCACTGCTGGGGGGTGGGGGTGGTGGGAGACATGTGTGGGGGCCTGGTGGAGGGTGCCCCTGCACTGCTGGGGGGTGGGGGTGGTGGGAGACATGGGTGGGGGCCTGGTGGAGGGTGCCCCTGCACTGCTGGGGGTGGGGGTGCAGGGGGACAAGAGTGGGGGCCTGGTGGAGGCTAACCCTGCACTGCTGGGGCGTGGGGGTGATGGTAGACATGAGTGGGGGCCTGGTGGAGGCTGCCCCTGCACTGCTGGGGGGTGGGGGTGGTGGGAGACATGTGTTGGGGCCTGGTGGAGGGTGCCCTGCACTGCTGGGTGGTGGGGTGGTGGGAGACATGTGTGGGGGCCTGGTGGAGGGTGCCCCTGCACTGCTAGGGGTGGGGGTGGTAGTAGACATGAGTGGGGGCCTGGTGGAGGGTGCCCTGCACTGCTGGCGGTGGGGGTGGTGGGAGACATGTGTGGGGGCCTGGTGGAGGGTGCCCCTGCACTGCTGGGGGGTGGGGGTGGTGGGAGACATGAGTGGGGGCCTGGTGGAGGGTGCCCTGCACTGCTGGGGGTGGGGGTGGTGGGAGACATGTATGGGGGCCTGGTGGAGGGTGCCCCTGCACTGATGGGGGGTGGGGGTGGTGGTAGTCATGAGTGGGGGCCTGGTGGAGGGTGCCCTGCACTGCTGGGGGGTGGGGGTGGTGGGAGACATGTGTGTGGGCCTGGTGGGGGGTGCCCCTGCACTGCTGGGGGGTGGGGGTGGTGGGAGACATGGGTGGGGGCCTGGTGGAGGGTGCCCCTGCACTGCTGGGGGTGGGGGTGCAGGGGGACAAGAGTGGGGGCCTGGTGGAGGCTAACCCTGCACTGCTGGGGCGTGGGGGTGATGGTAGACATGAGTGGGGGCCTGGTGGAGGGTGCCCCTGGATGCTGGGGGGTGGAGGTGGTGGGAGACATGAGTGGGGGCCTGGTGGAGGCTGCCCCTGCACTGCTGGGGGGTGGGGGTGCAGGGGGACATGAGTGGGGGCCTGGTGGAGGCTGCCCCTGGATGCTGGGGGGTGGGGGTGCAGGAAAACATGAGTGGGGGCCTGGTGGAGGCTGCCCCTGCACTGCTGGGGGGCGGGGGTGCATGGAGACATGAGTTGGACATGAGTGGGGGCCTGGTGGAGGCTAACCCTGCACTGCTGGGGGGTGGGGGTGGTGGTAGACATGAGTGGGGGCCTGGTGGAGGGTGCCCCTGGATGCTGGGGGGTGGGGGGGTGGGAGACATGAGTGGGGGCCTGGTGGAGGCTGCCTCTGCACTGCTGGGGGGTGGGGGTGGTGGTAGACATGTGTGGGGGCCTGGTGGAGGGTGCCCTGCACTGCTGGGGAGTGGGGATGGTGGGAGACATGTGTGGGGGCCTGGTGGAGGGTGCCCCTGCACTGCTGGGGGGTGGGGGTGGTGGTAGACATGAGTGTGGGCCTGGTGGAGGGTGCCCTGCACTGCTGGGGGGTGGGAGTGGTGGAAGACATGTGTGGGGGTCTGGTGGAGGGTGCCCTGCACTGCTGGGGGGTGGGGGTGGTGGGAGACATGTGTGGGGGCCTCGTGGAGGGTGCCCCTGCACTGCTGGGGGTTGGGGGTGGTGGTAGACATGAGTGGGGGCCTGGTGGAGGGTGCCCTGCACTGCTGGGGGGTGGGGGTGGTGGGAGACATGTGTGGGGGCCTGGTGGAGGGTGCCCCTGGATGCTGGGGGGTGGGGTTGCTGGGAGACATGTGTTGGTGATCAGTAGTGCAAGGTGACATGTGTGTTGGCTGGTGGCCATGGCGGATGGGTTGCCTGTGAGACATGAGCAGGGGTGCAGGGTAGTCCCCTGTGGTGTGGGCTGCCTGCAGGGGCCGTGGAGGGTGTAGAGGGAACACCTGGGAGGACCCACACGGCCAAATCACGTGTAGCATTCCCCGGCACCACCGAAATACACGTACCCTGCTGAAATTGCGTGCGAATCTTCCCGCGCACCTCGGAATACACGTACCCAGGCCAATCGCGTGTGGAACTTCCTGCGCACCCGAAGTACACGTACCCAGGACAATCGCGTGTGGAACTTCCCGCGCATCCCAAAGTACACGTACCCAGGCCAATCGCGTGTGGAACTTCCCGCGCACCCCGAAACACACGTACCCAGGCTAATCGCGTGTGGAACTTCCCGCGCACCCCGTAGTACACGTACCCAGGCTAATCGCGCGTGGAACTTCCCGCGCACCCCGAAGTACACGTACCCAGGCCAATCGCATGTGGAACTTCTCGCGCACCCAGGAACACACGCACATGCTATTTTTCACACAGCGGGTGTCCGTGTTTGTCGGTACCCCTTTGCACCTCATTTGTCCTAGAGGGCCACTGTATGGACCATTCATCATGGCTGTATATGGGTGCTTTTTGTTAGCGCACATTTTGGCGCACATTTTTTTCAGGCGCAGGGGCGCTACCGCCTGCTTTGTTGTGGCGTACTTGTTTGGCCCTGTGCGCGTCTTTGACCGTGCGCTGGTTTGCCCAATTCGATTCCATGAATACGGGTTTTAGGCGAGCGTGTGGGCGTTCCGCGCACTTGCCTCCTGTACTTCCCCCGTGACGCCCATATTTTCACGCGTTGTTCCCCATTCCGAGTGTTACGCCCCGTGTTACGCCTACTTTTGTGATGTGCGCTGCGCTATGTGCGATTTCGCAGTGGCCGTGGTGCACGCTGTTGGATGACCTGTGCGCCGGCGTGCGCGGCGCATATTTTCAGCGCACATCCAATGTTTTTCTCGCGCACGGACTTCCATGAATCGGTGTGCGCTGGTTTCCCTGCGATTTTCGCACTTTTACTGCGAATCGCACATTTTGGCACCTCTGCGCGGGAATTTTCGGCGCACATTAATTCCATGAATCGACCCCTTAATATTAAAAGCCTTTATTGTTTCTAGCTGAATCCCCTTGACCCTTTATCAAAAGCCACCTGATTATTGTTGAACTTCGCTACTTATCCATAATTGATTTGTGGATCCTTTGCCACTAGATGCTAATCGGAATAAGAGTGTTAGAGATATACACAAGTGTATCTATGCTGGTTGGCCAGGCTCAGAAAGAAAAGGAATAATGTGTATAACACTGGACTCCATTTTGATCAGGCCCATTTTTGTTCGAAATGGTGAATGTTGAAAATTGTTAATGAACAAGCACTGGCAAATCCAGCCATTTTGACTGTTGTGTAGGCATGGTATAGAGATTTGTCAAGCACTACCATAACAGTACTACCTGGTTATAAGAAGGCAACAGCTCAACAATTGTGTAATTATCTGGGCATATGAAATAAGTGTCTGGCAATAATAGCTATAAACAAGACAAACATTATTGGCTTTGCTTACATTTTAACAGGACTTTGGTGTGGTGTACAAGGAAAAGATATCAATCAAGTGGGTGAAGGCACATCACGTTAAGACATTTGCATAACACCAGTAGCAAATTTACATTAGCAATTAAGCAAACTTCTTCTGATCTGTACTCCAACGCAGCTCTTTCGGCATCTCAGGGGTGCTTAAGGGAATATTCATAATTTTGAATTATTGATATAGAAAAAACAAAACATTTGTGTAAAAAAATAAAAATGTTGTATTTTATGTTTTAATACATTTGAATATGTCAGTGATATTTCTTAACAGAGTAAGCAAGGAGTTTTGTTTGGAAAATATATATTTTATATTTTGTGAAATAGCAATTACTTAATGTCTGCTAGAGAGTTTTTTGTGGTGTGGGACAAAGTATTCCTTTTGAGGGTATTGTAGTTAATACACACGTTTGCCGCGTAGAGGGGTTTTTTCTTTTGTGTTCATAACTTTACTTTTGAATATATATTATTTCTAATGCTACATATACATTTTCTTTCCAAAATGTTATTCAATATTTTCACATAGATTTGTTTGAAGTGTCTATTGAGCTATATCTTTAAATAAGAAAATGACATTTGATGAAATTAACTGGATTTACTTTTTCATGTCCTTCAATTCTGTGTTCTCGATGTTTACATTTGCAACATCATAAATTATTCATTGCGCTTTTGAACCTGCTTTTGTCATTCTTTAAAATTGAACTACACTTTCAGTTAAAACAATCCTTTACAATTACACATCACTCTTTGCAAAAATCCTATACAATGTAGGAAGTGGAGTGAGAGTGAGTTAAGGTTACTTGTGACATTTTTCATGTTCACCAGTGCCTAAGAGGGTTAATAATGGGACTGAGTTTGAGTAAATGTAAAGTTGTTAAAACTATGGACATCAATTGAAATAATTGTGCCAAATTGTTTCATTTTAATAAATGTTTTGTTTGTGTACTATGATGGTCATGAACTTTGGGGTAATTTGTGGGTCATCATGCGAGGATAGCCCCACGTATGTTCAGGCCAGGCACCTCATTGTGAAGTATTAAACAGAGAAGACATCATTTCTGAACACATTGGTGTGAGGATGGCACACACACACATGCCCACACACACACAGCTCACAGCATTTAGCACAAGAGCGCAAGTGGCGTGGCATATCACACACTGCCCAAAATATCAATGTGGAGTTTGTACCACATCTAACATAAGCACACTTGGCAACAATCACATAGCAGGAGAATGAATTAAGCCAGATGGTTAGTAGCAATCATCATCATCACATAGGAAAATACAGAGAATCGAGGCAGAGTCATCAATATTTCAGGAAGTGGGAAATCCCATGAGATTTCTAGCTAGCGTACCGGATAATATGGCACCTGCGTGGGCTATTTGCTTTGTAATGTGTCTCCAGAAAATCCAGGTCCCAACTCTATCTAGAACAACGTATTCCTGTTCAAGCCTCCTTAGAACAGTTACTCTTCAAGTAAGAACACAGTTCACCCAAATAGAGCCAACAATATTCCAGGGCATCCATTTTTCAAGAGAGACTGCTCCATGGTGACTTGGCGTAAAGAGACTTCAAGAACATCAATCTCCAATATAAACATTAAAATACCACATATGAACAAAGAAGCAGTGTTAGAATATGTTGTGTAGGAAAAAGGGATCTTCATAGCAGTACAGATTGTTCTAAAAGAAGTAATTTTAGAATATCAGTTTTAGGTAGCAAGCAAGCTATATAAGAGCACATGAGCACATCTTCATTTGGGAATCTTATTTAAAACTAGGTGAAAGAAGCTATTTCTGTGGTATTCTGGTTGATGAATACTTCCTAGGCAGAAATAAAATTAAGGATGAAAAGTCTGTAAAGGGTTGCCTTGAAACATAATTTCACATATTGTTGGAAGGTTGTGTGAGGAATTCGACCATCTGCACGGTGGGTGTGCATTTTGACATTTTAAATGAAATTGAATGATGGTAGATCAACCTCTGTAAAATATGTGGGGCTAATACGCAAACATTTTCCTATGCTCACCACACAAGATGCACATAGACCTGTGTACTCTGGGTGGACACAGCCTAAATGCACTGTCCCACCTGTCATATTTAGTTGGAATATGACAGCCAAGAGTACACCAAGGCATCCCAGAAGGGGGAAGGCAACACCTTCCTCCTGCCATGGCCACCCTTATTAACTATCAAAGGTTCAAAGAGTCTGCCCTGCCCATTTGTTTCCCTCTACAGATGGTGGCAGCAATTAACATAATTAAAATACTAAGTGAGTATAGTTCAAACAGGGACACATGGGGCCTGGCTGCAGAGGTTAACAAAAGACAGGAAACCCCCAACAACCCTTGAGATGCACTATGTCAACCTGAGGCCAGCTCCCGCCTCTCAGTATCAAGGGCAGTGACCTGTCATGTTTGGAACTATGTGTTTACAGTAGGCAAACCCTGCTTGGGGAACCCATTCAAAAGGTACCAGTATTTTGATTGATGGAGATGGAAAGTATGTTCTTGCTGCAGCTTCAAGGCAGATATGCCGCTTTAATTAGGAACCACAGAGCGCTCCATTAACCAGAGAGACCCTTTAATCAACAACAGACAGGAGGATGGGTGGGACTTAGTATTACATGTTTTCACCCTTCACCTTTTCTGTTGCAAAGCACTCTCGTTATAACCTCAGGCATAGAGGAGATTGTTGGTGGGGACCCAGGATTGGTTCATCAAGGTAGGCTTAGCCTACACCAATCACTGTGGCCCATTTCGCTTTAAAAGAAGGCTGCACCCTTTTTCAGGCACATCATCTGAAGGCTTCAAAAGGAGTAACAAGAACTCATTTGTACCCTGGCTAGAGGACCAGTCTGCCTGACAGCTTCCGCCAGTGAAGGAAGGACAGACGTTCTGAATAGGGAAGCAAGATCCTTTCCCTAAACATCTCTCTGGAAACAGAGGGAGATACTGAATCCAGAGGACCCTCCAACAGCTCCAGAACCAGTACCCAGTCAGCAGAGTGCCCTGCTAGTCTCTGCAAGCAAGCTTCCTAGGTGGGATGTACCAGAGAGTCTCTGAACCAAACCAAGGACAAGGCAGTTGCCTGCAACACTCTCCTCAGCTTTGGGCTGTCTGCCTTAAAGGGTGACACAAGCCCATTGAAGAAGCTAGGAGGAGTGTATCAACATGCATCAACCAGCGTCTGCCTTAAAGGACATTTTAGAGCTAGTTGAGCCCCTCAAGCTGCAACCGACTGACTGTTTTCATACCAAAGTCGCTAACGTCATCCAAGATGCCTCGACCGGTCCTTCAGACCCACCAACCAGCATTGAGACAATGAGTCCTTATCCCAAGCCACTGTGTAGGCCTGCCTGCAGCCGTCCATCCAGCCACACCTGTCGAACTGCCTGCCCCTAATACTTGCAGCTGTCTCCCATCTTGAACTCTGTCGCAGGAGCTGCAAAGTGCCCTGAAACCTACTTGACCCTGTTGAGCACAAAGAACGTCTACAAGTTCAAGGTATATTGTGGTTTTGTCCCCCCTGGTCCTTCTCAGAAGGCTCCTAAAGACATTTTATGACCCTTTGCTCCCTTTGTGTTGAAAGCAAGTATCCTTGAACTATTGCGATCGATTACTTTACCAACTACCCTCCTGTCAGTATCCAGAGTGTATGCCTTTTCCTTCTTGAAACTGTCAGTTCTCTGCATTCCTTTACAGGGTGGGCTGTATTCTGTAGTGTGCTAGAACTGTCTGTTGTGATAATAAAGTGGACATTTTTATACAACCTTGATTGGACAGTACCTTTTTTACTTGGTTAATAACTGTATTTTCGCTGTGTTGCAAGTAACCAACGATCCATGAACTTGCAGAGATAAGCCTACAGTTCTTTAGCCAGGTAAGGCTGGCCTTTTTTAACTCAAACTCATCAACTCATTACTGGGAATATGAGTTGCATCAGGATACGCCAAAACAGCCTATATTAAACCACTGCTTCCGAATACAGCTGGACACCTGGACGCTACCGACTGGTCTCCAACAATTCAGGAAATCTATGTTTTTACTCAAACCCGGGAACAGGTAGAACCGAACAGCAACACAGACAACACTCAAGAACAATTTAGACAAATGACAGGAACAGAATCAGCACTTTTACCTATTTTGGCCCAAATATAGATCAACGCAGACACCAACTTTGGGCCTCATTACACGGTAGGCGGTGGACCTTGGTATGAGCACCTGGTCCATGCCGGTAAAATACCGGCACCACCTTGGAGGAAAGGGGAATTACCGCCCTATTCCAAGGCTGGCGGGGTGGTAATTCCCCCTTCCCCCATTGCCCTTCTCCATTCCCATTTTTGCCCCATTTGGCATAATGGGAATGGGGAAGGTGCTAATTACGGTACCGCAAATTGTGGTACCGTAATTAGCACCCTGGTCCCTTTGCGGGTTGGTTTTTAACGCCTGCTAAAAAGCAGGCGTTAAAGTACCAACCCGCAAAGGGACCTCGTAGTAAGGTGGTAAGGGTTAACGGTCACCGGTACCATTACCGGTGACAGTTAACCCTTACCGCCTTCCGTGTAATGAGGCCCTTTGACTTGATTTCTCTTCTCTTATACATCTGAGCAGGATTCGACACAATGAACCGTACACCCTTAATAAAGAGGCTGGAAGAAGCAGGATTGGGCAACAATGTGCCTTAAGGGATGAGCTTATTTCTTACAGACAGAACAGAAACAAACTGCCTACCCACCTACAAATCAAACCTGTGAAGCATAACCTGTGGAGTACTGCAAGGATTAAGCTAATCACCTCTGCTTTTTACCATATATGTGCCCCCACTCAGGAGCCTCATCAAAACGCATGACCTCTCGTGCTGCAACTATGAAGGTGGCACCAAAATAATTTTCAAAAAGACAACTAGCAAAGTCACATATCCTGCCCTCACCAACTGCCTCTCTCAGATTAACACCTGAATAATGAAAAACAACTTGAAGCTAAACTTAGTTGAGGACACATTATGATCTCATCAGTCAACACTGCACCACAGGCAACAACTGCATGCCCAGCAGGGACGGGTACCTGCCCAGAAACCTGGAAAGTAGTACAAGCTGTAGGAATTTTGATGGCCAGAGGATTAGCCCCTGAACCAAAAATTAACACCATAGTTAAGACATGTGTCTACCCCTTAGGTTCATGTAGTGATACAGTTGCTGCTTTCTGGTTTGACAGCATTGTGGACTAACTTCCTGTGACTGCCTGTTCCTTTGCTGCACTTCCCTGGAGCCCGCCATTCCCCATTGGGTCTCCCACCCCTCAGGTATGTCGGACTGAGAAGTGGCAGCCCGGGAGCACCTCTCTCCTCTAGCCTGGCTCACTCCTGTATGTCTGTCTTTCTCTGCAGATCTGCTTCCTGCTCCTAGTACTTTGCAGCCCAATCTGACTTCTTCTTCACCTTCTCTCATTCTCAAATCGCTATGCCATTTTCACAATGGTCATTTTGGCCATGTTTCACAAAAGTCATTTCATTTCACGCACACAATGATCCCATAAACACAGAAAACTCCTAGATCATCGACTTTCTAGGTGTCATGTGGCCAGGATATATTCCGTTGTCCTATTTCAAGGTATGGCACCGTTATTCCACCTTTAACTTTACTTTCACTGGCAGTGCTCTTTTTTTGCAAACAAGACTTATTCCCAGTTGTTGCTACTTAACATATGCACTTTTTCGAGGATGTTAGTGCGCTAACATTCCAGAAACTGCTCCGACGGAACCCTAAGGAGCGTGCAATTCATCGTTGTTATAGTTTGGTCTTAGGTTTTGCGAAATTCAATAGAATTTTGCAGCAAAAAGCAGTAAAACTTCCATCCCGGGAGGATAGCTCAGTTGCAACGTGCTCGCCGCAAAGCAACACAGGTTCATCCCCGGGTCCGTGCTTAGAAACCTCTGGTTATGAATATGCAACTAAAACATATTCCTGTAACAGCGCCTCGATGCTCCCGGGATGTGTGAGCGCTTTAAAAATCCAAACAAACAAGATGCCTGCAAAGAATCCACATCAAGGCGAGATGGCTCACTACAGTTCTGCTCTGCAGTAATCGCAGACTTTGCTCACACTCCAGTTAATGGGTGAACCATGTGCAAGTTATTGCCAGAAATCAGTAACTTTGAACATAGCAGACAATGGATTCTTTGTTATGTGGGAGCGGGATTTGATACGCAGCAATGACGTCGCGACAGTTCACGGTTCCTGACATGTGATGTGAGGCGGATCAGGCTGTTCGTGATCGACTATTCATTGCTGGACTTCAGGGGCCAAGCGGAAGAATATTACCCTGGAATGTTCTGTGGGGGGGTTTCTCTGCCAGGAAGACCTGTTTATTGCTAACCCTGTAGTACCATCTCACAAAACATGCTAGACCCCTGGATGTGCCGAGCAGAGTCCATGTCGCGTCCTGCGTGCATCATGCTTGCAGGCGGATCTCTCGATGTAAACAGTGAGCGGGCAACAACTATGCAGAAAGCCCCTTCTCCCTTTACTATCGGGTTGACTGTTCCTTTTCCATTTTCGGGAACACCGGGACCTCCTCCATCACCCAGCTCACTTCAGGGATCCCGCAAGGACCTGTCTCCGGTCCCCTTTTCTCGTCACTCAGAATCGGACTGGCCTATGGGGCATTAGGGCAATGCCCCGAAGTGTAGGCCCAGCATACTAGTGTGGCCAGTTTTTGTTAGACAAATTGGGCCAGCTTCACTGTACAGTTATTAGGTTTGCGCCAGTGTTACTGGACTATGAATGGGGTTCTGGGACCCAAACTACTCTTCCCTGATGACTCCCAATGATGCCAACACATGTCTGGGGATGCTTGTGGACTGTGGTCAGGCTGGACTGCCCCTTTGGGGGTGGGACCAAGCCTGATTTGCATATGGTCTTTCCTCTTTCTGTAATGGCTTGGCAGGCGAAGAACGATGGCCTGGAGGGTCGCGCGCACACACACCTACACACACACACTGTGAAACACAGACCCCCAAAGTGTCACCCATGACCAGAGAATCCCACAACCAGCAGAGGACACCAATCACACACGTCATGGGTGGGAGAAGGTCAAAAGATGCAATCCACCCTACTGGGCTCATCCTGGTCCAGTACAAGCATCAAGAGCCAGAAGCCCTCATTTCTTATCTGAGACATCAGTCATAGCCCAGATACTGTGCATTGTTAAGCATTGCACTTTATGAAATGCAGTGCAACACGACAAAACCCTTGAATGAGCCAGCATACAAACAAAGGGCATCAAAGGCAGCCCGTTCACGCATATGTGCAGATACAGCCGTAGTTGTGCATTTTCATGTTTTCATTTGTGTTTTTATATTTGAGATAGCATACTACTTTCAATAGAAAGGCTGCATTTTTGCATACTTTAAAATCAGAACTAATTGAATTATGGCCGTAACATGAACCCTATACCTGATGGGGACATTGTGAACATAAAAAGGGTTTGAAGAAAAAGTGGCAGAAAAGGGTTCCGTTTGGCTCCAGTTCCCCACATAGCAGTGAAAGTACTGCAAGATAATAATTTACTGAAAATTCATTCGTGCAACTGCAAAATAATGGGAGCCCACGCCTAACTTTGTCAGATTACTCAACTTCTACCTTTGTATTCAAAATACACACTAGCCAAGATTAAGCCTCAGTAGAAGAGCGGGAAGCTCGAAACACGTGTCAGGCTGCACCAATTCTGATTAAAACCACTCATTTAATTTGCAATTGCTTATTATTCTATGTGTGTGCGCAGTTTGAGAGCAAACCCTTTCTTTCTCTAACATAAAAAGGGGACTGTACAAATCAGTAGTCCAATGATGCTAAACATTGTACCGTAATTTACAATTACGTAAAAATGGGATGTTAGAGAGGATCATACAGAGGTATTCAGTCTAAAATGACCCGCTTCATGCAGGACCGATACCCCCCACACCAATGCAGAGGGTGTTTCCCTTCCAACCAGGGGAGTTGCTAGGTCTGGAAAAGACCCGGGGCTAAGCTGATGTCGGAACTGTTGGGACTGGGGGCTAGCTAGCCTTTTGGCTGTAGCTTCTGAGATTCAATGAGGGGCTACATCCAAAAGATCAGGGGCTATAGCCCCCTTAGCCCCCCCCCTACCAACGCCCCTGCTTCCAAGCACACCATTCGAACTACTGCTTCATTGTGCATCAGACACAGTATAGGCCAGGCTAACAGCATAGTCGTAGTCCCATGACTGTTGCTACTACTGGATCATGCATAATCCATGCCTGGGCATATTTGGCAATTTATTATGGTACTCTGCAGAAAATTACATAATTGAGACTACGGTCTTTTCAGGGGCATTATTTCACCAAAACGCCTGGGTCGGAGAAATGACATTATGAGCTCCGTGGCATCACAGAAAGTTGTTTCATGTGACTTTTAAACTCTGTGACATCACAGCATGTGATTTCACATGACCTATGGCCCTGATGCCATCACATGAAGTTGCATATCAGATGTAAATAATCATCAAGCAAAAGACTATCGCTTGCACCAACCATATATTAGCCTGTGTGTGTCCTGCTCCTAGTCCAATAGTTCAATGAGGACACCCCCCTTTCCCATGATTGGCAGTCTGGCTTAAGACCACCAGGGAGCCCTGAATTAGCTGTGCCTGATTTCAGAGGCATGCTTCCCCCATATCCAGCTGTTGATCAACCCGCCGCACTCATCCTATTCGACCTCTCTGCAGCCTATGATACACTAAACCACCCCATACTCCTCCAGCACCTCCACTATGAATATGAACTAGGAATTGGACGAGTTCCCCTGAAGTTGTAATGCTAGGGGAGGACAAGGGGACAGCCATCTCCCTGGCTTCCCTCTGTCTCCTGGTGTGTCCCCACCCATGTCCCACTGGACTGTGTAGACGGCTGCAGGTTCATTTAAGTTCCTCTAGATACTCCCAAATACCTGCTTGAACGTTATCAGTGCAGCTGTGTTCTCATTATAATTGAAAGCACATATATTCCTATTTCTGCATGCCAACATTGAAATTTAGCTTATAAGCAACCATATGTATTCAAGAAGCATTCCTCTTACTAAACCATGTGGGTCCAGTATAACACAGCCCAGTCTTGAAATAATATAGTACAGTCAATTTGCCATTTTCTATTCCCTTTTTCTAATTTCTACGCCAGTAGTAGAAGGGTTACCGCATGTGCACCCACTTGAAAGATGAAGATAGTCCATCTGTGTCGCTGATGGCCCAGGTTCTGAGTCTATCAACAATCAATGTCTTTTTGTTTTATAACTAACAGCATTACAGTGTTATGTAATGGATACGATTAACCATCCATGCACGAGGGCTCAGTGTCTGTTTTCTTTATAAATTCAGACTCAGGGAGTCTAGACAATACTGAATTGAGTCTTCTGTTTGACTCCTACAAATGTCTGCCCCGCGTGGGCCGTGTGTCTCTTGTAAAGGTGTGGATCCTCACGTTTTCAGTGGGGGACTTCGGACTACCCATGGCGACTTTGAGGCCAATTGTTGCAGACCGTCACCCAGAGAAGCCACACCAATCGTCATTGAAGCATATCAATTTATATCGGTTTTCGAGGACACACATTAATGGTGTGAGGGAGCTCCCACATCCGGCTTCATACATGTTTCCATGTTTTGATTTCTTCCCCGGCGAAAGGCCACTTTACAGCAATGCTACTGTGCTGCCTGCACATTAAACAAGCATTGCCAGAGCCAATAGTTTTGGCTTTTTTATAGTTTTTTTTGCATTGTACAAGTGATTTTAGGAATGTTAAAATAAAACCTGGGTATTGTGTACATTTGAAACAGCACTTTAGATAGTAATTCTGACGTTGTTATGGTAAAGTAAAAACATTTAGCAATTAAAGGTTGCAGGTAATTTAGTCTATTGGTTTGCTGATTTGACAGTCCCTTTCAAAAGTCACTGAGAGTATTGCAACGTTAATAGCGTCTGCCATTTTGCAAGTAAAAATAGCTGCCAAATTCAGCACACAATACAATGCAAGGAAATAGCGCAAAAGGGTGTGGTTTTGGGTGGGAACGGCGTAAAATTATAAAAATTAAACATTCTTTTCTTTATTTCAAAGCAGTCATCCTCTAGAGCCCCGGGTCCTGATGGGCTAGCGAATCATATGCTTAAGCAAAGTCCTACGGCTTGGGCCCATATTTTGTTGAGCATCTTTGTTCAAACGGTCAGGACTGGTCTCTCTCGTGGAAAAAAGCAATTGTTATACCGATTTACAAGAGGGGGGACCGAGCCTGCCCATCAAACTATAGACTGATTACTTTACTGGACATTCCGGGAAAGCTTTTCACCAAAATTGTTTTGCGAGATCTGAATCTATGGCTGGATGGTTCCCACCATAGAGATCCTAACCAGATTGCGTTTTTGCCTGGTATGGCTACAGCTGTGAATTTGCGTACTTTGCAGGTGATAAAGGGCAACAAACGGAATAAAGAGCAGCCAGTCTATTTAGCGTTTATGGATTTTCAGGCCGCCTTTGATTCAGTTTGTGGAGGCCTTTCATTTAGTAAGCTCACTAAGGCTGCTTGCCCACCCTACCTTCTTTATTGGATCAAAGAGTTCCACTCCCAGACCTCAATCCAGATCAGACTCTCATTAGATGGCAATTTGTCAAAACCAGTGCTAACTTTTAGAGGGTTAAAGCAGGGTTGCCTATTGGCTTGTACTTTGTTTAACTTTTTCGTTTCTGATATGCCTGATGATTTGGTTGAATTAGTCTCCGACCCCTCGAGGTTGGAAGGAGTAGTGGTCCGCTCGTTGTTTTACACCGACGACCTGGTGTTGTTGGCGAAAACTCCCAGGGGGCTGAGTTCCCTTCTCTCACAACTTGAAATGTATGTTGAAAGGAATCTTTTGACAATTAACCAGGCTAAGTGCAAGGTAATGGTATGGGAAGTACATCGTGGAAGAACACGGAAGGCACTCTCTTGGCTCTTGCAGACTAAGAAACTTGAAGTAGTGCAAGAATATAAGTATCTAGGCGTAACCCTGAGTAACCACCCTAGTGATCTCCCTTATCTATCAGGTCTTGATCAAAAATTGAATACAGGTATTGCTCAGGCACGTACCATTCAGGCGCAGTATGGTAAATTCTCACTCTCGCCGGCAATTACCTTTTTTAAACAAAAGATAACGCCAATTATTATTTATGGCTCTGAGACAAGAGATTGCCTAGCCGAGTCCTTTTGGCAGAAGTTGGAAGCTCGCTTTTGGAGGGCTGTTTTGGGTTCGCCTCAGGGGGTGCCAATGTGTTTGATCCCACACGAGATGGGTATGACTTCTTTATATGTGGTTTATTGCTGGAAGCTGATTTCGTTGTATAGGAAGTATCTTATGATTACGAATGTACCCTCTATCTTGACTGTTTTGGCTAAATATGTGTTGGCTACTCATCATGTTAAAATAGTGAAATGGAAAGCCGGTGCTAAAAATATTCTCGAGCAAATAGGGATGTCTGAAAAAACACTGTCAACCCGAATAAGATTAAGGGAAAACTGTGGTCACAGGATTGGATCCGGACGAGGGAGAGGTGTCAGCTTCTTAGATTATTCAGGGTGTAGCCCTTTGCCCTGAAGAAATTAAATGTAGGTGAACTACATGTGATCAAATTCTCAGATCCCAAACCTAGATCTTTGTATATGAGACTAAGATTCAACCTTTGGTACACTAGAGAGGTTATGTTTACTAGAAATATGTGTGATGGTAATTAATGCCGTTTCTGCTCTGATGTCACTAAAATGGAAACCTTAAGGCACTTGATGGCAGAATGCCCAGTATTATTACCTACGAGAGTGAACGTTTTTAAGCACTTATTCCCCGATTATCAGATCTTGGATTCGGACACGCTCTGGGAATTGCTCTACAATAGTTCCAACTGCAGAATGAATGTAGAAATTATACATTTTATGCAATCTCTTAATTTGTTGGAGCATTAGAAAAGATGCACTTTTATGTTTATGTCCTATTTAGAAGTGATTTGTGTTGTTTGCAGCTTATATGTTTTTGAAAAAATATTAAGTTGCTGTTTTGTTAGATTATGATTCCTGTCGTAAATAGGAAAGAGGAATTGAAATGAATGAAGTGGATTTGTTATACTGTATTATTTGAATGTTTTAAAATGTGAAAGGCTGTTTTTCACCTAAATCAAATAAAAAAATTAAAAACATACATTAAACTTACAAAGAGGCGTTAAATGGATGGACACATAACCAAACAACACCAACAGGCTATTCCTCACCATTAAAGGTCTTCTCCATTAAAAACATTACAGCTCCAATTTCAATTTCAAGCTCTTATTTAAAAGCTGTTATTTTAATAACAAACATTGCCAATACCCACAGTTTGGCCTATTGTGTGCATGTTTTAAACAGGACTGCAGTGGCTTTGCTAATACTGGTTTTTAACAGGAATTCAATAACGGACACACAAAGTGCTTAACAATCGAGTGACTGAAGGCAGGCATGATAAGTTATTTTTATTCTGCTTTGAACAAACACTGGCAGGCCCTTTCAATACAAACCCTGATTAGAAAGCGTTATTAAAGCGAGCTCAAATCCCTGTCTAACTGGTGCACAGCACCAAGTGTCTGGAGCAGTAGTAAACACATCTCGCTAACATGGACAGTAAGACAAAAGTGTATGGCTCACTGCATGCCCGTTTTGGAGAGCAACATGTTGCATAACACAGACTTAGGGCATGTGTGATACTGCTTAAAGTTTAAAACGTTCATGTGCACATTCACACGTTTGCAGGTTCTATTTGCCCAGCCTTTTTGTCCGTTTAGCCTAAAAGTAACTCCGCAGGTATCAATGAACCATGACTATCACTGGAGTGGGGGCATCGCTTTTAAAAGCAACATTTCTACATGCTGGGCATACATTTATTTCCAAATGTGCATCTTACACTTTCATAGAAAAGAGAAATAAGTCATTTCAAAACGTTAAAATGTTGCTTAAACTTGCATTCACTCGTTTTCTTCTAAATGTGTTTCTTTTGATGGACTACCACACAAATACACAGGCCATTTTGACGCAAAGAAACACATCAAAACCATCGCACAAAAAATCCACGAGGCAATCTGGGACGTCATTTCACCAAAATGCCAGTGGTAGCAGAAGCGACATCACACGACCCTTGGCCTCTGATGACATCACAGGAAGTGATGTCATTTGACCCCACTCTAAAGTGACATGACGGGAAGCAATGGAACACAGCCTTTCACCGCTTGATAAAACAGGAAGTGGTATCAGATAGTGTTCCTAAGTACACCACGAAAAATATGGTTACCATATCACTATAATGTGACATACATTTCATGCTAGAATGGATCACCATATGCATCATTAATATCAGCGCCATATAAACAAATGACTGTGAATGCAAGCAAACGTCCAAGGCCAAATGATAATGATGTGTTATTATATAGCACTTATGCTTAAGCGCTTTATATAGAACACATATACACTCAGCCTGTGTTGGTACTCATTTATCAACCTCAGAAGGATGAAATGCTGAGTTGAGGTGTTTAAGAACAGACTAAATCAGTGACTCACCCCTTGAAGTGTGCCTTAAAGAAAACTTTAATGAGTCTAGCAATGATTGTGTAGAATTCCAGAAAGACAAATTATTTGTTATTCCTATTCTTTCTTATTTAGGGCCACTGCTTAAAGTCTTACACTTGTGGAACCCCCCACCCCCCTGTTTTCTTAAGAGGACTGAACAAAAAAAATCCAGCCTCTCCTGAAACAAAGAGCCACATGGCTCTGGCCACAGGCCATGAGATTACATTTTTTATAAATTATCTTTTTTTACATTTTTCTTTTTTTTAGGGGTAGAAAGGGAGACTACAGGGATAGAAAGGGAGACTGGCGACCACCAAATGAAGTCCCTGGAGGCAAGCAGAGAAACGTTGTTTTGATTGATTCCGATGTGTTTTTTTTGTTTTTTACCCTGCCTTCATCTCAAGCCGCTAAGATGACTCGGTGAGTTAAACGCTCATTGCTGTGATGTGTGTTTGACCTTCAGGTTGCGGGTCCAAATCCCGGCAAGGCCAGCTCAGCCTTTTATACTTCGGAGGTTGATAAATGAGTACCAATTTCGATTGGGTAATAATAGTAATGTAAGTATGTCCTAGGTAAAGCGCTTTAAAGTGCTATATAAAAAAACAAAATCTCACTGATATATTATATTAACTACAAAAGGTCAATTGTGTCGACGGCACTGCCTCGCTAACCACAATAAAAAGGTAGTACAGTTGCAGTTGTTAATGCTGCACACACTTTTTATAGGCTATGCACCTATCAACCTAACTTCCTTTCTAAGGGGATGCCGTTCCTCTGTTTTAAAACGTCATTCTCCAATGATGCTGCATTAGCTCTATAGCCACCTACGCATGTCCGCTAAAGCACATCCTAAAACAATCGCCCTGTGCTAAGCGTGTCCTCAAGCAAGTGACGACAGCCCCTTGTTAACAGTGTACAACAAACTACTGTACCCTTCTGATCCCAGTTTTCGCTTTTGCGCAGGCACAGGGTAGGCGTTTCCCAAGCACTGCCACCATGACACTACTGGGCCATAATGTGGCAACAGCTGGCAAATGGTTTTAGTAACTGGGCATAAAATGGACGTGCCGGGCACATTCCTATCTCATGCCTATAAATTAGCCAAAACTGTTGGCTATGGCAATTCTCATAACAGGAAGTATCAGTACAAGGAACAGATGCAAGGAAGCACTTATTGCTTAGAAGAACTAGTTACTCTTACCTTGTAACGTTCTTTCGATGGGATGTTCCTCCGACGTATTCCTTATCTTAGATAGAAATCCTTCAGCTTTGCTGGCCTCGGAAAATTTTTTCGCCAGAGGGCGCTGCGCGTCGATGATCGCCGAGTCGATGACCCTCGACGGCCTCCGTGCCGACGTCGACGTCATCCTGCCTATAAAGGCCGTGCAGCGTCCGTTGCTCAGTTCCGTTTTGTAGTCCCCAGTAATGTTTTTGGATTAGACTAATCACCTTGAAGGAGCATAGGCTGCAAACCCACAGGAAGTCATACTGCGGGGATGGATGGGAGGGTCGATAAGGAATACGTCGGAGGAACATCCCATCGAAAGAACGTTACAAGGTAAGAGTAACTAGTTCTTCGAAGGGATTGTGTCCTCCGACGTATTCCTTATCTTAGATAGACTCCCATAGCAGTGGTATTGTGACTGGAGGCGGGAGTAATAAAAGTTATGTTACCCTTCCAGAATGGACAGAGCGTAACACAGCCTTGCCGAATCTAGTTTCTTGACTAGAGGAGGAATCCAGGCTATAGAATTTGGTAAATGTATGTGCGGACGACCATGTGGCAGCCGCACATATATCTCGAATTGGCACCCCTCTTTGAAGGGCTGAGGATGTTGCGATACCCCTGGTAGAATGAGCCCTTAGATTTTGAGGAGGCTCCTTTCCTGCCAATTTGTAGCACTCCAGAATGGCTAAAATAATCCATCTGGAGATGGTTTGTTTTGTTATTGGAAGGCCCAACTTATGTCCTGCATAACCTACAAAGAGTTGGTCTGCTTGTCTGATCTTAGCCAATCTGCTGATATAGAAGCTCAAGGCTCGCTTAGGGTCCAGCCTGTGCAGTCTCTCTTCCTCCTTCCCCGGATGAGGAGGAGGGTAGAAAGAAGGTAATATAATCTTCTGAGTGATGTGAAACTCCGAGACTACCTTCGGGAGGAAGTTAGGCTTCACCTGAAGAACAACTTTGTCCTTGTAAAAGATTGTATGTGGAGGTTTACACGATAAGGCTTGCAACTCGCTAACCCTTCTAGCAGATGTCAATGCTATTAGCAAAACAGTTTTGAGGGTGAGAAGCTTCAATGAACAAGAGTGTAGTGGTTCAAAAGGGGCACCCTTTAGGAAGTTTAAAATTAGGTTTAAATCCCATAAGGGAACTTGAAAAGGTTTCGGGGGATAAACATTAGTTAATCCTTTTAGGTATTGTATTACCAATGGAATTTTGAAGTATGAAGGCTCCTCTGCAGTGCGCTTAAAGATTGATAGCGCTGCGAGATAGCCCTTAATTGTGCCAACCTGTAGGCCTGAATTAGCCAGGTAAAGTAAGAATGACAACACCATAGGTGTACCACAAGAAAAGGGTTCAATATTCTTTTCTCTGCACCAGCTGCAAAATTTGTTCCAACGGCAGCGGTATAGAGTTTTAGTTGCCGGCCTTCTGGCCGAAAGCAACACCTCCATAACCTCATCCGGAAGGTCCCAATCCTTGTACCTCAACCTTTCAGACACCAAGCGTGAAGGTTGAGGGTCTTGATGGCTGGATGGAGAACCTGACCTTCCTTCTGCGAGAGAAGATCCTCTCTGTATGGCAGTCGAATTGGAGGGCAGATGGACATGTCTAGAAGGTCCGGGTACCACGTTCTCCTGGCCCAATCCGGGGCAATTAGGATCATGGTCTTCCGAAACCTTCTCAACCTCCTGATCATTTGAGGAATGACAGGGACCGGAGGGAACGCGTACAGAAGTGGGAACTCCCAGTCCACTACGAACGCATCTCCTAGAGCTCCTCTCGGGGGAAATTCCCTTGAGCAAAATCTGTCGCACTTCCTGTTGATACTGGTGGCGAACAGATCCACTTGAGGGGTTCCCCAAAGGGCGAAGATCTCTTGAAGGACTTCCTGAGCTATCTCCCACTCGTGAGAGACTGTGCTCTGCCTGCTCAGAGCGTCCGCTGTCAAGTTCTTCTCTCCGGCTAGGTGAATTGCCGATAGAGAGATTCCTTCCTGAATTGCCCAAAACCAGAGCTGCATCGCCTCTCTGCACAGTGGTAG
The DNA here is from genome assembly GCF_040938575.1 of Ambystoma mexicanum. Taxonomy (NCBI): domain Eukaryota; kingdom Metazoa; phylum Chordata; class Amphibia; order Caudata; family Ambystomatidae; genus Ambystoma; species Ambystoma mexicanum. The sequence goes on along the minus strand of NC_090941.1, from coordinate 542,181,754 downwards.
TGAGCCTACGCCTCCTCTTTTGTTGAGGTAGTGCATGGCCACTGTATTGTCCGTCATTATTAGGACGTTTCTTCCCCGTACAGACGGCAGAAAAGCCTTCAGCGCTAGTCTGATGGCTCTCAGCTCCAACAGGTTGATATGTAGTCTGGACTCCGATGGAGACCAACGACCGCTGATGGTCAAGTCGTTGGCGTGAGCTCCCCACCCCGTGAGTGAGGCATCCGTGACTACTGTTATCTCCGGCCATGGTTGCCAAAACATTTCTCCTTTCAGGATGTTCTCCCGACAGGCCCACCACTGAAGGTCTCGGGCTACTTTGACCGGGATCCGAAGGAGATCTGTCATCCTTCCTGAGAACTGTGACCACTGAGTTCTCAGTGCCCACTGGAGGGATCTCATTCTCAGGCGAGCCTCCGGCACGAGGAATATGCAGGATGCCATGAGGCCTAGCAACCTCAGAAAGTCGTAGGCTGGGAGATATTGGGCATTCTGAAATCTGATGACCATCTGCAGAATATCTCGAGCCCTCACCTCTGGTGGCAAGGCTTTTCCCAGGGAAGTGTCCAGGACTGCTCCAATGAATTGGAGTCTCTGTGATGGTATCATCTGTGACTTCTTTAAATTGAGGGAGAAGCCCAGCTTGTGAAGGAAGTGGCAAACATAATCTAGTTGTCTCTGAGCCTGTTCCGAAGATACAGCTCTGATCAACCAATCGTCTAGGTAAGGGTAGACATGAATCCCTTCCCTCCTTAGACTTGCAGCCACAACCGACATTAGCTTGGTAAAGACCCTCGGGGCGGAGGTTAGCCCAAATGGCAGAACTCGAAATTGATAATGAGAGCTGCCAATTGCGAACCTCAGGTATCTCCTGTGCCTGGGATGGATCGGCACATGGAAATAAGCGTCCTGGAGGTCTAGAGATACCAACCAGTCCTGAAGCTGGAGGGCCTGAAGGATCTGAGAGAGAGTCACCATCTTGAACTTGTCCTTTCGGAGGAATTTGTTCAATTCCCGTAAGTCTAAGATGGGTCTCAGTCCTCCGTCCTTCTTCGGTATTATGAAGTAGGGGGAGTACCAACCCTTGTTCCTTTCCGCTACAGGTACCAGTTCTATGGCACCTTTCTCTAGCAGGTCTAAAACCTCCTGCAAGAGGAGCGGATCTGGAAGCTTCAAAGGGTTGTTCCCCGGTGGATGACTCTGAGGGATATGTAGGAAGGGCAGGCAGTAACCTTGGGCTACTGTCTCCAGAGCCCAAGCATCTGACGTAATAGCCTGCCATTCCGTCAGATGGTGAGTTAACCTGCCCCCTACTGGTGTTCTGTGAGGGGAGACCTCAGAGTGGTTTTGAAGCGGCTGATGCAGTTGCCGAAGGTAAAGTGGCTCCTGCTCCTGCGGGTGCGGCTTTCTTTCCCCTACCCCGTCCACCACGGGTAAATCTTCCTTGGCCTCTTTGAGCCGGTCGTCCCCTGCCCCTTCCATATGAGGAATAGTAACGAAAGGACCGTCCTCTCCACGATGATCCCGAAGGACGAAAGGTATTCTGACGGATAGCAGCTCCCAATGACTTGGCTGCTGCCTTGGACGTTTGCAGTTTCTCCAAACTGTCATCCGCCTTCTTTCCAAAGAGGGTAGAACCGTCAAAGGGCATATTCAAAAGCCTGGTCTGCACGTCAGAGGCAAAACCAGACTTCCTCAACCACGCATGCCTGCGGATTGTGGTACTTGCCGCCATGGCCCTGCTGATACTGTCAGCAGAATCTAGGCCAGTTTGTAGGGTCTCGCACATCGCATCTTTACCATCCCTGATGATGTTTAAAAATGCGTCCCTTTCCTCTCCTTCTTGGAGGCAGTCAGCCGCTGATGAAGCGCACTCCCAAAGGGTGTGGCTGAACCTAGCGAGCGTACAGGTCGCGTTAATAGACTTTAACGCCATGCTACAGGCAGAAAAAACCTTCTTAGCCATGGCATCATATTTTTTGTCATCCCTATCCTGCGGAGCAGTGGGGTATGCAGATGTGCTGCCTGATGAGGTTGCAGCCTGTACAACCAAGCTCTCAGGAGTAGGGTGTTTTGACAAATATTCAGGGTCAGAACTAGCCACCCTGTATTTTGTTGACAGTTTTTTATTTACTGCCGGGATAATTTCTGGCGTTTCCCAGTTTGTCAAAATCCTTCTCTGTAGAGCAGAGTGAAATGGAACCACAGGATCCTCCTGTGGGCCCTTGTCCAGTATGTCAGTGAGGTCATCCTGCTGAAAGGCAGGAGAAGGTGCAGACCAACCCATAAATTCTATGATTCTAGACATCAGAGCTCTATATGGAGTCTCCGCATGTTCTCCTGGGTCTGGTTTGATAAATTCTGCTTCAGGAGAAGTGTCCAAGCCACTAGCTTCCTGAAGTGCATCCTGAAGATTTTTTAATCTTCCTTCCTCAGAGGCGAAAGTCTCTGGCTCTGGTGATGTGGTCCTCTGTAAATCAATATCTTGGTCTGAATCCTCCCTTTCCTCAAAAATCGAGGTTAAAGGGGGATACATTGGTTTTTGGAATGGTATAAACCCCATTTCCAATGCAGAAGGAGCCATCATCACAGGCCTTGAAAACGTCGATGTCGTCGACACCGACGTGAAAGTACTCGAAGGCGCCGTGAAAAGCGTCGAGAAATGTGTACTAGGCCTCGAAGAACTCGAAAGGATCGGAGTCTTGCTCGAGAACGACGTCGACGTTCTCGGCGTCGAGTCGGAGGTCTTTTGTCTAACCGTTGGCTGTGGAGTAGCCGTGGTTCTTTCCTTCACCGGCGTCGATATCGGCGTCGACGTCGGCGTCGACTCGATCGACTGATGCGCCGATGAATCCTTCGACAACGGCGTCGATGGCGCCGACCTCTGTTTCGAAGGAGTTTTCGACGATGGCGTCGATGATGCTTTATCTCCCGATGGCTCGAGGCGCTTTCGGGTTGACTTTTCCGCCGGGTACTGCGACTCGCGGCGTTTAGATTTTTTGGGTTTTTTACCCGGGGTATCACCCTCAGCTGTCTTCGAGGGGGACGAGGCCGCTTTCTCGAAGACGCTTAGCATCTTTTTCCTGAATTCCTCCCACTCAGCTTGCGAGCTGCGTTTTGTGGGGCAATGAACTCTCTCAGGAGAACTCGACGAAGATGACGAAGGGGATCTCCTACGTCTCTTCTTCGAGTGTCTCGATGTCGACGAGTGGTGGGAGCCACTTCGTGATCTAGATCGAGAGTGTTTTTTATGGTGAGGAGACGAACGTCTCGACTCTACCGAAGAAGCTTTCGAGGAAGTTAAAGTTGACCTACCTCTCTCGAGCTTCCCCCTACGCTCCTTCAAGGCTTTCGCCGTCATGGAAAAGCATTCCTCACACTCCGAACTCTGGTGCGTGATTCCCAGACACCACAAACAGACCCTGTGAGGGTCCGTCAACGACATTTTCTTCCCGCAGTCTCGGCACTTTTTGAAACCGGACCGAGGGGTCGTCGGGTCGGAGGAGGATGCCATCGATATCGAGGTAAATAGTAGTTATTATATACGTTATCTTGACGAGAACTGAGCAACGGTGTTCCGAGGCACAACGAAGCGCGGAAAAACGGAACTGAGCAACGGACGCTGCACGGCCTTTATAGGCAGGATGACGTCGACGTCGGCACGGAGGCCGTCGAGGGTCATCGACTCGGCGATCATCGACGCGCAGCGCCCTCTGGCGAAAAAATTTTCCGAGGCCAGCAAAGCTGAAGGATTTCTATCTAAGATAAGGAATACGTCGGAGGACACAATCCCTTCGAAATCAAGTGACTTAACGCACACGTGATTAAGACAATTTTATATTAGTGCAGGAGCTTACCTATAGTTTCAATTAAGCCATTAGCTTTCAGAAGACTGAGCAGAATGCACAGAGGTAGCCCAAAGAATACCCAGGGTGGGGGCTGGAGGGCAGGGGGAGTTTGGGCAAGGAGGGACAGGTGGTGGCTGAGAATGGCCATAGGAGCTAAAATGGCTCCGAGAAATCAATCTGTGGTTAAAAATCAGAACACCCACAGGGTGCACATCCCTTCTTAAACCCCATCTCTCTTCTATCTTCACTTTCTATGTTTATGGTGTTAGCTGATAAGCAGCTCTTGCAGCGTCACCTAACAGCCGACAATAAAAAGGGGCGCGTGGAATCCCCAGTGGGAACTTTGCTGGGGAAGCGTGGGATTGCCCTTTTTATTCATGCACTTGTAAAGGGTGTAACACATCGTGTTCAAAATGTACCGTAACTTGTCCAATATATCTTTTTGTATAACAGATATGTTTGTTAATCTGGGTTCTTTGTGGCTAAAAGGTGTCATCTTTTTTCAACAGTTTAAATGTATAGAAAGCAGTCTGTACTTGAATTCGTTGGATCCATGAAGGTGTTTTAATTTTATTTATACCCGCAAAACTCATTAATTTGGGGTGTAAGCATAAACCGTATAAGCACCACCTCAATATTACTGCATCCTGATCCCACTGCAGCTGTCCCCATGGTCACAATGTATCTTGAAGCACAGCTTTATGTCTAAGAGTCTGCCTAGAGCAGTGGTCTTCAAATCCTTTTGGTCTGGCCCCCCCTTAGCAAAATTTGGGCAGGCTGTGCCCCCCCCAGAAATGCCAAATGGACAGTATGTACAAATGGCTATGAACTATTGTGTGCCGTCACTGCAACCTATGCCCTGAATAGTCCCTTGGCTCTCCCACCTGCTCTCATCATAGTCGCTGGGCTCCCTCATCTCCATCCCATCACAGACCTTGTGCTCTGCCCACCCTGCTCCCACCACTATCACAGTGCTCCCGCCCATCTTGCTCCCACCACAGTCCCTGGGCTCCCCCCCTCTGTGCCCAATACAGTCCGAAGGTCAGTGGGAGCTGGGGAATTTTTTAAGTGGAGGGGCATAAAATGCATTAAGGTGGGTTTGGGGGTTTTCCACCGTGCATTTATTTTTAAGAATGGGTTAAAATGTTGCATTTTAGAGCATATTTGAAAAATAAATGGTTAAAAAGCCAAACAGTTTGCAATTGGCACTGGGGGTCAAGTGGGAACGCATGGTACATTTGACTGGACATCTATGATATATATCCAGTAAAGAGAATACCATCCCTGTACCCTGGGCTCTACAGCGCCTCAGAAGGAGAGCTGATTTTGGCAGGTGGGAAGGGGCATTGTGCAAATCTCCTTCCCTCTTCTACTCCCCACTCGCTAAAATCTGCTCAACAGACCAAAACAAACACCCACACACACTCACACAGCAATCATTCTATCATTCATAAAAGCATAAAAGCCCCCATCACCATATACTCATAGCACAATCGTACACGCATCCATGCACATATTTAAATACAAAATAAATGAACATAAACATACCTTCTGCAGCGACCTGCGCGTGGAGGGTAGCTAAACACAATGCTTGGGTAGTACTCTGCAGAGTAGCGACGCAAGTGATGTCATGGAAGAGGAGTAAGGAAGGTATCAGTTAATATTATCCCCATATATATGGTCGGCGTAAATAATATCGCCGGGAAAACATTTTTAAAAAGAAAAATAAAATTGGGGGTTGCGGGGGTGTCCCCCGCATGTTCCATGCAATAATGTCGCCACAAAAAAACGGCCATTTTCCGGCGATATTTTTGCATGGCGAGATTTTTGTGGCGACATTGTTACATGGAACCGTAAGGAAGCAGTCAGAGCGGATCACTAGGGAGGTGATGGAGCGGGGCAATAGAATGGGGGCGTAAAGAGGATCTTTCCTATCTAGCACAGAGGGTATGTGGGGTAATCTGGCCATCGGGCTTGGTGCCAGGCACAACCTTTACATGTTGCACTTATTTCAGGCGTGCGGGAGGGTATCCCTTTTTTATTCAACCTTTATGTTGTGCAGGTCTGTCTTCCACTTTGGGAATTTTTTACCAACCTATTGGGGGAGGGGGGAAGCTACATTAACTAGAAACAGCATACTTTGTAAATCTACTCAGGTTTTTTTGGAGGGATGTGGGGGTGGAGTGTTGGGGGGTTGATTAATGCATTTGCATGGTGCAATAGCTTAGAAAGTAGATGTACCTGTAGCAAAAATCCAGCTAACGTACAGGCCAACAAGCGCGTTATTGTGCCAGCTGTGAAGCGGAGAGACTTGCTCTGCGTGCTATGTTGAAACATTATATTTTTATGTCATTTTACACCTGCTTTATCCTTTTTGCCTTTATTATTCTGCTGGGGGGAGGGGGCAATGTAATTTTTCTCTGTAAAGCCCCCAACTTCGGCAGTGATTTCTCGTGCATTTGTTAACGAGCCCTTTTAATTGGTAATGCCACACGCCACCGCGCGGTCCTGTGTATGTCTTTCTTACGCAAACATTTCAAATAAATTACTTTTTCAAACCATTAATTCTGTGTGCTATGAAAAGGGTATAACTTATGAAGAGCAATGTTCAGTGTTTTCAAATGTTTTTGTTGGGGTTAGACCATCTCTAGGTCCACATCAGATTTCACCCTGCCCCGCCCCCTTCTTCTTTAAAACCCTAAAAGCTGAGCTCTTTAAGTAAAACCATCTCCACAACCACCTCCCTTCAGTTTTTCTTCTTTGCCTAAAGAGGCGGTGTAGGTTGTGATGTGATGTAAATACATGGAGATGTCAAGGCAAAGCAACCCTTTATGCGCGGATCCCTTAGAAACTGCAGTCCTCTAAGTGTAAGCTGTTGCACTCGAATGACAACAGATCACTGGACATGTAATGTTTACGGCCATGTGGCCACTGAAAATGTCTCAGCACAAACTTCCTTTATATGGATGTTTACTGACAAAAATGTGCATTGCCAAATCGTGCCCACACTATTGCGATTATTCTGGTGCGAAAGGGCCTTGAGCAAAGGCCATTCCATGCAACCACTGTGGCTTAATTTCGTGACAAAGAGAAAACTGCTAAAGGTATGTGCAAGTCTGCATATCTTACACCCACAGACAAACCAATACAACGCAAATAAATATACCATCTGCACTTACAGGAAGGAGAGAATGCAGCTGCTGTGAACAGCGCGACCATCAGAGCCAGCGCACATGCGCAAACCCCAATGCAACTTAAGAAAGAGTTCACTTTTGCGCATTTCAAGATATCATTGATGCTGCCAACATATGTTTTACTTTTTTTTACTGTAAGTCCACGCACCCAAGTAAAACATGCTTGAGCCCAAAGGGATCAATACTGCTGGGCGACAACCTGAGAGATTTCGCTTCTGATTCGACGGAGCCTTGATAGGCGCTGTGATTCGTTCTGGAGGGTGCGAGGGGGAGAAGAAAACAAGACAGACACTGGAACACCACCCACAAATCAGTAAACGGACAATTTGAAAGCCATTTTACACAACACGTATCTTTAACAGTAACTTCTTTATTTGGAAAAGCAAATACATTAAAATATGTAACATTTATTTTTTTATTTTATTGTTTGCTTGTTAGGCACTTATACAATAAGAGATACTGTTTCAAAGCGCCCACAGGGCAAGGAGGGAGCAGGAGTGGGAAATACATTAAAATACATACAAAACATAATACATTAAGAGCAGTGGGGGAAGTAGGAGAGAGGACAAACCTACTATGCCTTCTGAGTATTCAGAAAGGACAAGTGTAGCAGGGAAGTGCTGGAGAGCCTGGGCTTTTGGGTGAGCCACAGATGAAGTGCTAGAAATGTTGAGAGCTGCACGGCCTGTAGCCATGATGAGGTGTAAGTGCGAGCCTACAGTGCGGAGGGTGTAAGTACAAGTGTAGGGGATAGACAGGAGCTGGGCTGATTGAGTGCGGGAGGTCAGGGCCCTGAGGATGCATAAGGGTGCAGACACCAATCGCAGCAGCTGGGAGATTAGCTGGGGAGAGAGGAAGGGAAGGAGGAGGTAAAAAGGAGAGTTCTAAGGAGCTTCCGGAATGTAAGAAGATCTTGCTCAAGGCGCAGTGGAAGGGGAGGCTGTTCCATAGAAGGAAGCCAGATGAGGAAAGTGAACGACCACCTGCCCTCTGTTTAACAAAATCCTTTACACCCAGAGAGTTGGAGCGAGAGGAGCGTAGTGGTCTAGAGGGAGAGTATTTAGTAAGATAAAGTTGAAGATAGTGTGGTCCTTGGGCCCAGACATCCTAACTTAAAAAGTGCAGTAAATATTTTTCAAATCATCAATCAAGTCAAATAACTTTTTAATATGGCCGCCATTTTGTACAAATGGCTGACACATTCAGCACACAATACACACCCAGCCAAAGAGTGCAAAAGGGGTGTGGTTTAGGGTGAGATGGGTGGGAATGGGAGAAAACCATATATATTTCACTTAGAGATGGGCGTTAAATGGGTAGGCTGATAGCCAAATAACACAAATCCATCCTCATATGTCAGATGCAATGAAATGCATCAGAGACCCTCATTCAAAGCCCCAATCAGAAGCTTTTATGTTAAAGCTCTTATTTTAATGACAATAGTTTTTGCTTAAAGGTAGCGCTTTCAGCGCAACCTAATTGCCTAAACTAAAAACGGCCTTGTGTATTAGTACATAGAACACCACGCATGTTCAGTTCTCACTAATGCTATAGCACTAGAGTTCAGTGCACTGTCCCTGCTTTTGTGATCATGTCAGATCACAGCCGGTCAGATAGCACAGCGAGTAGAGCACTCGCTTTGACATCCGTGCAGAGCCTGCCGGTGCAAGTTTCGAATCCCAGCAGGGCCAAACTCAGCCCCTTTCATCCTTCCAAGATCGCTAAATGAGCACCACACACTGTGGGTAATAATAAGCAGCGCTCAGATGCCTGAGGGTTTTAGCGGTATATAAATGCTAAATTATTATTTGTATGTATCTAATGTAAAAACCCTATTCATAATTTCTTGGATATATACTATACATTGTTACGGTGACAATTTTCTGATTTTTTAATTTATTGTCCTTTTGAAGACCATCATCATAACCCGTCATCAAGCAAAGACCTATTGTATATGACTCTTTTTTTGTTAAAGTGCATTTTCGTACAGGCAGACACTGCAATGATGTAAGTTTTCCCCCTTCTTCCACACATAGGAGTAGCCCCCACACTAATGTGGCACATTCCTGCCCCTCCAAAAACCTAGTAAATATGGTGGTGGTATAGTGGTGAGCATAGCTGACTTCCAAGCAGTTGACCGGGTTCGATTCCCGGCCAACGCACCATCACAAAGGGCACTGTCAAATGCGCAATACTTTTGAAGAAATCGAAAAAAGAAACCAAAAAATCACATTGGAACACAGAGAAAGGGGTCATTTGTCTTCTTTCTCGGTAAAACGTGGCCGCATGGGTCACATGTCAGTGTAACTGCATGAACCTTTCTAGTAAATATGTTGGCATATCCTTGAAGGAACTGCTCTCTTTCCCACTACCTGTTTATTGCCATAAATACATGGCATGCCCTATACTAGTCATCCCCTTATTCATTGTCCATTGTTAACAATTATATTGTCAGGCACCCGCTGGCAGATTTGACCTGGACGCTGTATGTACTTCTTATTGAATAACACACACCATGTCCTTATGATATGTTATGATATGTAATTTATAATGCACCTATAGACAAACGTTTCCTTAATAAATACAAATCCACATTAACCATTGGCCGTTCTTGGGTTCCTGGGGCATCGACTGCATCAAAATTGATTGAGATCTACTAATTACTTTTTCAAGCTCATTGTCCCTCGCCGAGTACTAATTGTGAATATAGGGCCATGGAATTGCTTTCTCTATCTAAATGGCCCTTAAGGCTCTCAGTGTTCTTGAACTGTGATGCTGCCAGTGCCCTAGGCTACTGAATGTATTTCTCTTTTCTCATTCATTTAGTGACTTGGAAATGCTTGGGGCGGCATGCTATGGCGGAACATGTGGTCACAGACCCCTGAGTAGGGCTTTTAGTGCCTTCTAATGTGTTTCGGAGGGACCTCTTTCTACTGCAAGTGTTCCCACTGTTAGCCTTCTGTGGGCAGAGGGGCTTCGCTGAGCAACTCCTATTGTTTTTCACAGACTTTCCATGAAGGTTGTGGGTCTGAGGTCTGTCCCCTGCTCCTCCAACCCACCTGCATCTTTGGGCATTGGATGCCAAAGTATCAATGATCTGCTTTCTTGGGAGTTTTCTCTCTTCTTTATAATGCTGTCCAATAGAAGCCGGAATCATTGCCTGCTCCTTAGAGAAAGATTACTTCAATTAAATGTTGTAGTAAAGCGTGAGATCTTGCTTCAAATGCTCCCGTGTCTTGATCACCATCTTCATTTTGAGTCCTGCTTCCCTTTCCTTTCCCATCTTACTTCTGTCTTGGGACATCCAGAATTCTCCTACTCCATTCCACTTTTTTTCGTTTTCCTTGTTTTCCTAATTTTCTGTGGGGCATTGCTGGGATGCCTAAAGTTCAGTTTTTAGTTGTGCTGACGATGTCTGCAATGTTGTATACTCTACTGCAGCTGCCTTTCTTGTCAGGAGCTCAATAACCTTACACTTTGGTGTCTCCTGAGAAATTACTTCACATAGTTCTAAAATAATCGATTTTGAAAGGTTCTATGTGAAAACCTGTTCATGAAACACGTCTTTCTCATTAACCTCTTCCAAGTTTGGTCATTTTTATTGAAATAATTTTCCCATTTGGTCCATATGCTTGATTTCTACCTCTTTCCTTCCAGCTCTTTATTGATGCTTGTTTTTTAATCCTTTGCCTTTTTCCTCAAATGTTTTAAGAAAGATGTTATTTCAGAATGCTTTCCTCCCAGTATATCAATGTTGCTCTCTAGAACGCTCCTCACTTAACAATGAAGTCCATTCTGTCTTGTATATATTTTCTCACCTTCACCTTAATTCTCATGCCTTACCGACACGTGGGCTTCACCTTCTAATACAGCTATCCAAGCTGCTCTATGTTTCCCCTTTTCCTTCTTCTCACACACACACACCCCTCACATCTGGAAGAGGTGGTGGTGTTGGCATTTTTTTCATCTATCCCTCCGGCTTCCTCCCCAATTTATACTAGTTTACCCATGTAAACTAGTTCCTCCTTTGAGTATCACTACTCTTCTTTTCCTCTCCATCTCCTCTTGCCTTCTTGGTTATATATCGACTTGCAGGTCCAGTCTCTTCCTTCTGCGATTATCTTGATTCACTTCTTTTCTCTCTTCTACCTTCTGATTTTCACTGTTTCTTATGTGTGACTTCAACCTGCACCTTTTTTCTCGCCTTCTTCGTCTGTCATTTTTAGCCATAATCTTCGGTCATTCCAAGGGCCTCATCACGAGTTGGGCGGTAACACCAGCGCTAATAGCGCTGGCGCTATCTGCCCTACTGCCAAACCCACTGGTGCTATTAGTGCCGGATCACGGGTTTGGCAGATTTGGAAATCCCCATTCCCCATTGAGCCCATTCGTGAATGCCCCATTCCCCATTGGGCTCAATGGGGAAATTTCGCGCTCATACCGCCCGCAGATTTCCCGCCGGCGGTATGAGCGCGAATTTTCAGCAGATTTCCCCCCAGCTCAGAGCTGATTTCCCCCCAGCTCAGAGCTGGGGAGAAATCCGCCAAAGCCCTGATTTGGCAGACCCTTAAATCTGGCAGTAACAGCACTACCGCCGGATTTAAGGGTTACCGCCAAACTCGTGATGAGGCCCCAAGTCCCCACTTTCTCTTCCACACTTACTTCTCTCCTTCCTTCTCCTGATACTTTTGCCTCTTTCTTGGCAGATGCTGCTTCAGTTCTCCTCTCCCTTAGCCTTGTGGATGCTCTTGATCTTTTACATCTCTTTGCTCTTTTCTCACCCTCTCACAACCGTCCCAGCCCTGGATGACCCCCACCTTCTGTACCACCCGCTGTGCATTGCACCAGGCTGACAGCGGTGGTGTAAATAAAAGGCTACTGCTAACTTTGTGTCACTTATCCTCTTTTCATCTCTACATGGCTCTCTGCTCCTTTCTGCTAAACAGCATTACGTTAATACCCTCTTTGCCTTTCTCTCCCCCTATCCGGGACTTCTATTTCCAAACCTAAATTATATTCTCTCCCCTTTACCTCCTGTCCCTTCTTCTCTCTCCTCTCTCACCACATCACATTTTGCTAACCATTTCCCCTCAAAATGTTCTTCTCTCTGTTCTTCTATTTCCTCCTGTTCTCTTCCCTTTCACCCTCCTTGATCTCTTCTTTCTCAGTCCCTTCTTTAATATCTTCCTTTTGTCCCCTTTCTGACTCCAATATCCCTCCTGTTTCCTCTAAGGCCCAATCCCACTGCTGGTCCTGATGATCATTTTTTCTTTATCTCTACGGTGTATCCTACTCTCGTCCCCCATCTTGTTGCTCTGTTTACTTCCTCTCTCTGTACCTCTGCTTTTCCTCCGTCTTTCATTAAACGGGAGGGAGTGGACCTCTACTCACACATGAAATGGGGGATCTGAACAAGCACAAAAGGAGTTGTTCCTGGTGGACAAAGTTCATTCTTAATTCAAAATAGCTTATTAGCAGAAACAATCTAATGCATCGTATACATGGATATCACAACAAAATGATCAGGGTAAATTCATTCAATTTATGTTATGAAAAGAGCACATCATATCGTCAAGTGACATTATTCAATCATATCACAGGTGTGGTAATTGTGACATCAATTACTTTGTCAATCAATTAGCACAATATAAGAGACAACATTTATGACTGGTACAGATAGCCCAATCGTGCCCATTGGTGGTGACAGAGTGAGTGAAAGTTAAAAAGTGCTGTAACCAATAGTATGTAATAGATAACCATGAACATGGAACAACGACGCTAAATGTAGGAGTACAATTTTGTCACATAGTCATTTTTGTGGCACAAAAAAAGCTTTACGACGACCAGTATGGAGTGGCCTTCCCCAGAACCAAAGTGCCCTGCTGGTAAAGGAGAAGACAAGAAGTGAAAGGTAAACTTTTTTTTGTTAACTTAAGCGATACTTATTTAAAATAACAGGTGCTGTAACTCACTTAAAGCTCAATGGGGAGATATGGATTAACTACCAATCCTCACCGTGTGGGATAGAGACGCTCTAGATGGCTGCACACCCATGTGAACCTAAATGAAGGCAGGCATGTGTCGTTTCTGGACATGTGTTATAGAAGGCCAGTGCTGGCATAAACTAAGCAGTGCAATCGCAAGGAATCGCGCATTCCTATGTGTGGAAGTTCAGGAACCAATGGTAATTACTGCTAGAAATAGCCTTGCAAGCGCACGGAAGAAGACAGCCCCCGCGCAGTACCAACTGTAGAAATGACGAAGAGCCGGTACGTGGAATTGGAATTAGTGAAAGGTGGCTAAAGGGTACTCATATCTGGGTATCCTGGTATATAAAAACGGGACCACTTACCGAAATGGCTCGGTTAAAGTCCAAAAAGAAGAACGGCAACCGGCACTCCTAGGTTGTTGGGAAAACAAGACTGGAGCTGTTCACAGGACTCCATACATTCCTCTAGCGGTCAAAGATAGCACAGCATTCTTAACGTGGCGCACTGACGTCATGCAAGTAGGCAAAAGTACCGGCGGCGGCACCACCGAAGTTAACTCAACAAAGTGAGGACCGTAATTAGTAGAATAACAGTCTAACAAAAGGGTGACCCATGCATGAAATGTCCTCGGATGCTTGTGAATTAAGAAGCCAATTGGTTGTAGCACTGATTGTTTTATATGTTGTCGACAAGTGTACCAAGTTCAACGAATAACAGAGGGCTCCACGATCACACTGGTACAGTCCATCTGTTAAAATGGAATATTCCGAATCGCCTGTACTAATAAAACATCCGTGTGACGGCAATCGCACTCAAATTTGATACAACAAAATGTAGTCCCCATTACAATACAGCATTGTACCAGAGTTAGTATGTACAATTATTGATCAGAGCAATCACATCGTTTTTAAAGAGCAAGATTTCAAAAGTTTCAAAATTTCACACAGTTGAATGCTAGAGAAGTGGTGCTATACAGCGGGACAAGCAGGTAACCTCATTTAGACTAAGGTAATACATTTATGAAGCGGCACAAACATTTGTGTTGCGTCTAACAGAGTAGGTTTCCAGTATTATATGCCACTAGAAACCAAGTGTCTTAGGGCAGTCACACAATTAGTAGACATGATCATGGAATCTGGGACAGAGAGAGTGATTGTATACATTAGATCTCATATGACAAATTGTTTGTTGAGTCCATGTACATGGGTGCCAATGTGATGGATCCAACAGGATTCCTTTTGTAACAGCAATTGCTCAATATTGTTGTTCCCCTTAACACTGTCTACCACCCACCATTTTATGTCATTTGGTGAATGTCTGAGTAGGACCAAGTGTTGAACCGCGAGGAGCGGTGTTCACTTTGCATCTGTTTCTTGACGTGTGTTTGGAGATTCTGGTGTAGACTGCCCTTCTAGTTTGTCCCACATATCTAAGGTGGCAAGGGCATTCAATACAATCAATTACTTTCTGTGCCTTACAGTTCGTGAGTTCACGTAATTCCCATGTTCTGTCCCTGATTAAAAAAGATGTAGTTTTCTCTGTAAATATGCAGATAGAGCATATATAGTGGGCAATCAATGGGCACAGGTTCTATAGTGTGTTCTTGGGTGCTGTATTCTCAAATCTAGAATGTACTAGTTTATGCAGACATTTGGGGTTTCTTCTACCTGTAGGGTTAGTTTGGCAATAGGCCAGTGTTGTTTAATGATCTTCTTTATTTGCAAAGTTGACAGGAAATGGTTGATAACACATGTCATCCTTGAATCACTGCCTTCCCTTCTGTGTCCAGTTAATAGGGACTCTCGAGGGGTATATCGGGTACTTTTCCTGGATTTTTTAACTGATTTGCCCAGGTATCCTCTTGAGAGTAACCACCTATCAAGAGTGTTATCATTGTCATTGAAGTCAGTCAGATTTCTACAATTACGGTAATAGGGCGAAAGGGAGATTGTTCTGAAGACTTCTTGGGTGATAGCACTGATAATGCAAGAGTGTGTTCCTCTCGGTCAGTGTTCTGAATAAGGTGCATTTTATTGTATTGACAACATTAAATAGACATGCATCTTGAAGGTTGACCTTTTTATGCATCATATTTAATTGAAAATTTAATTTTAGGGTTACAGTTAGTCAACCAGTTGCAGACAGTCACTATCACCATGCCAGATGAACAGGATGTTGTCAATGTACAGTTTCCACAGAGATATATTCTGATTAAATTGATTATTTTAAGAGAAAACAATTTAAATTGGTTTAAATAAGGTAGCTATATATTGAACCGCCAAGCTTGGGCCAAAGACCACACCCTCACAGTTACTTTAATCTGCAGATAAAACGACCCATTCAATTCAAAAAAGTTATTTTGTAATGCAATTGACATTAGTTAATAACATGCTCTGGAGGTACTCAGTGTCAGGGATGTGATTAATAACACACACTCTATGGCTTCATCCTGAGGAATACTTGTATACAAGGCCTGGATGTCTATTGTAACAAGTATATCCTCGGAGCTGCTGATTTGCTTGACCTGACAGGCTTTGATGACAGAGGTGGTGTCTTGGGGGTAACATTTGGTGGCTTGGCTAATGGGTTTGAGAAAGATATCTATAAATGTACATACAGGTTCAAGGATTAAACCACAGCCAGAGACGATGGGTCTCCCAGGTGGTTGAAGTATATACTTATGCACTCTAGGTAGTGTATAAAACGCAGTGTTCTTCCCAGAAGAGATGTTTAGGAAATTGAATTCCCGTTTCGAGATCCAGTCTCTTTCGAGAGCTAAGGTAGTCGACCGCTCAATCAACTTTTGAGTTTCTTTAGTGGGTCTTTTCTCACAGCATTATGGTTTCTCTATTGTTAAGGACAGTCATTAACATGTCAAAATATTGGGCAGTGCTCATTACCACAACCCCCCACTCCTTGTCTGTTGGTTTAACTACTAGTTTGTTGTTGTTCGCTAAATATTTTAGTGTGATTCTTTCAGCATTGGATAGATATTACTGGTCTGCCTGCCGGAGCCGCTATGCCCGACAGGTCTGACCCTGCCGGGCACAGCGGCTATGGTAGACAGACCGGTCATGAAAGCACTGGCACTGGGTCCCCACTCCCATAGAGTTCTGTTGGACTCTATGGGAATGGGGTCTTACATTTTACTGGCACCTCAATTTCCGGTCCACTGGGTGATAATCTCCCGCTGGCACCGGGAAGTCAGGCACCTGTAAATATTTACAGGTCTGGTGGCAACCTGCCGGCAGCACCGGCACAGTTACCGTCGGACCCGTACCGAGGCCCATTGTTTCTTAATGATGTGTGTGTATTCTGTAGGGCATTAAGATCACGTAACATGCATTTCTCAAAAGTGATAATGTCGTTAGAGGTCTGGTTGATTTTTAGACATGCTTCAATTCTTCCTATTCTCAAAACGCATACACTTGATGCTTCTCTCCCCTCTAATTGTTGTCCCATCTCCCATCTTCATTTTCTTTCTAAATTACTTGAATGTATTGTGTACTCTCAGTTATCTAGCCTTGTGAATCAGCACTCACTTCTTTCTCCCTTCCAATCTGGTTTTCACCCTCGCCATTCAACCGAATCTGCCCTTTTTGCCATCTCTGATTCTCTTCTATCTTCTCGCTTTCCTAAACTATCTTCCCTCTCAGTTCTTCTGGACCTGTCAGCTGCGCTTGATATGGCCGACCAGTCTATCTGTTTTTCTTCCCTCTCTCATCTAGGCTTTCATGATTATGTTCTTGGCTGGCTTCACTCTTATCTCTATGATCACACTTTTTCTGCCTCTTCCGTCTTTGCTCTTCAGTTCGCCCTCTTTCACATGGTGTGCTCAAAGCTCTGTCTTAGGTCCCCTACTGTTCTCTCTTCATACTACCGCTCTTGAACCTATTATTTCTTCTTTTAGTTTCTCTTATCATCTTTACACTGATGACTCCCAGATTTTTCTGTCCTTTTCTGCAGCATCAGTGAAACCTCTCGCGCGCGGCTCGCCAGACCCAGACTGATGCTGCAGGTCCCAGGCCGCCATTATCCCTCCGTGCGCAAATAAGCAACATGGACAGGGGAGAGGTATATTATTAATGCAGACAATGCTGCACCAGTAATGAAGAGGGCTTTTACCTACTGGCCCATATTTCGAGCCCTGATGAATGTGGCTTAATCACCCCTTACCACAGAAACCGGTCGGCTATGAAATGACCTGACCCAAGAATATAACGACACTACCTGGAGTCAGTGCATTTGGTTCATGGATCCCCAATTTAAACAACCCTGAGGATCCCTTCTCTAATGAAAAAACTAAGAGAAAAAATTGATTGACAAATTCATTGACAAAGCTATCGAAGAACAGTCCATCACTCTTCACTTGTTTTTATCACTTTGCACCTGCTTAATAGAGAAAACCCATTAAAAAATGTTGTTTTTCTTTTCATCTAAGAAGCAGCAAACGCATGACCCAGCATGGTCTAATATGTGTTTTTAGGTACGACACTTGCATGAACATTCGCTTGTGAATTAAACTAGAGACACGTCTGCTCCCTTGCAACTCTCTCTTTTAACAAAGAAACTGTGTGTTTCATAAGTGTGAATACTGAACTGGGTAACTCACAGTAGGAAATCCCAAAACGGTCCTCCTTGTTATATATACTTGTCTTCTCTCTACCCATCCGTGGATGTATTCTCACTATGTACACCTCAATCGATCTAAGACTGTGATTGTCTTCTTTCCCACCTCTACCATTCCCCTTCATCTTACTCTATTTTATTTCCTCCTACTTCTCTTCCTATCTCTACTTCTTCTCATAACATGGGTCTCATCTTCAACACTTCTCGTTCCTTTACTTCTCACATTTCCCCTCGCTCACTCTCTCTCTCTCTCTCTCTCTATCTCTCTCTCAATCCTAACACTTTCAACTGTTCAGTATCCACAAGGCTCATCAGTTTCTAACTTTTCATGCCTCTAAGCTTCTTATCTCCTCTTTAGTCTTCTCTTGTTTGTTCTACTGCTCGAGTCTTCCTGATGTTCTCACTGCCTACCAACTTGCCCCACATTGCTTAATCTATCTTTCCACAATTTGCATGGTTTGAGCTTTTTCCCCATGTGACTATTACTTCAACATTACACTCACTCCGGTGGCTATCCTTTGTCGCTTGTTTTTTCTTCAACTTTGTATTGTTTTAAAGTGTCCCCATGGCTTAGCCCCTCCCTATCTTTCTGTTGTGTATGGCTTGGCTTTCCAGAAGGAATGTTGTGATGTCATGTGCAGCGTTTATGTCTGAGTGTTGGAATGCATGGGTGAATGGTCAAACCTGACAGTTGGTCAGCCAGAGGACTGGGTGATGGGCTGCCAGTGTTACTTTATGTCCTAAATGTAACTTAAGAAAAGCCTGTAAAGTTACCTATGAAGCTGGTAATAAACCTAGCGAATCAACCTAAGAAGGCTGGGACACGCTTCATTTCACTTTCATCTCTAATTTCCTTTTTATTCCCCCCGTGTACTCTCCGCTCTCAGTCTCTCAGTTGCTCCTCCACCCTGTGTGCGTCTTCTCGTTTTCTTTCTTTCTCCCTCCTTTCTCCTAAGCACTGGAATGCACTTCCTCTTTCTCTGCGGTCTCTTTCCTCTACATCTCATTGTAAATCTCGCCTTAAAGACTATGGGCCTCATTACGAGATTGGTGGTAGCCATGGCGCTATTTGCGCCATGACTGCCACCAATGACGGGTCCGGCACCGGTGTTGTTCAATGGGGACTTACCGGTGTAGTCCGACCCTGGCGGGACCGGTAAGTCCCCATTGAACAAACCTTTCCCTATTCCCATTAGAGCCCCCATAGGGCTCAATGGGAATGGGGAGGGCGCTAATAACGGGCTCGCGACTTGCAAGCTCGTTATTAGTGCCCTGGTTCCTTAACGGGACAAGTAAGGGATGTGTAGTCGGACCACACATTCCTTACAGTTCCCTCCAAGGGACCTCGGAATAGGGCGGTAAGGGATTACCGGCACCGGTCTCCTTGCCGGTGCCCGGAATCCCTTACAGCCCTACTCGTAATGAGGCCCTATAATCGTTTGCTTTGATTCATTCAGCTGACATTTGCATACTTATTGTACCGTTTTTGATTCTTTGTAAAGTGCTTAGGCGTTAAGCACCATATAAATACGATAAATTACAGATAGAATACAAATACAAAGGATAACCCACAGCGCTGGCATCTTCTATTTGTTAACCCTCAGTAAACTGGAACCCTCCTATCTGTCCCCCTCTGACTTTGCCTCCCAGACAATAAGAGGAGCTGCCAGGGGTAGTTATACAATATCAAAACTGCTAACCGCAATCCCAACCTGCCAAATGTAACTGGTCTCAAATTACCTTCCGATTCGGTTGGCTCCGAGTTTGCCTGAATCAGTGTGCCAAAGACTATCCATATTCAGCCTCTGATAACACAGGAGCCTGATAGGCTGGAGAGGAGGCAGCCCAAGTTGATTAACAAGCTAAAGAGTGGTTTTATGCAATATGCACCACCATAACATAGCCTTCTATACTCCAATGTAGTCATGCCCAGACTTACAGACTGAACCAGAAATAAGACTCTATGGGCCTCATTACACGGATGGCAGTAAGGGTTTACCGGTACCGGTATTTTACCGGTACCGGTAAATCCTTACCACCTTACTACGAGGTCCCTTTGCGGGTTGGGGAATTTAACGCCTGCTTTTTGCAGCCGTTAAAAATCCAACCCGCAATGGGACCAGGGAGCTAATTGGCGCCTTCTCCATTCCCATAGAGCTCTATGGGGCAAAAATGGGAATGGGGAAGGGCAATGGTGGAAGGGGGAATTACCGCCCCGCCAACCTTGGAATAGGGCGGTAATTCCCCTTTCCACCAAGGCGGTGCCGGTATTTCACTGGCATGAACCATGGCGCTAATAGCGCCATGGTTCACCCCATCCGTGTAATGAGACCCTATGTCCGATCGTCTGATCAACTGGTCTCCGTACTGGCTTACGATAAGCCAATGTAAAAAACCTCATGAAAACATTCTGCATGAGAAACTGTATGGGGGATTACTCGCCCACCTGTCCCCAAAGTGCCCAAGTTAGTAGCTAAGTAAATGGCAATACATTGACTTAGTCAAGCTAATCTTCTTTGTGCATTGCATTTCCTACTAAAACTGCTGAATGTGCCAATCACTGCTTTGCATCGTTTTTGTTCTGTTAGAATGACCCAGTTAATAATCTTATTTACTCCTAGTCCTGCTCTTCCTCATATCTAGGCCCAGTGGACCTTCACTAGACAGAAGTGACGGACACGTTGCCCCTAACCCACCTGTTGAGGGAAGCAGAAGTTGCCTTCCAGCCTTGACCTGATTCCACAAAAAGCATAACAAATGGCAGTAGGCATCGCAAAGTCTTCCCTTCTATGCAATCATGTAAAATACGTGTTCTAACATCCAGGAGGAGAAGCAGGCGCTCCTCCATATCCTTTGGAGAGGGATGAATGGATGCAAAATGGCTTCCTCAAATTCATGAAAAGAAACACTTTTGGCTTAAATCCTGGATTGGCCTAATAGTTAGTGCTTAATCACTGGCAACAGCTCCCTGCAAAGAAATGCCTCCAGGCCCCCAATTTTGCGGGGCTTGCATGATGGCGACAAAACCCAATGGAAAATGTAAGGTTGCCTGACCCAAGGGAAACACAAGGAGGAGTCTGTAGAACATTCAGAGTGAACCTCCTATAAAGCTTTTCGAAAATATCCTTTCGAAGTGATAGATGTTACATGGTGGAGAAAAGACAGTTCAGATGGTCTGCTCTTGTATTGTCCAGCCCCCTGTTGTGGTAGGCAGACAGGTTCATATGGTGAAGCTTTGCCGAAGACTTTATGGGGCTCGTAAATTTCCCCTAACAATTATGAAGGGTCCAAAGTGCTCCATGACCTCGAAAATAGCAGCTAGTTCCCTCCATTACCAGTTTCTTTCCGTCGAGGCTGCTCAACTTCTTATTTCTTCTTTAGTCTTTTCCAGGCTTTTCTATTGTTCTTGCCTTCTTCTTGATCTCATCACCTACCAATTTGCTCCTCTCCGTTCCATTTATCATTCCTCGTCTCGTGTTTTGTGTAGTCTAATGCCTGCTTCAATTTTTGCTGCCTTGCATTGTTTATGTTGGCTACCTTTTGAAACCTGCATGCTTTTTAACTTTCCCTGTCTTGTATTAAATTGTCTTTAAGGTTTAGCTCCACATTCGCTATCTTCTTTAATCTCCTTTTATCCTCCTCCTCGGGCTCTCCATTCTCAATCTCTTTTCCTCTTGTCAATACCTCGTCCTCCCTGTGCTTTTTCTCATTTTCTCTCCTTCTCGCTACTGGCTCCTAAGCACTGGAAGCCTCTCCCTCTATCTCTAAGTTCTATACTGTCTCTGTCTCTCTTTAAATCTCACCTGAAATCTTTTCCATCTAATTAATTGCTTAGGTTTCATTTTTGACTTATATTGTACCGTAATGTTTTCTTGTAAAGCGCTTAGGCATGAAGTGCTATTAACGTTCAATAGAAATACAAAATACAAATACAAATTTCCAACACATTGGGCCTCATTACGGGTCCAGCGGTAACCCTGCTGGTGCTACCGGTGGGTTGCCGCTGAACCCATAACATTGTACCGCGCCTGACTTCCCGGTGCCACTGGGAGATTACAACTCTGGCAGCATGGGAAGTCAGGCGCCAGCAAAATGTAAGTCGCCATTCCCATAGATTGGAGTGGGAACACGGAAGGACCAGCACCATTGCTAACGGTGCAGGCGCTTCCGTGAAGTGTTTGTCTACCATGGCCGCTGTGCCCAGCAGGATCAGACCTGTCGGGCACAGCGCCACCACGACAGACAAACACAGAGTTTGCCGGTCCGAGACTTATAACTTATAATGAGGCCCATAGCCTCTTCTAACCAAGACATCAGACCATGAACATCCAGGCACCTCAGAGTGACCTACAATTCCTAAAAGCTAGCATCGATTGTTATGAACTGGGGGGTGGAGGAAGGAAGCACACTCTCTTGGTTTGGTTTTTAATGTACAAACACCATTGGGCGTATTGGTGTATTTTCAGAGTCATTTGGCTTCATTACAAGTTTGGCGGTCAGGAAATAAGAGTTCTGGTAGCAACATACCGTCACCCTTTCTGGTACTAAGAGTCTGCCGGTCGGGGCACAAACTCCTGGCAGGCCTGACCTGATACGCTTTTACGTTACTAACAGTGCCGGTGGTTCAGGTTTCCCATTCCCGTGGAGGCCTAGGGGGCCCCATGGGAATGGCAAACAACCGTTCTGTCACTGCCTATGATATACCGGTGGCACAGGGATGTTAGGCGGTGGAAACGAAGTTACAGGGTTGGCGATAGCCCGCCACCTGTCGACAGGTCTTACTGCCGACCCGGTAATGAGGCCCATTTGGATGAGAAGTTTGAAATCCCTTGGCTTAAGAGCCCAGTGGCTGAGCCGAAGTTGCCACAAAGGATGCAGGTGGAGACAGGCTAATTGCACCCAAAAGAGTATTTCTAAGAGACAAACCTCCCCACACCCACTCCCAAGGAACATGCAGCCCCTAGCGCTTGTGGAGAATCCTCTGCAATTTGCTACTGTAGCTGCACAGACATGCAGTGCAGTAGTAGCAAAGGTTGCTGGCCCGTCAAAGAACAAAGAGTCATGTGATGAGGAGGACACCAATGCCTCATGCAAGACCCTCCCTTTGGGCTCTGACTGACAATCAAATAATTGCATTCTATCGGCTGAACAGGAACCCCATGTCAGACTTGCTCACTGTGATACAGTTTGACCAGTTGGACCTCCAGAGTGGGATTAGCATCAGGCCATCCCATCCCATCCCTGCTGAAGCTGATGGTGATTCTGCACTTCCTAGCAACAGGCACATCTCCAGAATGCTTTATTGCATGTACCAGCCAACGAAAGTGTTAGTAGTGGTGCTTGATGCACTAGTGAGACATTTGCCAATTTACATTTAGCTGCTTACCACCTCGGTCAAGGTGTATGCCTCCAAGCCACAATTCTAGGCAACAATAGTCGGGGACCCAGGCATGCAGTAAGCTATGCACCCTGCTCCTCGACCTACATCTGTAACATTGTCAAAGCCATTCAAATGGCAAGACCACCCAAAGTTTCAACAGTCTAGCAATTGGGCATTGAACATGGGGAGGGAGACCTCCATTTATACCTGCTGATAAAGATAGCCCGGCAGCACAGTCGAATGCTGACCACTTGCAAAACTAACACTCCTGTCACAAAATAATGTTCTTGCCTTTTGCAGGTGACTCTGCTTGTCCGCTGCTGCCATGGCTGGTGACGGCCATTAGGAACAATGTAAAGTCACAGGAGGTGGCTTGAAACAAGGCACGCATTCAGACCGGGGAGTGTAGTGAGCGCATATTTAGACTGCTTAAGGGAAGATTCTGGTGCCTCCATCAGACAGGGTGGGCCCTCAGGTGCAGTTCTGAGAAAGTGTGCAAGATTGTAATGGTATGTGCAATGCTGTGCAAAATGTGCATTGGGTGCACTGTTGCGCAGCATGGCGGACTAGACGTGCCTCAGACCAGCTCCATTCCGGCACGGGCATTGAGGCAGCTTTGCGCTACCATCCAGGCAAGACGCAGCAGTTTTGGGTGCCGAGGAGGGCCTTGCCACTGCAGGAAGCGGGAGAGGTGTGCATCGGTGGTTTACACCAGAGATAAAGGCAGCAGGGGAAAGTTGGCGGTGCCGTGCGGGGAAAGGCAAGATGTCAGCTGACACCCCATTGTATTAACGGGCAGAAGAAAGAAGTGGGTGGTTCATCTGCAGAGGTGCAGGGGCTCGGGAAGGAGCTCCGGTGTGGCCCCTGGCACAATAGCGACTGTTAGGACTTGAATGGGGGTGCTGCAGCCGTTGCCTCTGAAACAAGGTGAGCGGTATGCGCCGCTGTAACTCCCCAGTCTGCGAGGTCACCTGAGAGGAGGAGCTCAAGAAAGGGGCAAGGGACCAGTGTAGGCCAACCTCATATAAGAGCGCAGCCGGATCTGGCCGGGGGAGTGGGAAACTGGACATTCATTGAGGGTTTGCCGGCAGCATCGAAGACCAGACTCCCTTTGGGGGAGCCATGGGGTGGCAAGAAGGGAGGAATACGCCCCTTCAACCACTGCTAAGGCTAAAGACACTAGTGTGGCCCGGGACCAAGGCAGAAAAAGACTTTTCAGGCGGGGATCAAGGCGGCTGGTGTGGGGATTGGAGCGGAGTGAGCCCCGACGTTGCCCTGAGGACCACAGATCCAAGAAGGAACAGGAAAACCGTTAAGTCGCTGGCCCAGGAGGGAGGACTGAGGACTCACCCTGGCCCGTGGAGGGCATGGGAGGCAATTGAAGGGGGCCCAGAGATGGGGTTGTGTTTTGATGGCCTCGGCCCGAGGCGCTGGCCAAGGGAGAGCAACAAGTCCCGGAGGGGGAAGAAAGTTGATGATCAGCAGTGACAAGTGAGAAGGAGAGCAAGACCTCCAGGAACATCACAAAAGGAAAGAAGGCTGGTCTGCACAGGGTCCCACATGTGATGATGGAAAGCAGGATACCCCAGAAGGGGAGCAGCATACCACCATAAGGGATCAAGGTGGCGAAGGAGAAGGTGAAAAAGAGACCCCTGCAAGTCAAAATGGATGCATTTACACTCCCCTCGAGGAAGTCAGCGTGCGGTCCGGGGAATGAAGTAGTTGCCGGGGGGAGAGACCAAAGTGCACCACCCTCCATGAGGGAGCTTATGCTGGTGATAATGGACCCTAAAACCACCATAGAAAGAAAGATCAAAGTGATTGGGGTGGACGTGAACCCACTGGCAAGACATGCACAAAATATCAACAAGAGTTGGGAAGGCCAACAGAGGATTTCAGACTTGGAGGACACGGTGCAACCCCTGAAGAAGGATCTACAGGAGCTTAAAAAGAGGACAATGGCTTTGGAGGACAGGGTGGCGGACGCAAAAGGGAAGGCCCAGAGAAATAATATCAGGATACTGGGCTACTGGGCTTGCCCGAGAAAGCGAAGGGGCCATCCATGGAGCTTTACTTGGAGAAATGGTTGACAGAATGGATGGGGTCAATGGGCCCCTAAAGATTTTTTTCGGTGGAACGGGCACATAGAGTTCCTAGCAGAGCACTACTGGGAGAGCCTCCAAGAATCGTCATCACAAGGCTGTTTAACTATAAGAACAGAGATGCAATTGTGCAGGCCTCCAGAAGGAAGGGGCCTGTACTGGTGGATGGCTCCAACATGTCGGTCTTCCTGGATTTCTCCAGAGCGGTCCAGAAGGTGAGGAACTCTTTTGAGGAGGTGAAAAGTAGGCTATGGGCAGCAGATATGAAATATGCCATTCTCTTTCTGGTCACCCTGCGAGTGGTGGGACCAGGGGGAGACCGGTTCTTCCAAAGCACAAAGGAGGCATGTGACTGGGCGGATGAGCAAGGCCTGCAGAACACCAGCAACAACCAAGGCAGAGTTCAGAAAGTATCGCATTAATGGGCCAGATTGAGTGACATTAGACCCGGGGACATACAGGATTTCTGCATCCCAGAGCAGCTCTCAGATTTGGGGTGCTCTGAGGCCAGCTAAACAGGTGCGCAATACATGACCGGACGGCCTAAGGGCTGGGATGATCATAAGTTGTTAGTTCATGGTTGACAGGTGCTTCAGTTTGGGGGGAAGCATAGGGTGGGAAATGGGGTGTTGGAGGAGCTCAAATCCAGTTACAAGTTAATATTTTGGGGGGAGTTATATAGTTGGGGAAGGAACGGGGTGGGAAGGCGGAGGGGTCAACAGCTGGGCAAGTATTCCCTCAGTGTATGTCAATATTTGATGGCTTAGGGGGTTTGACAGGGGGACACAACCCTGAACTGCTTATCCTGTAATGCTAATGGTATGCTGGACAGAATCAAGCTTGGCTTGGTAACAAAGTATCTGATGCGTTGGCAGCCCGATGTAGTGATGCTACAGGAAACACATTTGGTAGGGATGGAATGCAGGTTTCTGGGTACAGGGTGGTGGAAAATGTGGGGTAAGCAAAAGGGTCTGGGGGAGTGGCCATTCTGGTTAAAAAAAACAATACCATTAGAGGTTCGGCAGGTAGTGAGGGACCAGGGGGTTGGTGGATACTGGTTAGCAGACTCCTAAAGGGGCAGACGGTGTGTCTCATATGGGTGTATGCCCCCCCGACAGTGCTGGGGGACACATTGCATCTCATTCAGACTTGGCTAGCTCAATATGGGGGAGACATCACAGTTGTGGGTGGGGATTTCAATGACACATCACGGCCGGAGGTAGATAGACAACCATATCAGGGAGGACAGGGGAGCCACCACACTAAAATTAGGACCATTATGGAGGCAGCAGGATTAATGGATGTCTGGAGGGACCTCGAACCGGTGTAACAGGGGTTTTCCTTCTATTTGCACACACATGCCACTCTGTAACAGATCAATTACTTTTTCCTCCCGGAGGACATGATGAGTAGGCTGGTTTCCCTTCAGTAACCCGGAGAGGGATATCCGACCACTCCCCACTGTTGTTGCAGATTTGTGGCTGGTGAAATGGGGGGGGGGTGGTGGCTACCACTGAATATTTTAGGCTCAATCAGGGTACAGTAGAGAGTAATGCCGCCCTACGGGAGGCGTACAAGATGGTGATTTGGGGGAAGGAAATGCAACTGGTCTGAAAGCAACACGGTAGACGAAGGGCGAGAGGAAGGCAATTGGAAGGGGAGTTGGTACTTGCAGTGGAGGAATATACACGTCTCCAGTCGGTGGAAATTGGGAGGGTATTGGCTAGGGTGACCGGTTAGTTGGGAACGGTGGAATGCTATGGGGTGAAGACCTCGCTTTGGAAAATAAGGGCACGGTTATTTGATGCTGGGGACAAATGTGGGCGTTTACTGGCTTAGTTAGAAAAAAGGGATGAGGAGGCGTGGTGGGTTAGTGAAACCTCCGTGCTGGGCAGGGGCCATGGGGTGACGGAGGAGGAAGAAATAGTGGAAGCTTTCCCAAGCTACTATCGCAGACTATACAGCAAATTGGCACACATAAATATGGGGTATATCCGGTGGTATGTAATGGACACACCATTGTCCAAATTAACTCAGGAGCAGAAGGGATTGTTGGATGTAGACCCTACCTTAGAGGAGAGTCAGGAGGCTTTAGCACAGCTGCAGCCAGGCAAAACACCAGGACAGAATGGATTCCCTGCAGAATGTTGTAAGTTGATGGGACAGGGACCAGTGGAGGTCATGCATGAGATGTTCCTGGAGAGTGTAGAAAAGGGGAGGTTGCTGGAGGACCTGTGGCAGACTACGTGGTGGTTATTCACAAGTAGGGGAAACCTTTGAATGTGTGCAGTGCTTGCCATCCAATTTCACTGATAAATGGGGAAACAAAGGTCTTGGCCAAGGTTCTGGCTAACAAAATATTGCCACTGATAAGTGATCTGGTACATTCCGATCAGTGTGGGTTTGTCCCAAGCAGGACAACCAGAATGATTTTACGGAGACTACATAATGCACTAGACAACGTGGCTGCCCTGGATGGTCCCCAAGTGGTGATGTCAATCGATGATGTTAAAGCATTTGATTCGGTGGGCTGGGAATATTTGTGTGCAGTTTTGAAGGAATTTGGGTTTGTTCCTCGGTATATAGCCTGAGTAAGCTGTTACATGAAGACCCACAATCAAGAGTTGAGGTGAATGGCTGGACCTCCGGTGGTTTCCCACTCCAGAGGGGGATGATGCAGGGCTGCCCTCTATCACTGTTGCTCTTCCTACTAGCTATGGAACCGGTGGTGGTGCGCATCCAGGCAGACCCAGAGATACAAGAGTTCGGGAGAGTTGGAGGATCGCATCTATCTTTACGCCAACCATGTGCTTCTATACATGCGGGACCCAAAACGGAACAGGACCCAGGATTTTTGAGATTTTGCGGGTGTTCAAGGAGGTCAGCGGCCTCAAAATAAATTGGGACAAATCAGTCCTCATGCCTTTTATAGCGGGCGATGAGGCGATTCCGTAAAGTTTCCCTCTGGTGATAGAACGGGCTGACATGAAATACCTGGGGGTAAGGGTAGGGACGGACACCGCACTACTACTTGGCCTCTCAATTGTTAGTAATTAATGAATGGGTGTTCGGCGAGGAGAACAAGCCGCATATCACAGGGGATTTGACAGCAATGTGGGGTCCCCTCCCTGGCAGGTGGTTTACAGAGACATAAAGAAACAAGGGCCTTTGAAAGTGGCGACCAGTGTGTTAAAAGCCAGGAAAGCTTCCGTAAAAGCGATGGGCTGGAGTGGGGCAGTAACGGGGGAAGCACCTGTGTGGGGTAATGAGAATTTGCCCCGAAGTCTGTACACTGGGCCCGCAGAGGAGGTGGCAAGAGAGAGGCCTTCTTAGAGTGTCTAATATTATAGAGCCGGAACAGCTGCCTCCATTTCATCTGTTACAGGAAAGACACGGGTTGACAATGAGAGACAGATACACGTATTTACGGTTGCAGCATGCTATGGCTTGGAAGGAGAAGGAGTCGTGGGACATACTGGAGAGGTCGCCACTGGAGGCGAACATTCTGGAGAGGGAAATTAAGGGGAAAGGGATCACCATTTTGTATCAGATGCTCAACAATTTTACGGCCAAGCCTTTGTCAAAACTGAGGGCTGCTTAGGAGGGTGACTTGGAGACTCTGGAAGAGGAGGACTGGGTGGTGGCTTTGGGTTCTTTAAGAGAAGTAAACATTGCAATCAAACTTAGGCTTGTTCAATATAAGGTGTTGCAAAGAGTGTATTATACCAGGGAACGTCTATGCAGAATTGGCAGAGCTGATACTCCCGACAGCTTGAAGTGTGGGGTGACGTGGGATCCTTCTTTCATATGATCTGGGAATATCCAGGGGTTAATCATTTCTGGAGGGAGATACAATGCAACATGGAAAGGATTGTGGGAGGGGTGATTCCTTATGATCCTAAGGTATTCCTGCTGAATGTGTGGGGGACATGAGGTTTGGAATTAAGGAGAAAACTTTACTCAGGACTGCGTTTGTTTTTTGGGAAAAGAGACTGGCAATGGAATGGGGCACTCCCAATGGTCACAGCATTCGCAGATGGGTGGAGGAGATGGACGATTGTGGAAAAGAGGATATGCAAAGGGAGGGGGTGCCCCCAGAAATTTCATTAGACATGGTCTAAACGGCTGCAGTTGGGATGAACTGGGACGTCATAGGGTGGCTTAGGAGGAAAAAGGAAGGGGAAATATGAGGGATGGTGTGGGGATGATGCTGGTGTTGGGGGGTGAGGGAGGGAATGGGGACGGCAGGATGGGGGGACGACAATGGGAAAGGTTTACAAATGTTTACAATGTGATTGTTGGCTAGTGGTGGTATGCTGGGCAAACATTTATTAATAAAGATTGTTTCAACAACAAAAAGAATGTGCATTAGGAGGGATGTCTCCATGCCTTCAGAGGATGGCAATGCTTACTCAGACTCTGAGGTTGATGATGATGCAGGTGATCACAGGCCACCAGGGGAAGATTGTGATAATGGAAGAGAAGGACGCATCATTCATGAGAAGCTCATTGAGAACTATTTTGAGCATATATAAATTCACATTTCACTGCACAATTACTCATCACTAAAAGCAAATCCAGGACAGATACTAAATAACTACTGGATTATTTTCCTAGAATGCTAACAATTGTGTTAAACTGGTCAAGCGCATGGCCACCCACCACCCTTATCCTCAACATGTATGCCCACCAACCAACTTCATCCCCAACACCCATGTCCACTCACTGCCCTAATCACCAACACCCATGCCTGCGCACCACCCACAACCCCAACACCCATGGCCACCCACCACCCTTATCCTCAACATGCATGCCCACACACCAACTTCATCCCCAACACCCATGTCCACTCACTGCCCTAATCACCAACACCCATGGCCACCCACCACCCTTATCCTCAACATGTATGCCCACCCACCAACTTCATCCCCAACACCCATGTCCACTCACTGCCCTAATCACCAACACCCATGGCCACCCACCACCCTTATCCTCGACCTGCATGCCCACCCACCAACTTCATCCCCAACACCCATGTCCACTCACTGCCCTAATCACCAACACCCATGCATGTGCACCACCCACAACCCCAACACCCATGGCCACCCACCACCCTTATCCTCAACATGCATGCCCACACACCAACTTCATCCCCAACACCCATGTCCACTCACTGCCCTAGTCACCAACACCCATGGCCACCCACCACCCTTATCCTCAACATGTATGCCCACCCACCAACTTCATCCCCAACACCCATGTCCACTCACTGCCCTAATCACCAACACCCATGGCCACCCACCACCCTTATCCTCAACATGTATGCCCACCCACCAACTTCATCCCCAACACCCATGTCCACTCACTGCCCTAATCACCAACACCCATGCCTGCGCACCACCCACAACCCCAACACCCATGGCCACCCACCACCCTTATCCTCAACATGCATGCCCACACACCAACTTCATCCCCAACACCCATGTCCACTCACTGCCCTAGTCACCAACACCCATGGCCACCCACCACCCTTATCCTCAACATGTATGCCCACCCACCAACTTCATCCCCAACACCCATGTCCACTCACTGCCCTAATCACCAACACCCATGCATGTGCACCACCCACAACCCCAACACCTATGGCCACCCACCACCCTTATCCTCAACATGCATGCCCACACACCAACTTCATCCCCAACACCCATGTCCACTCACTGCCCTAATCACCAACACCCATGGCCACCCACCACCCTTATCCTCAACATGTATGCCCACCCACCAACTTCATCCCCAACACCCATGTCCACTCACTGCCCTAGTCACCAACACCCATGGCCACCCACCACCCTTATCCTCAACATGCATGCCCACTCACCAACTTCATCCCCAACACCCATGTCCACTCACTCCCCTAATCACCAACACCCATGGCCACCCACCACCCTTATCCTCAACATGCATGCCCACCCACTAACTTAATCCCCAACACCCATGTCCACTCACTGCCCTAATCACCAACACCCATGGCCACCCACCACCCTTATCCTCAACATGCATGCCCTACCACCAACTTCATCCCCAACACCCATGTCCACTCACTGCCCTAGTCACCAACACCCATGGCCACCCACCACCCTTATCCTCAACATGTATGCCCACCCACCAACTTCATCCCCAACACCCATGTCCACTCACTGCCCTAGTCACCAACACCCATGGCCACCCACCACCCTTATCCTCAACATGCATGCCCACCCACCAACTTCATCCCCAACACCCATGTCCACTCACTGCCCTAATCACCAACACTCATGCCTGCGCACCACCCACAACCCCAACACCCATGGCCACCCACCACCGTTATCCTCAACATGTATGCCCACTCACCAACTTCATCCCCAACACCCATGTCCACTCACTGCCCTAATCACCAACACCCATGCCTGCACACCACCCACAACCCCAACACCCATGGCCACCCACCACCCACATCCCCAAAATGAATTTCTGTGTCATGGCATTCCCTACTTCTGCGAGATCTTGCCACCTGCATGCGTAGCTTGTGGTGAGGGAGGCATGCTCCAGTGAGTGCCTCTTTCTAGGGACAGATCACTCTATGGGTCTGGCCAAGATGAAGCTGGCCGAGTCACCCCAAAATATGCTGTATAGCAAGGGTAATGACCCTCACTATGGTCTCATTACTTGTGGAAATTGAATGGGTCAACTCCTGCACTCTCTGCCCTACTGCCTTAACAGCCGCAATGCCATATGCAACTCTTCTGCTCTGCCTCTCTCTGAGAGTGCCCCAGCTGTTTCTACAGCTTGGCCTCACATGCTCCTGTTGCTGCCCATCGTGCTGCCATACGATCTCAAGTATTTGTGCTGTGGGACTGGGAATGATGGAATACAGGGCAGTCCCCAGGTGTGGAAACCTGCCGCTAAACGGAATTACTGGCACGTTAATTCCACACCGGCATACTTGTAATGAAGCCCATTGTGATAGCAATAACCAGTACTTTTTGACACAATGTTGTCCAGATAGCAGCCTTTCTCTGGTGTTTGTTTTTGCAACTTGTGACCCCCAAATAGCTGCTCTGGAGGAGCCACCACTTCATCCGCAAGTATGGTGAGCTCTGACTCAGGAAACTTTGGCTTGTGACGTCTAATTTTTGACACTTTATCTAATGTGTTGGATTCTTAAAGATGGCCGCTTGTTTTCATCATGATGCTATTTCCTCCTGATGGAGGAAATACCGCCATACTTACCCTCGCACTCATAATGAGGCCCGAAACGTTTTCAGGAACTAAACGGCGGACCTTCATGATCTTCTGCAGGTGGCCCAGGAGGCATCCGCCAAGAAGAGCATTATTGTAGCATCCGCCCTTCCTGACTCTATCACTTGATTTGACAGGGGGATATATAGACACATCTGTCAGACCCGGCACCACAGTTTCTTCTATAGGGGAGTGACAGCAGCACAACTCACATTAGTTTCCTCTCATGATGCTGTCACCAGAGTTGCTGAGCCAGGCATAGCTCCGCCCCACAGGAGAATGGCTAAAACCAATGGCTATCCCATTATTCTCATTCAACTGCTATATTACTTCCTCTTAAATGTGTGTTTGTTAAGGCTGTCCAGCGCCAATTGAGCTTTCCATGTTCCGAGAGATTTCTCAGATTCAAGTCTGCACAGTGCTGATTCTGGCATTAGCACTGCCTTCGTCTTTCCCACCAAACCCGGGCATGGTATATAAAACCTGAGAGAAACTCATGAGGATGAGCCGGTCTGAAGCCGAGTTATAAACCTATCTGGTCATTGTTTCATCATGAGAATGTAGAGGTGGCTTTTCTCTTCGAGAAACTTTGGTACACCAGGACACTGATGCCAAAACAGGGCAAAATCAGTCTGTGATTGATGAACGTCTTTCAGCGATAGCTCCATTAGGCAGACTATTCAAATGTAAGGCAAAAGGCACGAGAGTTTATACCACGTGTGTGCGTGCAATTACTGCGTAAGATATTTCATTGTGTTATTCTCCGGAAGCCAACGCTCAGAGAAAAAGAAGGACCTGCACAGATAGTGAAAGAGGAGACGAGAGCATGACTGATGGTGAATGAGTGGAGAGAGAGACAAATAGAAAGGGGCGCAAATATCGACTGAGACACAAACAGCCTCTTTTACAAGAGACCCCCAGTTCCATTCAGGGGATCGCCAAAGTCAGCATGTACGTGCTGTGGGGTCCCAAAGAGGCAAATCCAAAGGTTCTCGAAGGCAGATGGAAAACGGAAACAATCAAAGCGTGGCAAACTTGCGTTCACACTTCCATTTGCCAGTCCGTCTCCTGGAAAAGTAAATGCTGCCTGCAAGTAGGCTTTTCAGGTGGCATTTATGATGTAATCCGATAGAATCTGCCTGGTTTTACCCAGGTGGAAAACAGAGGCGGATTCCGTTGGAATCCACTGCATGGACGCCTGCATTAAAATCTCATGCGGGCGTAAAGCAAAGACGGGAGAGAGGAGCAAAGATGCGCTCGTATTGCCACTCTGTGCCAGCAGGTAAATGGGGCAGAGCAGGAAATGGGAACACAAAAGCATTGCACCTCATAGCTCCGTCTTCATTTCCCGCTCCACCCTATCCAAACTGCGAGGGAAAGTTCAGGACATGAGGCGTGAGACACACATAGAACATGAGACCGAGAACTGCGGAAATGGGGAGTGGCAATAGAGGGAGAGTAATAGAAATGCGTTGGGGGGACCTAGTAGGGGCTTTGGCGGAAGACACTTTTTCTGACCAATCTAGATTGGTGAGTACCTGCACTTCCTACAAATGTAAAGCTCTGAAAATAATGAACGGATACCACACTTCACTGAATTATATTCACGTAACAACGTGTGTGTGCACTGAAGATTGGTGCTGTAATATGGAATGTTATTTTGGAAAGAAAGCAGCTATTACATTCCTGCTTGCTGGAAGAGATCATCAGCTTCCAGAGGCTCATGCTTGAAAACAAATGTAGCCAAGCATGCACGCGCTGGCCGCCAGGTGGCGCTCAGTGTCACGCACGAGTATGAACGTCACATGCCGGCAGACGTACATTGTGCATGCACTGGACAGGGCACCTGTGAGAAGAGATAGGTTCGGATGAAAACTGCAACTCAAGTTAAAGTAGACACATCACATTATCTCAGAAATAGGCTCCAGCGCCCTGTATTGATTTGTTCTCACCGGCGCCTAATTACACTGTTCAGTCACAACCTCGACAGTAATCACCCTCTTAGAGCCCGAGGCAGCCTGGGAAGTGGCAACTGGACCATGAAGCAGATTGGCAGCATCTAAATTCTAAGCCATTTCTGTTGTGTGTGTTTAAAGCGGAAGTCATAGAAAGCTTGTGCCTAGAGAAGTGCCTCAGTGTTGTCGCCAGAATACACATGTGCTTTGGCCAGGGAACGGTACAATTAAACAAGATATATTTATTTCATGGGGATGTTTATTTGGCGTGCTCATTTGGCCCAGACCAATCTTGGAGCTAATAATATAGGCGGTTGTATATTTTTAAGTAAATAGCTAAAAGGAACAGTTCAATGAACTGCCACCTTCTGGTGATTCACAATGCAAATTGGTGTGAGCACAAAAAAGTGGGACATTTTTGCTACTGTATTTTTGAGGCACACAACAAAAGAAACTGTGTGATAATGGCACTTGCTTGCAGTCAATGTTTGAGACAGGCCGGCAACTTGGTGTTGTGTATGACGAGGCAAAGGGTTTGAAGCGATACAAAAAAAAGAAAACTGTTTTGGATGTCTAACAAGACAAGAAAAAAACGAAGCAGTTTGAAAAAAGAAATGGGGGTTACCTTAAAATTCAATTTGTTGTGTTTAAATATTAGATTTCTAACAGGAGTATGGGGGCTTCGAGTTACAATGCACCCATTGTAATGCTCATCAGTCTAACATTCGCAAGGAGGAATTGCACCAGGCACACTAATGCATGCCACTGCATCAATATGATAATATTACCCAGCTAAGAGATATTCATTTTATTGACTGCTCACGATAAAAGAGCTTGCTATGACAGAATTTGAACACATGAATGTGTTCTCCTTGGCCATAGAACAGTCACATGCATGCACTGTAACTGCTCAGCATGAACATGAGAATTCGAAAGCCTGCTAAAATCAGTCATGCAGAACAAACACCATATTCGTGTCCTGCCCAACATCACTCCTTGTGCCTTCCTGTTCCTTGAAAAAATACTGAAACAGAGCACTCAAATCATGTTCTATAAGACCTGGTGTTTGTAGCGCATATACATTACATATGTATATTATAGAGGCAGGACTACACATACCAGTGGTTCCACACGTATGAAAGTGCTCTTAATATGTATGTGCTGCTAGTGGGCACACTTGTAAATTGCAGAATGGGCAGATAAGATCATGCAGGCAGAGAAGAGAAATACTGCCCTGAAAGACGTGTTTATACTGCGCCCAGGCTCAATTTCCATCCGTGGAAGGTACAGAAATAGGTGGGAACATTGTATGTCACCTACTGGAGGAAAGCGGCCTGCAGACAGACTCCTGGGGCTGATGGGACGCCACGCAGCCTCCCTCCTGGTCTGTCTGAGCCTCGCAGTGAGATTCTCTCCGAAGCTTTAAAGTATGTTAGTTTATATGCACGCTGTGGGCAGTATTTTCTTAGCTCATGGCCAGCAGGAGCTGCTCCCTTCACACTCCTCCCTTCCCCTGCATGCTATGCGGCACGTTGAGACCTAGGGAATTGAGGGCACGCCTTGTCCATCAAGCCATAGCCTGTTTACGCCAATGAAGTGCTCTATTAAACTTTATTACACCCATTTCAACTCTCCCTCACTCCACTCATTACTTGAGTCAGAGGTTCCCATCTCTTCATCCTTTCAACATTCTTTTTATTTAACTTCTCCACCAAGATGGAGGATGAATAAGGCACCCCACCTCCCCACAATCATCCAATTACTTTTCTTTTTTTGGCCATTCTTGGACAGAAATCCTAGAGGAACCCACAGCGTGGGTTTCTACCTTCAACTAAAATCAACTTGACAATGAGAAGCAGATTCATTCCCTAGTGGAGTCCTGGATATCAAGGCGTAGGAATGGGATTCAGAGGAGAGGGGGGCCCGCTGATTAAAGGTTGAAGATTAAGATTGAGAGCTGGCCAGGCTGTCTCACATCCAGTGCAGGAATATCTTACTGCTGTCAGCAGAAGGGCTCTTGCAGCCCTGCACACCTTGGGATCGCTATGTGCAGGATCAGTGGGTTGAATCATTTGATGTTCTGCGAGGAAAACAAGATCACGGGCCGGCAACATTCACCCTTCGCGCCTCATGGGCATGTCCAATAGGCGATTTCAACGCAGCCTGGAACAACTGATGTCTTCCAGTCTCCACAATCGCGGGCATTGATGATACACATGCATATCTAGTATACTGCGGAACTGCTCTGTTGAGCAGGAGTTCCCATAGTATGAGTGAGGGGGGAAAGAGCTTGCAGGAGAAAGCATATCCAACCCCACCGACCACCTAGTCCTCTTCATCTCTCGGCAGGAAGCGACCGAGGTGGGATGCACGGAGCAGCTTTCCCTCTATATCTCACGGCAGTGTCAAACTGGGTCTCAGGAATTTACTGAGAAAACTGTCTCAAAAGAGGAAATACTAAAGTAGAAAAGGGGCAGCTTCTTCCCTAGGGCCCGATAGTTTCATCAGACCACATGGTGTGCCATGAAAATAGGGGGACATGTTTGGAAAGGGAATCTGCACATTGATTCACTGCTGTCGGTGGATGAGGCTTCTCTTAGAGACCCTAGATTTGTCTCTCTGCAGCAGTTACACAGAAGCCCACCTACAAAGGCAGGGCACACATGTGCATAGTATTCCACCCAGTGTATGCTGACGGTTTCCCAAGATCCTTACAAGGCATGGAGGAAGGCACCATGCATGATATGATATGATAGGTAATTTATAACGCACTTAATAACCAGAGGTTTCTAAGCGCGGACCCGGGGATCAAACCTGTGTTGCTCCGTGTCGCCTTGCTTCCAAGGTGAGCGCGCTGCCCCTGAGCTATCCTCCCGAGATCCAGCCCGGATCCATGTAATATTTGATCATAACCTTAACAGAATGTTAGAATCCGTGATGAGCATGGGAGCGGGAGCTGCAATGAATCTTCATATGGATATTAGAGATTGCACAGCCTTGGAATATTGGAGAACAGCCCTGGAGAAATCTTTTCTCCGCGCATTTCTTGGTTGAAAATTGTGGGAGAGAGTATACAAAGTGCTTAAGGAGAAGACACATTCAAGGGCCTCAAGGAGCAATGCAAAACATGCTAGCAAGTACAACCAACCATCCTCCTTTCCTTGTCTATCTGCTTCAGGTCCCGATGAACATAGGCAAGAGCCCCATTTAGGGGAAGACAGGCAATACCCACAACAGGTCAGAAACTCTAAGCTCCAGTAAATAAGAACTAAAGGTCCTAACTATGGAGGGCATAAGGAAGACAGGATGGTGGGTGGCTGCCGAATACATTTTCAAGAAAGATGGTGAGCGTTCAGTGAAGGCACCTAGGTGTTGCAGGTGGTAAGGACTGGCTGCAAAATAGAACTCGTATAGGAGTCCCTGGAACACACCTTCGACAATATCATATCCCCATAGGTTCGAGAAGATAATGATGCTGGAGGAAAGATATCCAGATCTCCTGTTGTTGAGGACCACTGCACACATTTTCATGATTCGGGCGCGTCAACGGGTTCAGTCAATCATCTTTCAAGTCGCAAAGACACTAGGATGCATCCAATTAGTGGCTGCACCTGCAGATGGCCAAGCAGTTGTGTTGAAAACTGTTTTCAAGAAGGAAACACCTTTCCTAGGTAAAAAGAAAAATGCAACATCCTCCTCCCTCCATCCCAAAATAGAGCACCTGATAAACTTAAGGAGGGAGGCATGCAGCACAGAGGAGCAGAAGGAAATCTCACAAGAATAGTTGCTAAATCCATCATGCTGAGGGCTCAGCTACCATATCGGCCATTTTGTAGAAGCCAGGGCTACTGTAGGGCTACTGTAGATGATCGGTGGGGCAGGAGCTGTAGAATGTTGCCTTTAAGAAACAGCTTAACTTGTTTGGCTTAAAAAGGTCAGTGCTCCTGGGTTCTTTCTCCCCTCTGTCTCAGGACTGCACTCTCTATTATAGTAGACGATGGGCGGTCATTCATTTACTCCAGATGATTAGGCAGTGTGGGTGACTTCCATAGGTACAGATTCGGCATTGTGGCGTTAATGGCACTCTTAAAAGTCACATTACTTCAGGGCATGATAATAAATCCAGGGCAGAATCATCTACTAAAGTCAGAGCAGAGTAACTATTCATGGTGTCTTTATCAAGAACCTCTTCATGCTCAACGCCTCTCTCATGTTTGGATGTTCACGCCTCCATATATTGTACATATTGCAGTCATTGATCAGTGAGGACGGAGCCTCTGACTGTGGTCTGGCCTGCATGTTTTTGTTTCCAAACCACTCGTGTCTAAATTTGGTTCTAATATCCTGTTAAAAATCATATGCAAGAATGATTGTATCTCCCTCTGGAGATATTGTGCAACATCATGGAAACATTAACCTTTTTAATGTGCTGTCATTGGTGTGTGTACATTGGATAGTTTGGCCATGGCTTCTTGCATGTTGGCCGTGTGACTAATTCCCATGCCCAGCTTTGGGAACTGTCAGTGGGGTGCTCAGTCAGGCCCAACTGCTCCAAGCAAGAGGATTCTAGACCCGGAAGCGATTTACGGGGTATCTTAAACCATCCCCATGGCGTTCCTGCCATAAGGCAAGCAACCCTCACAGAGATTGACGCCTGGCCAGGAATAGGGACAGTGTTCCCTTAAGGGAAGCAGTCATAAGGGTACAGGGAGAGTGTGTTATCATCCCTTAACCTACCCTGCGTCCTCTTCTGTCACCAGTCATTGGTCCTCATTAGGACCCAGGCGTTAAGGGGTTAACAGCGCCGTAAAAGGTGTCGGCGCCGTTAAACCCTTAACGCCTTACTACGAGGTCCCTTTGCAGGACCCGACCTTAACGGCTGGTCTCGACCAGCCATTAAAGTAGGGGCCCGCAAAGGGACTCTCGAGGTAAGTACGGTACCGCAATTTGCTGTACCGTACTTACCGCCTTCCCCATTCCCATTATGCCCTATGGGGCAAAAATGGGAATGGGGAAGGGCCATGGTGGCATGGGGAATTACCGCCCCGCCAACCTTGGAATGGGGTGGTAATTCCCCATTCCACCATGGCGGACTCCGGCATCGACCATGGTGCTAATAGCACCATGGTTTTCCGCCAGAGTCCTAATGAGGGCCATTGTTTTGTTTGCATTGGGAATGGTTATTAACAATAGTGCTCTCCCTTCAAGAGGAAGGAGTTCTGAAGGTTACTGTAAGCAGCAGTAAGACCAAATTCAGTTCTCTGATGTCTCTCACTTTGTGTTGGTTATGGGTATATTTGGAGGGGTACCAAAAGAGGATAGATTCAGCCTTAGATAGATTAATTTTCAATGAAGCACTCAGCATTCAACTGACTGAAAAATGTGTGGTGTCTTAGTGAGTGGAAACCACTCAATCAGTTGATTCTTAGAACACTGTGGCATACATCGATTGAAGGATCTCGACGTCAAGGTCATTGAGGATTTAGAAACGGGATTCCAGGGAGATTGCAAAGATTACTGTTCCACAGGTGACAGGACTATATGTCTATCACTGGTTTCAATGTGGAAGAGTTTGTAGATAATATGCAAACCATAGTAGTCTTTAATCTTCAAATCCCATTCTTGAAGTGAGGATGCCAATTTTGTGTTTGTGTTTATTCAAGAACAGGATGTCATGTGGAAAATAAATTACTTACCGAATGGGCAATAACAGAGGGCAGAGGAAGTCCTACAGCAAGGTGCTCACATAAGGTTATTGTTATTTTGAGTGATGCATGCCGGTGGTGAATGGATAAGAATAGGAACAGAAACGAGGGACAGGGGCTGTAGGACATGAAAACATTTTTTAAATTGGGAACTTGAGGCTAGTATTGACATAATTGCAAATTAGATGGAGTGGTCTGGTTTGAGGGGGCTTAAGGTGGTCCTTCCATTGCTAGAATTAGGGGTTTGAGTCTTGCTTTACAGAGTTCCAATGAAGATATGGCTTTAATGGACCACGAGAGAGAATCCCAGAGTATTTGGGCAATTAGGGAAAGGGAGCAAAAGCAAGAGGATGTATGGGGAGGAAGACTGATAGGTTGTGCTGATTCAAGTAGCACACAGTTCAGGAACGAGTGTACAGTGAAAACCTTTCAGTGAAGTAGTGTGGACAAGACCATGGATGGATTTATAGATGAGTAGTGAGAATTTAAGGAGCAGTGGCGGCTGGTGAGTTTGAAAGGTGGTGGGGCGTAAATTTCCCAGGGCGAATTTGGTAGCAAGTGCACGCAGCGCGCGAGCCCACCCCCCCAAGGGGAATGCGGGGGGGGTTCTCCCCCCGCAAAATCTTTGGAAAAATGGCCTACAAAATGTGCAATTTACTGTCCAAAAAACCTACCGAAATATGAAAAAAAACATTCGGTTTTACATATTAATGGTGGTACACTATTCTTACGTGTGCAAGTTTGATGGTGTATTTTACAGCAGCTTGTATTGAGAATAGCTGGTACTATGGTGTATGCATAAAAAATTCCTGAGAGCTTTGGTATTTGACTCGACACCATGATTAATTCAAAGGGACTCGATGTTGGGGTACAGAAGTCTCAAAACAACCTTGAAGGTCATTGTCTCCTACCTCCTTGTACCCGTTGATTCATTGACATGTGTTTAGGGGGAATAGCTCAGCAGCAACGTGCTCGCCATTGAAGCAGAATGACACGGAGCACCACAGGTTCGATTCCCAGGTCCGCGCTTAATACCTCTTGGTATTAAGTGCGTTATAAATAACCTATCATATCATTTACATCTGTTAGACACAGGAATCATTCAGTGTAGCAGGACACAGGAATCATTCAGTGTAGCAGGGCCACTGGCCAGGTGTGGGATTTGTGAGGCCCTGGGCAACACAAGATGTGCAGAGTCACCGACATCCCCAAAAGTGAAAATACAGCAAAGGACATCACAGGGGGTGAGGTCAGCCGTTGATACTCGTCTAGTGCATGCATCATAGTCGCATTACAGGCAATAGCCATAAGTAAGCCAAAGGACAAGGAGCTTTGATATATGCAAATGAATGGAAATCATTATCATATATGTTATACGGTGATTCTGGCTTTTTCGAGAAGCATACACTGTAGATCACTCACTTCTACAGAATTGA
The DNA here is from genome assembly GCF_040938575.1 of Ambystoma mexicanum. Classification (NCBI taxonomy): domain Eukaryota; kingdom Metazoa; phylum Chordata; class Amphibia; order Caudata; family Ambystomatidae; genus Ambystoma; species Ambystoma mexicanum. Next base: position 542,140,240 of record NC_090941.1, on the reverse strand, counting down.
GGTTTCAAGAACATGATTTGCCTAATGGTACACACTTTAGTTAAGCCCCGCAGGGCCGCAGCTGAGATTTGAGCCTAGTCTGCAATTCAGGCACTTGGCCCTATATCTTCTCAGCCCCGGTCTAATTGGTAAAAATGCATAACACAGCAACCTCACAAATATATAAATCCATATAGCAATATTTAAAGAACCTGCAGAATGTGACGAAGATGTGAAGTCCCTAAAGGGCGAAGGGACATCACGTGGGTGCGCGCGACAGTGCATAAATGGGGCAAGGGAGGTAATGGCCTTGAAAGAAGACACAGATTTCAGGAGCCAACGCTGACCCAGAGGTTTGTAAGCGCTGGTCCGTGTCGTCTTGCTTCCAAGCCGAGCGTGTTGCCGCTGAGCTATCCTCCCGAGACGCAACTTCCACTTTGCGTCATTCTAGACTTCCACTTTCCTCCACATACAATTCTACTTGCCTCCACGAGCCTCAGTTTCCTTTTTTCATGGCTTTGAGTTTCTGTCAGATTCGACCTTCCCTGTCCTTAACATACACTCCCGGTTTACTCTACATCCTGTTCCCACTTTTCTGCGCTCATGGACCCCACTTTACTGGACAAAACACTCCAACTTTCTGCCAACGTTCCGCCATATGCTGTGCCCACCAGACGCCCCTAATGAGTGACAGGGCGTTAACCCACCATCACTTATGGAGCAGCCAAGCCAGCCCAGTTATAAATCCATGAACACACCCTCACCTGCAGCAGGCACCTGAGACAGTGTTCCTGGGATGGCTTCATCTGTACACGGAAATGTGGTTCCCCTCTGAAAGTCGAGTACCCTAGCATGCATGCCCAATGTGCCATGCCAGGCTGAGGGCATTTTGCTTCGCCAGCCTTTCATGGCCCGTTGGAGATGCAGGCTGGGGTGCTACAGGGCACTCCTGTGCCTTCCCACACGTGTTGAGGCTGAGGCTGCGACATGGTGGCCCTCTGTGCATGCAGAAGAGCCAGTAAGTTCTTCCTGGTTCTTGCTCGCATGCTGCACCTGAGCCAGAGGGCCACCATGGCGGGGGTGCACCGTGCCCCAACACCTCAGTTAGTATGTTGGAGTGATACTATCACTCCAACATTCATGTAAACTTAGGGTGCACTCGCTGCATGTACTTGCCTCAAACATGGTGCCAGCCTGCTGTTTGCAATCCTGGCAAAGCAGATTTGCTAATCCAGCAAATATCAATAAATGGAGCACTGTTCATTTTGATACCACCTATTACAGCATTTAGACGTGAGAGGTATCAAAATGACGTGTTCTAATAGAACCGGTTTAACACAGGTTTGTGTTACTCAAGCCTCCCCCATCCGTATTGCTCATAACAGTAGAATGCTGTAGCTTCATTTTGATTTGATCAAATGACACAAAATGGCTTTTAAAATGACGCAATATAGAATGTTGAACCCCCCCCCACCCCCACGCTCCCTAAACCCTTTCATTTTCTGCCGACCCGCCTTCCCAGCCACACGCTGCTCTTTTCGGTGTTAAGGTTTAAGGGATTGAATTTGTGCTGGTACTTGGGCAGCAGCAGAAGCACTACAAGCCTGCCTGCCAGTGCCCTGGGCCATAGGCCATGCCATAGGCCCAGGGTACTGGCAGGCAGGCGTGTGCTGCTGCTGCTGCCCAAGTAGCAGCAATCCCTTCCTGGGCCTTGCGTACCGGTCCCGGCGTGGTTGCCCAAGGCAAGGCCCATGGGCACCCACGGCACGTACCGGGGCTAAACAAAGTAGGCCCAGGCGGCCCCCGCCTTGGTGGTAGCCGGCGGCCCACTACTAGTGGTGGGCCGCCCGGTAACCACCAAGGCGGGGGCCGCCGTGGCCTACTTTGTTTAGCTCCGGTCCGTGCCGTGGATGCCCAACTTGGGGCGAGCGTTGGTGGTAGCGGGCCCCGCTACCACCAAGGCTCGCCTTAAGTAAGTTGACGGCAGTCACTCAGCTCAGCAGCAACACTGAACGACGTGTAGGCCTAGCCTAAGCCTACACGTCGTTCAGTGTTGAGTGACTGGGCCTGCCTGCTGAGCCCCGTAGTGGAAAGTGGTCCACATAGTTTGGGCCTGGCGGGGGAGGGACTCACTCCCGACTCAGAGTCTCCGAGTCCCCGGCCCGGGCCGAAACTAACAGAGAAGTTCTCTGTTAGTTTGGGCCTGGGCCGGGGACTCGGAGACTCGGAGTCGGGAGTGAAACAAGTTACAACGAACGCTGCGCAGTGCGCACAATATTACTTACCGCGGGTCCGCGGCGTCGCTGGGCTGGTGTGGCCTGGTGCTGCAGCAGCACTCCTCCTCCTCCTTGTGTGCTGATGTTCGGCCGGCATCGCACACACCCTGCGCCGCCAGTAGATACAGTATGTCATTGGCTGTTTGCCAGCCAATGACATACTGTATCCATGGCAGGGGAGGGAGGGATTAATAATATAAGTGCGCTGTTTGCGCACTGGCGGGGCCACGACTGAAGCGCCCCGCCATGCCTCTAATTAAAGGGGCTCCACGCACTCAACTATAAAAAAAAAAAATACTAAATTGGGACGCGCCCCGCTGCCGGGTCGGGCGGCCTGTATACACACTGCACACTGATTGTTTCCTTGCCACAGCGCCCCCGCGCTGTTGGCAAAGGAAATGCAGCAGCATCTAGGCTAAAAGAGATTCAATCAGAGAAGTTCTCTGATTGAATCTCTTTTAGCTTCTCTCTCTTTTTCTGGGGGGGCGGCGCCCGGCCGCCCTATTATAGCAGCCGCCACTGTTAAGGAGTGAGCAGGTTTGCTTGGCTGGTAATCCAGCATGGTTCGTTTAGGTAGCAGGGGGATCTGTGTAGGTTGAAAAGGGTGCAAATCACAGTGTTGAGGACTTTGTTGAGGGAAAGAAAGAGTAGATGAATAGACCTAGAAGTAGTCTAACACTTTAGTCCAGTTTTTTTAGCACAAGAGTGGTGGTGATGAGGGTTATAGTCGAGGGGTGTGCCCGGTGTGTGCAGACATTTCTAATATTTAGGCGGCTGAGTGTGGATGTCAGTGGCTGTGATGAACTAGAAGAGTTTCAGGTCACTGTTAAAGAAAACCCAATTGTTGCAAGTCATGGTGAGGGAGTTAGGGGTGAGAAGGTCAGGGGGAAAGGGAGGATAAATGAGAGAGTGGGATTGTTATTAGAGGCAAGCTGCAAGATGTCTTTTCTCTTTGAAAAGTTTAGTATGCATCACTGCAGGGACGCCATCCAGTAGTGGCTGGCATTTGCTGGAGTTTGCTGCAGTGTTGCAGTAGTACCTGCAGTGTTCCAAGTGCCGAATGGGATTACCACAACACATGATTTCAGGCCCAAATAAACGGACAGACTCAAGGAATGTGGCCAAATACTACTTTATTATCAATTCAATAAAGTAGGGAAACCTAGTTAACAGATTGCAGCTCACACACACTGCATTTTGGTAACACAAAAGGTTTTATACCTTGACATATGTCGGCTATGGTGTCATTCTACGTGGCTAACCATAAAAGCATACTAGGTGGAGGGATTGGTTAAGGGAAACGTATATACCTATAGTTTGTATGAGTGTTAGTATCATCATTGGCTGTCCCTTATCCGGTAGGCACACCTTGAACTACCTTCAACTACGTAAAATACTCATAATGCCATACTAACAGCAGCGGATAGGCTTCTGCAACAATCTTTGTTCCACCATTACATAGGCCCTCATGATTGGATGACAGTCTCTTACCAACCTTGAAAATGCAGCTCGTTAGCAGCACGTAAGCAACAAAACCAGGTGCGAGGGAACAACGTCAGACAACCGCCTTTCTTAGCTAATTAGCCTATCATCTCTCATCAGTTAGGCCCTAACCCAAGGCTTCTTCTTTGCTGTTGACCTTGCTGACTGTTCTCTTCCTCAGAACTTTAAAGGGAGTGAAGATACATTGTTATCTTCATCTGGAGCTATGCGAATAGGCCTTGTCCTCCAGTCCTGAACCACTTGTGAGGAGACCATGATTTTGGAGACTTGGTTGCTCCATTCTGCATGCGCTTTCTGCATCTTTAATTGTACAATACTTGGCATCCACAACTGTTCATTCTTTTACTTAATCTAAGAGAAATATGCCCTGCATATGTAGCTTATCCTCTTTGATTCTTTTGAAGCCTTGCAGTTGCTTCTTGCTGTGGCATCCTTGATCTTGTGCCAAGCAAATACCTTTTGTTCTTCCACAAATCTGTATTCCAGTGCCTGTCAAGCTCTGCAGCCTTGGTCTTTTTCCTCTCAAGGCTTCTCACTTACTGTTACACAATGCCAAAGCCCATTTTCTTAACATGGCTACTTTACCTGCATTCTATTTCCTACTTTAGCAAGCTTCTTTTTTGTCTTATCTACCTCACAGTTCTGTGTAAATACATCTACTACATCTCTTATCACTTATCTTCTTAGTATATATGGTTATTTTCATATCCACATATGCAATTACTTTGCCACTTTAATCACATCTTCATTCTTTAGATATATTCATGTGTTGGTTTCAGTGCATCATCATATCTTCTCTTCTTCAAGACGTCACTTCACATCTTTCAGATTTTACTTATAGTTCTTCTATGTCCAGTGGTGTCTGCAGGCTCATGTCTACCGCATCAGTTTGGGGATACATGAGGTATGGTTGTCTGAGCGCATAACGTCTCTCATATCTCCGATGTGGTAATGGGATAACACCAGGTGTCATGCAAAGTGCTTTCTTGCTGTTCTTCTAATATGATGGAGGTGAGGGGGTCGGCCATATAAATGAAGAAGGCTTCTGCCTCTCTACAGAGTGAAGGGGGAAGAAGAAAAATAGCTCAATATTGTCAGCAAAGAGGTGATAGTTAAAGCCAAAGAAGGAAAAGAGCTTGCCAAGGGAGGAGGTGTATGGAGCACAGAGAAGGTGTCCCACGATTGACCCTTGAGGGACACCTACAGCAAGGGGCATTGGAGAGGAATGCTGGGGCCCCATTTGATAGAGAAGGAGTGATCAGAGAGATAGGACACAGTGTTGAGTAAGGTATCATTGAAGCTAGGAAGGAAAGAGTATGGAGAAGGGAGGGATGATCCACAGTGTCAAAGGCAGCTGAAGGGTCTAGAAGAATGAGAATGATGAAAAGGTGAGAGTGCTGGGTAGTAGTAAGAGTATTGGTGATATGGATGAGCACAGTTTCAGTTGAGAGTTTGGACCGGAATCCTCATTTGAAAGTTCCAGCAGTTGAGTGTACCTCGAGATAGTTGAATATGCATTTGAAACAACCCTCCCAAGGATTTTAGAGTGGTAGGGAAAGAGGGAGACAGGTCCATAGAATGAGAGGTTGTTGTGGTCAGCAGTTGATTCCTTTAGGACAGTTATAACTTTGGATGTTTTGTAAGAGGCTCAGAAGACACCTTTTGAGAGAGAAGGGCGGGATAAGGCTAAGAGGTGAGAAGAGCTGGCAGATCCAAGTTCATTAAGATTTTGTCGCGCAAAGAGGTCAATTGTAGTACAGGAATGGATGGCAATGCAAAGGTTCGGTAGAGGTTCATTTGGGGAGGAGCGGTAGAAGTGAGACAGAGAGGATAGTGTGGGAAGATGGGAGAACGGGAGAATAAGGGAGGAAGTGGGAGAGGTAGAAGAGCAGACAAGGTGTCGCTTATTTTGTTGATTTTACGGTAGAGGTTGGAGGCATAGTTACGGGTAGAGAGAGAGCGGAGGAAATTGAGTGGTTCGTAAGGGGATATGCAAGGCCTAATGGCCCTAGATAGTTTGCTCAGGTGCAAGTGGAGAGAGGAAACAATATTAGTGTAATTAGAGTATTTATCTGTTTTGGGAGCTGTTGTCTGGGTCAATAGACTGTCCTTGTAGTCATTGGGAAGAGTGAGGGATCTGTCTTTGTGCCAACAGCATAAGCATCAATGCAATGTTGTAGTAGCAGCTGGATGGTGGGAGGTCCATGGTTGAGGACTCGGATGGAAAGGGGTAAAAGAGCGGGTAGGGTAGTGATTTTTGAAGGGGTAAAATGTTCAGTGTTGAATTTCATAAAGTTGAATTCAATGGAGTGAGCAAGCAGATGAGAAAGAGATTGGCTTCATCACGGTAGAGGACAATCGCCTTGAATTTAAATTTGGTGATAGTTGAGGGAGGGCGATGGGAGAGTGGTGAAGAATAAAGTGGGTGAAGTGAATGAGGGAGTGTTAAGAGGTGCAGAAGTCAATTGTGGAAGCAGAGGACACCAGGGTGGAAGAAAGGAATTTGCAAGCAACAGAGTTGCCTAGATTATGGGTTGGGAGGTCATGCAGGTTGACTAGAAACTTGCCAGTGAGAGAGTGGAGTTAAGTTGGAGCTGTTGGAATTTAGTAATTTTGTAGAGCTTGAGTTCACCCATTATAACAGCAGGAACATCGGCTGGGAGTGTTTCAAACAATAGGTCAAAAGAAGAATAGGTTGAGTGCACCTGATGGGTGGTAGGTGATGAGGACGGTAAGAGGAGTGGGAATGAGATGTTGGATCGAGATATGGTCAAAGAAGGAGGCAGTCAAATCCGAGAAGGGGAGAGGTGAAACTGGGTGTCCTTGCTGATCATGAGACTGACACCACTGCCTTTTTTGGAGAGGCAATGGGAGTGAGAGACCAAAGGCCAAGTGAGCGTGAAGAGTTGCCAGGGTGGTAGTGTCATGGTTTTGGCAGGCCTATCAATATTTATGGCTATCATTTTGATATAGATTTAATAAAATGAATATAAAAAATAATATACACATTAATATGTTTAATACAAACATGTCTCGTAAAAAATTCATATTTTTGATATAAAAATACATACAAAAATGGTTGTAATATAACACTTTTATATAAGGATTCAAATAAAAAGGCATTTTTTAAAATCTAAAAATGCATATAAAAATGCATATTTTTGTATAAAAAATAAAACAAAATATATAGTTGGCCCCAAAAAATATTTGATATAAAAAAAGTTGATATCACTTTGATATAAAATGTATATCAATGTCATATAAACTGGCAATAAAGTATATATATAGTGTCGATGATGGTACAGCATTCCAGAAGTTCAACGAGGTCTAAAAATAACCCTTGTGTGCTTGTGTGATCTTGCGCAAAAACTCCTAACTCGATTACGTGCTCATGCGTGATCCTGAGCGAATTCCCACGGTAACAGTCGTCTCTCTCTCTCTGTTTACTGAGACGGACTGTGGCTTTTTCCAACAAATGCAAGCCCAGGAATTGCCATCAAGTTAGTTTCTTTTCAAAGCAACGTCTAGAGCTGATACTGTTCAAATCTAGCGCTGAGTATTCAGGCAGCTTGTGTCTTTCAACAGCAAAGTTGCCAACTGTGAAATTCATGACCCCCCTCCTTAGACCTCAATACACACTTCAGCGATATGTCTGAGCTGCATGCCGTGAAAGTGTCAATATATGCGGCATGGCGTGGAACTGGTCCAATGAGCCGGCCCGAGATGGGGTGTACAAAAACAGCTGGAATGCGGAGAGGGGCAGGGAGCGTACTTAGTGTGAAAACATGTCAGGGCATAAATCCTTCAGCGCACAGATGTTCTGCATTTGAATGGATGTTATATTTATGTATAATTGCACTTATTTAAATAAAACACCAGGGATGGTGTCACTGAAGTTTGTAAAGATGCATACAAAACAAAAGGGTGGGATGTTTTTGTTTTTTGTGAAGAACAACTGTGTTGCATCTTGTTTGTGTAAAGCGTGTCTGGCATTTCCACAAACAAGTCGATAAGAAATATTGCATTACAACTCTGAATGTGCACTGTGCTTGTGGAATGTAGTGTTTAACTGAATTGCACAGGCCCTCATTACGACCCTGGCGGAATTCGGAAAACGATGGCGGAAATGCAATACCGCCATCGAATAGCGCTCGGTGCGACTATGACCCGTCACCGCAAAGTACGATGCCATTAGCGACACCGTAGTGAACGCCAACGCTAACTGCACCAAGTACGCGCGCGCCATGCCAATCCGTAATTAGCACCATGGCGCAAGGGTACGCGAATTCCGACCCTAGCGGACATGTACTTAACGCCATCAAGCACGGCGGAAAGTACCATTCCGCCATGGTGAGAAGTACGGCATCGCGAATCAACCGTAAACGGCCCCACTGACTGCCCGTACACCGCTCCCTGCCCACAAAGTACAACTCCCCGTAGGTGCAACGAAGCCACAATGCAACCAGTGAAATGCACAAGTCACCCATGCATGCCAACGAACAAATGAACCTCAAGAGGGGCCAATGGGAGCTGCAGGGCACAGATGGCACGAATACAGAAGCCATCCCAATGGACATGACCACAGTCCCCCACCAAGAAACGCACGCAAACACAGGCACCTGTGACCAGCAATATTCAGAAAATCTCAACATTCCACCAGTCCACCTGGCTGACCGGCATCTGTCACACAAAACCCAATCCCCCGCCCCTGAGCATGACAACATTCAAACTGTCATATTGGCAGCCCCCATCCCTGACCTCACGGGCTTCGTAGGCAAACGCGCCCAGTACAGGACCGCGCAACAAAACTCCGAAGCTGGAACCCAATGCAGATCCCCTCACAATACATCGCTCCCCAAATAGGAATATGCCACATCACTTGCAAAGAAGAACGCTACACGGCCCATATCAGAATAGAATTTTAATGCACATCAATATCACCAAGCCCATACAGCCATCAGGCCATGAACTCCAAAACACATTTCACCATTGTGGGCTGCATCCGCAAGAAATGACCAGCCACTACTCGTGTGACGCCCTGTTCCCTCATGGTACACAGAGCCACATACACGTACGAAAAGGCAACATGGAAGCGCACAGAACCGCAGGGCCGTCCCAATGGGGAGGCACTAGTCCAGCTGAAAGGCCGAAATGTTGCTCCGAGCCACCAGTACTGCGTAAGGGCATGTGGCCCATTGGCGATCGTCCCATAAGATCGTAATGCTGCTCCACTGATTAACACGAAGCAGCAGGTGTCGGGAGTAAAATCCATCTGCAGGAGTGGCATACAGATGGCAGTGGCAAAAGGGGAGGAGATACCTGTCAACCAAAAGAAAAGAAACAGAATAGAATGGCCATCAGAACTACATTCGAACAACTCACTTCAATGATCACACTAGATCCACAGCCATATGCATGCAAGCCCACTCCAAAGGATCATCACCACCCCAAAACCACTTGCGAATCATAACTATCTATATCGAGGTGAAAACACCATCACAAACGAGTGTACCTGTGCATGCGCCTGTGAAAACAGAATCCTTCAGATGGGATTGGTAACGTGCATGGACACAAGTGTCTGAAGGCGCGTCGAGACAGGGAGGGCTCAACAAGGCCAGATAGACGATGGTCCCACTATGGCAGCCCTGCATCACATAGCGCAGGGGGGGCGGACAGATCCCAAGAAGCCCTGTACATGGCAAACACTGTATCAAATCACCTGCCCATGCATCCATTCATCATTCCCTCATCCCGTAATGAAAACGCCTGAATATTTACTCACATAACATTAGAAATATCCATTGAGTCTGTGCGTTATGCAGCCTGCAAAATCCACAGTGCCCCAGCACGTAATTCCAGTCTAGTGAAGTAACATGTATTTGGGAACGTCCTGCCTTATCGTCCACTACGCAATTGCGCATCCCATACTATTCATATCAATCATAGCATTCTCGCCATGGCCCCTGTCCCAAGGACATTGAACAATAGAACGTTATATTTGCAGTCAGACCTGTGGGCATCTCCTCGCCGCTAGCTGAATACCGAAAGCGCCGCCCTTCGAATTCCTCATTTGCAACATCACGTCGAAGAGGCATCTGTGGCCGTTTGAAAACACTAATTAATCCATCGAGTGCGGCTGTGTGTGAAAATGGCAACTGCCTTCACCCACGAATGGGACGCCCCGCCCGTCGTTGCAACTCGGTACAGTGATGAATGAGGGCCCACCGTTACTCGAGTACTACGTACCACTGACCCTTCACAACTCTGTTCGCGACTGCACAGATAGTATGTGAAACAATGGGACCACAACAGAATGAACATATCAACCAATGTTACACGGCCATCGGGTACAAATACAAGATTGCAATAGCAAGATGCCATTCCACGAATTGCAGCGTTGTGCGCGGGACGTGCTCGGCCAAAGGGGAGAGCAGTTTGCACAGGTGGAATGAATCACCACAGGTGGAGGCCATTCAGCCTGGAAACACATAAATTGCACAGCCAGTCTCCTCCCACAACCACACCGAAATGCTACCGGCAGGACTCGCGATGTTGGCCCTGGGGGACCTGATAGCACTGCAAGTACTCCAACTCCAAGAAGAAGACGAACACCAACTACAACCGGCCGCACGGAGGAGACGCAGGAGGAGGAGGCCAAGGCAGGGCCAGCAAGGGCCGCCAGCACAGCCACTACCACCACGCAGGCAGCCCGCAATCCCACGCCTCCGAGCACATCCGTTCAACCTCACTGATGAGCAGATCCACACCCTCTACCGTCTGGACCGGGACACCATAACCGCCATTGTGGACATGACACAGGCTGACCTTGTCAGCATGATAGATAGCCCAACCGCCATCCCACCCCTACTGAAGGTGGTGTCTGTACTCCACTTCCTGGCCACAGGCACCTACCAGCACACAGTCGGACAGTTGCATGGCATTTCTCAGCCACTGTTCTCACGGACACTATTGCAAGTGCTCGATGCCCTCCTGCAGCACGCAGACGACTACATCTCTCTACCACGCTCGGAGCAGGAAATTACCAACACAAAAGTGGGATTCCATGCACTTGGCGGCATACCGGGTTGCATTGGTGCCATCGAATGCACCCATGCGGAATTGGTCGTCCCACATGCCATGGAGGCCCAGTACCGCAACCGAAAACAATTTCATTCCCTGAATGTACAAATGGTGTGTGACTCCAACAGGATCATTACACATTGTTGTGCCAGATTCCCTGGATCAACCCATGATTCTATGGTCTTGAGGAACTCAACAATACCACGCTACATGGAGCGACACGCAGGGAACAGATCCTGGCTACTCGGTGAGTCTCATTTCATGCATGATGATGTGGGGTATGTGATTCGGCAATGACCTGGCAGGAAGAGGGCGGGGGGGGGTGTGCGTACGTAGCAATGGCATTCCACATCATACGTTTATCGTCCACATACAGGTGATGCTGGATATCCACTGAAGAGATGGCTCCTCACACCAGTCCGGAACCCACGGGACCAGCATGAGGAGGACTACAACCATGCCCACTCACGTACCCGTGTAGTCATTGAACAGGCATTCGGCCTACTGAAGGGTCGTTTCCGCTGCCTCAGCAGGTCTGGCGGGGCACTCCTGTACCGCCATGAGAAGGTTGCAAAGATGGTGATGGCATGTGTCATGCTCCACAACATGTGCGTACGTAGAAATGTGCCCATGCCCCCTGACGCAGAACTGCAAGCACCTGAAGATGGTCATGATGAGGGTGGGGATGTGGCAGCACCTCAAGGAGTCTGCGAGGCACCGGAGGCCCGTGACATTCGTCAGCATCTCATTGATGTATGCTTCTAGCACTCACGCCTGGTGGCTGATACATGGACACGGGACTCGTGGCACTGTGTGTGTCTGGGACATGCACAATATGGACTGTACGCCTATGATGGCCTAGTACACAAAGATCAATGTCCACACATCTCATTGGTTGATCGTGCACTTTTTATGGCATATGTGATATCATGTTGTACACCCTATCGACCCGCCACCCAAGTGAGCCCAACACACCCCCTCCACCCTCCCACCTCCCCCCCGAACACCAGTGTCCAAAGATGCTCATCGTCCGTGGGCAGTCGCTATTGCAAGCCCCCTCTGCGGGTATCAGGGGCACCCCTGCCTGTGGAGCGCAGGTTCCTCCCAGATCTACGTTGGGGGCTGCCCTGGACGGAACTTGCAACGGATGATGTCTCTGCCTGCTCACGTCCATGCATGTCCCTAAGGGTTTGCGAGAGCTCAGTGAGCACACGGCGCACTGCGGCAAGTTCACCACATACGTCTTTGGACGTCGCATGCAGTTCCCCCCTCAGGCTCTCGGTGCTTCTCTCCATTTGGACTCTCAGGCTCTCGGTGCTACTCTCCATTTGTGCCCTTAGTGTCTCTGTGCCTCTCTCCATTTCTGCCCTAAGTGTCTCAGTTGATGTTTCTATGTCTGCCTTAGTGCCCCCACATTCATCGGCATGGTCCTTGAGGAGCGTGGCCAGTTGCTGCTGTTGCACGATTAACTGGTCGAGGGACTGTTGCCTCTGCTGGGCCATGGCCATTTGCGGGGGTGTCACAGAGGGGCTGTTGTCCTCATGTTGCCCTGCCACAGGGCTTGTGGGGGATGGCCAGTCGTCGTCTTGTGGGTGCCCCTGCGTGGTATCCTCATGTAGTACGGGATGGAACAGACAGGGGGATTGGGACAGGTCATGGATGGATCTGACTTCGACATCCCCGTCTTCTGTGTCGGAGCATGCTGCCATCAATGGGGTGTCACCTATGGTGCTGCTGCCACCGGAGGCAGTGCCTTCTGTGGCATCCGTTGGGGGGACCTGTGGTGGTGGTGTTGTGGGCATGCTGGCTGCTGGGGTGCCTGTTGATGTTCCCTCCTGTGTGCTGCCACCTGATTTGTGCTGCTGCCGTGTCTTGATGCGTGCAGCTGAGGTGGAGGGTCTTTGGTCGTTGGTCTTGGCCCTCTTTGCAGGTGTGCTGGTAGGGGTGTCCTGCAGCTCGTCGTTTGGATCGGACCCTGTGGTGGAGTAAAGGAGGGCGAGGGTTATTGGTGGGTCTGTGGGAATTGGAATGGCATTGTATCACATGCATTGGGGTGGTACCTGAGGGTGATTTGGGTCGGGGCCTTGGAGGTGCTTCCATTTGTGTGTGGAGTGAGGGTGCAGTTGTTTGGCAGCCTGCAGTTAGGGTGTGCCTGCTGCACGTGTAGTGCGTGTTTTAGGGGTTTTTAATTATTTATGTATTTATTGTGGGTTTTAACGTGCGCTATCAGGCCAATGTGTGTGGACGTTCTCCTGGACATGTGTTTCTGTTGCACTATGGGGACACATGGTGCTTCACATGGATGGACTTTGTGGTTTTGGCATTGTTTCATTAGGCCCACCTACCTGATTCTTCGGATGTCTGCACTCCTTTCTCCATCCCTCCGACTCCCTCTATGCTCTCCATTCCGATGGTGGAGGCACAGATTTCTTCCCAGGGGGTCAGCTTGATTGGTGATTCCGACCCTCCCCCGGTGGCTGTGGCAATGTTGCGGTTGGCAGAGAGTATGCTGCGGACGCGTATCCGCAGGTCGTCCCATCGCTTACGGCATTGCTGTGGGGTGCGGGGTGCGGTCCCCACCGCACTTACCCGCTGTGCCACCAGAGCCCATATGGCCTTCTTGTTTGCGAGTGCCGTCCTGGTCATTTGCGTGGAGAAGACGACGGCAGCATTCTCCTGGAGGGTCTCTGTTAGCACGGTGAGTTCCTCACGGGAGAAGTGGACCTGCCGCTTGCGGTCGCACGCTTTCTTCGCTACTTTTCCCATTTTTCTTGGTTTCGCTAGGGTGGATGACGGGTTGGGTTGTGTCTCAGGGTGGTGATTTTAGTGGTTGTGTGGTTTTAGTGGTTTTATAGGTGTACGGCGGGTTGTTTCCCGTTCCGGGCCCGTGTTTTAACTTCCGTTTCCGTATATTTCCGGTCACCGTACTTTACGGTAGGCGCACACTGCGGTGTCCGCTGTGATGGGTGGCGGTATTGCACCTAGGGCGCCGTACGGCGGCGGTGTGGGCCGTTTTGGGGTCATTTCCGCCATCGCGGACTTTGCACTTCCGCCATGCCGTGGTGCTCGTGCCCGATGGGTCGGAATGGGCCGCACTTTGCTCCTTCTTGCAATGGCGGAAACGCTATTTACGCTGTGGCGGTCCGGTCAGTCACTTTCCGCCAGGGTCGTAATGAGGGCCACAGTTATCTATGTCCTCACATTGCAACCTCGCAACTCGCAACCAAGCTCTCGTTCTCTCTAGGTTGGATTATTGTAACAGCCTCTTTCTAAATCTACCTGCCTCTTCTCTCTGCCCTCTGCCACCAGAACAGGACTGCTAGACTTATCCTTGGCCTCAAGCCCTGGGATCGTATCTCTCCAGCTCTGAAATCTCTCCATTGGCTCCCAGTGGATGCAAGGATTACATTTAAAACCCTCTGCATTGTCCACAAGGCTTTCTGGGGCCTGGGTCCAAAATATCTTCAGCTATCCCTCCGTAAATACCTCCCCTCTCGAGCTCTTCGCTCCTCCTCCTCTAACCCCCTCAGGGTCAGTTGTTTTTCAAACAAACAAGCTGGGGGTAGATCTCTGTCTTTAGCTGGAGCCTCCCTCGGGAACAGCCTCCCTGCCACTATAAAACTAGAGAAAACCATCTCAGGTTCCAGAAGCACCTCAAGACCTTCCTCTTTGCTTCTGCATTCGCCCTCCTTTCCCCCTGCTGATCTGCTCTCTTGGCACCTTGCACTGGGACACCCTCTGACTCTGGTCCCAGGTTCCTGCTCATCCTGCCACCCTACCGCACTGCCTCCGGGCCACCCCTTGCACTGGGGTTTGTATCTGTACCAGTACAGCCGCCCCCCTTTTTTCCCCTCTTGCACTTATCAGACCCACCTGATCTGCTGCCTCAAACCTAGCACTTGTTACCTGGCTGCACTACCACTTTGTGCTGATTTTATTATGTATTTATTTATTTTTGTTATGATTATTTATCCTGTTTCTCCTTTGCTCTGCACTTTCCACTTTCTCCCTCCCCTCACCCTCTCCCATGCACTTGCACGTTCTCAATGTCACTGGGCCTAGTAAGATCGTTGTTTCGTTCTCCCCTCTTCCCTGCCCTTGCCTTGTTACACTCTGAAACACCTGTGTATGAGCGCGATATAAATAAAATATCATCATCATCATCAACTCAGTAACCCTGAACAATACAAAGCGATCACTTGACATTTTGGAACTAAACATTGGATACACATTGTAATAATTTCCAAATCGGATTTGCGGCAAAGGTAAGACAGAGTTTAAAATGACCCCCCCCCCATGTAAAAGCTGCCTTTCCAGGGTATTGTGGCCATAATTTAACATGTTCTCTATATAGGCCCAGCAGGCATACATATTATCACTCTGCATTATCTTTCGGGCCCCCAACATCACGTACACCTGGTTGAACATGCTGGCTATGGGGCAGGTGATCGTGGCCACGTGTGCGGCAGCATCAATGTCAGATCCATCCGCCTTTGTTATATTACAGGTTAGATGCAACAGCGTATCATTCTTTACTTTACTTTAATTAATTTATAATCCACAGCAATGAACCTGTGGGCATAATGGTGCGGACAAGATGAAATACAACAAATAACAAATCCAAAGGTGATCTAGAAGAGGTCAAGAACTGATGCAGAGATTTTAGTCAACCAGCAAGGTTTTGAGCTTTTTGTGAAGGGCTTGAGTTTGATTTCCAGCCTAAGATCAAGCGGCAGGCGATTCCAGGCTGCTGGAGCCGCTATAGCAAAAGCTCCTTTTTCGGCCTTTTTAGATTTGCTTCTCGGGATCATGAGCATTTTAGTCTCATTAGATCTAAGAGATCGAGAAATACTCTTAAGCATAATGAGTTCATTCAAGTAGGGAGGCATAATGCCCAGAAGGCTCTTGAAGGTGATGAGGAGGAGCCGATAGCGAATTCTTGACTTTACATGGAGCCAGTGCAAAGATCTTCTGGCTGCCATAACATGGTCCCGTCTAGCTAGACCTGTGACAACCCTCACTGCTCCATTTTTAATAACCTGGAGTCTGTTTAGTTCAGTTTTGTTGAAGCCAATCAGCAGGCTACAGCAGTAGTCCATTTTAGACTCCACTATGGCTCTAGTCAATGCATTAGTCTGGGAGATCATGGATCAGAGGTGTGCAAAGAGTTTTAAGTAGTAGGCCACTCCCGAGACCACACTCCCCACATGGGCTTTCATAGAAAGGTGCTGATCAAGGGTCACCCGAGGGACATGACCTTCCTAAGTGTGTCAATCTTGACTTCACTGTTCTGGAAGTTGCTGTACCTGGAATCTATCTTGGAAATCTGGCTGGGGGACCCCACAATCATGAGCTTGGTTTTGGATCTATTTAGTGCGAGTCCATTCTGCACCATCCAATTTTCAATAAAGGTGTAAGCCTTGTTGATATGATCTTCATCTCGTGCATGGTCCCCAGTCAAAGGGATCATACATTGCGTATCGTCCGCAAAATTAGTGAACCATATGTCTTCTTGCTCCAACATAGTAAAGAAGGGGACAGTGAAGATATTATAGAAGCAGGGCGAAAGACTTGCACCTTGAGGAACTCCATTTTCAATCCGAGCCGTAGCTGCTCCGGCAATATCCGAACAAACCCAGCTAACCCGATTCTGAAGAAAGGAAGCTACCCACCGAGAGACTTCCGAGGAGAATGCTGCCACTTGTTCAAGCCTGGTGACCAACAACGTGTGGCTGAAAGATCCAGCAGCACAAGCATAGTGGCCTCTCCCTTGTTGATATTAGATAAGAGCCTAGATTTAAGTTCCAAGAGGGCTGCTTCTGTGCTATGACCAGCTCTGAAACCCGATTGACGGCAATTTAAGACGGGGTGACTTTCAATATGTTTAGATATCTGTTTGTATGCAACCCTATCCAGTATTTTCATCAGAAAAGCTGAATTAGTAATGGGCCTGTAATTAAGTGGGTCCTCTCTAGGGAGGCCCGTTTTTTTTCAATAGAGGAGTCACCCAGGAGCGCTTGCGAGCATCAGGCATGGAACTCTCTCTAAAGGATGCGTTAACAAACTGGAGAATAGCTTCCAACAGTATAGCGGAGCATGTTTTAATGATAATAGCAGAAAAATAATCAACCTTGCAGCTTGTAGTTTTAGATGCTTCACACCTCCGTCAATTCTGCCAACGTAATAGCAGTACATGAGAATTCGGGGATTGTGGGACATCTGGTCGGTTCATGACAATTTGTGACGCTATCTTTCATAGATGTATTGGCCTTTTTCAGGGTAATATTAGCTTTTATACCCTGGAGTTTGGCACCCATAGCATCTTGGATAGCTTGAAACCAGGCTTCATCTTTCACTAACTCATCTACCTCAGGTGCGGGCATTAGTTCTTGCTCTTTAAGAATTTTAAAGAGCTCTCTAGTCTCTGACTTAGCTGCAATAATCCTGTCATTAAAAGAAGTCTTCTTAGCCTCCAATATAGCGACTTTGTAAGTTCTGGCCGCCTCTTGGTAAGCAAGGAGTAAGTCAGAGGATTGGTCACTTTCCAACTATAGTATTGTTTACGCATGAACACTTTGAGTTTGCGTAGTGCGGGTGTGAACCAAGGTTTGTTAGAAGGGGCTAGCTTCTGCTTCCTCAGTTTTTCCGGGAGCTAGACGGTTGGTAATATCCATAAAAGAGTCCATAAGGACTGTAGAGAGCTCATAAACTGAGTCTGTGGACTGGACGTTGGTCAAATGAGTGACCAAGGGGGAAATCTTTTCCAAAGTGAGTAATTTGGGGTTTACGGCCTGTTATGGGTGGTGAAACTTTGCTTTTGTGTTTGACAGGAAAGACTGAACAAATGACAAAGTTGACAAAGTAATGATCTGACTATGGACAAAGGGTAGTTGTCAGATCTTTTATGGTCACATTAGTTGCTCCTAGCCAGTCGAGAGTGTGTCCAAGATGATTTGACGGGTAGTGATTATGTTGGATGAAGCCCAAGCAATTTATGGCAGACTCCAGATCTAACCCTCTATGGTCATCCTGGTGACCGAGCCAGTAGTTGAAGTCGCCCATGACAATAAAACTAGAGAGAGGTTTCAAGAATGCCACCAAGTAGTTGGACAAGTCGGTGATGAAGTCTGCGGAATGTGATGGAGGCCTATATATTAATAGTAAGTTGAGAGTAGCCTCAGCGTTAATGCTGATCTTAATGGAATGTGATGGAGGCCTATATATTAATAGTAAGTTGAGAGTAGCCTCAGCGTTAATGCTGATCTTAATCTATAGGGATTCAATGCCTTCAGTGAAATTAAATGTTTTCCCCCAGATGGTAATATGGGATTTGAAGCTGAATGCCACTCCCCCCCCTCTTCTGATGGGGGAGGAGTGGCATTGATCTTCAAATCCCAAATCCAGATACATGTCTGTTGACCCTGATATAAAGAATTATATAGGTGCTAGCGGCTATAGACCCGCCAGAGGCAAGACCTGCATGAAAAAACTGTTATTGATGCTAGTCAGGATTGGGGGTATGGTGAAGCGATCGAGCTCCAATTTCACTTACTCCACGGAAGCTCTGTGTTAGAAGGCCATTGTTCTTTAAAAGAAATCACTGCCCTTATGTCTTTTAGAGGTAACCCACTTCTTCTTCTTACTGGGCTGTCCATGATGGGCCCTCAATCTGCTTTTCTTGGTGGGGTTTGGGGGGCTGTGCAGACGGGACCCTGACCGTTGCCTCTTAATGCTCCTCCTTGGTCTATAAATTAATACTGATCCATCCTGACCCTCCTTTTTCTGCTTGGCGAGCCTCTCGGCAACCGCCATTGTCCCACTTCCCATGACATCTTTTGCAATACTGGTGGCTGCCGTTTTCACATGGGGTTTAGCTAATTCAAGCCACGGCGTAGGAAGGGCATCATGCTTCAAAAGAGACTTCTAAAGATACCACTGAGCCCTGCTCCATACATAACAGGGCCATGGCTAAAATACGGCTGATCGCCTTAAATGGCCTGGTTCCTGTAATATTCCATATAGGCACAGGCGGGGTCACCATAGTTCTTCACTACGGTCATTGTAACACCACTTTATTAGTCTTTCAGCCGGAGGGGTCTGAAGTGCAACCGTGACCAGGTTATTCTGTATTTAAATGATACAAACTGTCCTTGGTCGTCTCTTATCTGTATGTTGATGGTGTCAACATTTTTTTGACACACAGGGATGTAATTGGGTTTGTTGTATTGAATGTTCACAACATTGTTGTCATTTCCTTTCATCTCCACGGTTCTAAATAGCGGACGCAGCTATCCTCCACCCTTTTATACCCCACAATGTCGCTGTAAAACAGTAAGCTGTAAAAACCCCTGTTAATGTTGTTGCAGGTATTGTCCCATGGTTCTTCACCTCCAGGGTGTTGCACGTTTCCAATATGTTGCACAGCCTCTTTGTTGTTTACAACCTGACAGACACATCTGGACCCTGCAGAAAAACATTCAGTTGTTGTGGGTAGAACTGTAACATTGTATCACTGTACTCGGGTATGATTGATATGGCTTTATTGATGACTCTAACACGTTCATGTATGTTTGGGTGATACCCCTCAGTGAACCGAGCTGGCCAGAGCCTCGGGGGGGATTTTGTTCTTTTTATGATAAACGTGGCTTCCCCTTGGCCTAAAGTATCCCATGAGCAGACGTACTGAACTCCGATGAGCGCCACAGTCCATTGTCCCTCCAAATTTACGGGTTTGCCCAGCTTCACAGTGAAGTTGGATATTTCAAATGCCTGGGCTGAAGCATCGGTGAGGAGCATAATCTGAAATGGTGTAGACTTTATGAGCTCTAGAGATCCCACCCAACTGTTGAATTCTTCTGGCCACCCCAGCCATTTGACTAGATATTGTTTCCTGACTCCAGGATCTTTACTCTTTGTGACTTTTTCTATTCTATATACTCAGTGCTGGTCTTTACTCACTTTCTGGATCTCCTCCTTACAAAAAATACCCCTTGGACAGCCTGCCCTGAATAATCGATTTGTCTGTATATATAAAGACACTCCTGCAGAGCCACTCCATCTATAATAAAAATCTTGTCGCTGTAGTTCTGTTCATAACCCTTTGTAAAGATGGCCTTGAGTTTTGAAATCCGCACATGATCCCCCTTTTAAGGGGTGTTCGTATCTCCTTTTTAAAAGTCTTTCAATGTACAGTTTTTTCAAATCTAGGAATTCTGCAACGTTACATTCGCTGGGGCGGTTTTCATAGATCTATGATGCGTGTTACGGTACACATTGATAAAAGCGGGTAATGCCTCCATATATCTACAAGTGTTTTTAGCCATAAAGAATCATCAGAGCCGTGTTTTAAAAGTTTTTATAAAATGTTCGACAACAGAAGCTTTAACTTCAGAGTGTGTTACAAAGTGCTGCACTCTGTGTTTTTTAGAAGACTCTGTAGTTGTTTGTTTGAACACTCCTTACTGGCATCCAACTGTAGCTTAACGGGTACCCGCCCTTTGTTAAATATGCATTTAAAAGCCGTTGTTACGCTGTGCCCCGTCTTGTTTTGTAAAGCATCAACATAGGTATATTTTGATAGGACGTTGATGACGGCTAGAATATAGCGGGTGACATTTTTATCTCTGTGGAACTGGCTCAAATTCATTATGCCTGACTGCCATTGTTGATCGATATCAGACACCGCCGTCATTCATTGTTTAAAATGTTTTCAGACCGGCTTGTGTAGCCCATAGGCCTTCCATGAATTGGCTCACTACCAATCTGCTCTGCTCAGTACAATGTCTTTCAGTTACTTCTAAGGACAAGCACACTGTCATCCCAATGCATACCAGACATTACCAACCATTCACTGACGGTCCCAGGGCATTAGCAGAATGGCAGAGTAATTGCTTTCTGTTAGCTACCTAATGTACGGGAAGCAGTTAATGCAAGCTGCTGATGAGACTGGGCCTGGGTAGGACTCTGCTTTCAGATCGGCCCAAGTTGATTAGCATGAAGTGGTGTTTTCAGACCCAGGTCTAGGTGTTTTGTAATTGTAATTGTAATTGTTTATTTGCAGAGCGCTTATACACAAGTGAAGTGCTTCAAAGCGCTTTAAGACGGGAAGGCGACAAGGGAATATCGTTGTCATTCTTAGGCCTTGAAATTCCGAATGAGCTACAACAATAACTAGCATACTAGGGCAGAGGCATTTCAACGGGTATAAGTGCGTGACAAAGAGTGGGGAGAGAAGAGGGTGGGGGAAGAGGGAGACAGACACACGAAGACAAGAAGGTTGGTAATCAGTGCGCCTATGCATGAGTATATGAGACACAACCAAGCTAGGGAGGGGGAACAGAGGAGGACAGAACAGAGAGACATGCTAAGCCTAGTACATTCAAGGGCATACAAGTGCGCAGACAGGAAGCGCAAGGGAGGGGGACGAGTGCTCCCAATCCAGCAGGGGCCTGGGTTAAGTGCAGAGTGGTTGCCAATCTCATGGAATGTAATCCAAGTGCAGTAGTTCAAGGCAGAGTGAGGAGGGCAGAGGCAAGTGCAGGACTGGCGGGGGACTGGGAACTGTGAGGCTCTGGAGGTTGTACAAGAGAACAAAGGAAGGAAGTAGGAGAGAAGAGAAGGAGGTTAGCAGGGAGAGGGAGAGAGAAAGAGGAGTAGAAGAGGAAAGTCTTGAGAAGTTTCTGAAACTTAAGGAGGTCCGGCTCAAAACAGAGAGAGGCAGGTAGACTGTTCCACAGGGAGGCACATGCGGAGGAAAGGAAGAGAGCGTTGTAGATAGTAAGGGCCCCGGCCACAGAAAGCCTTGTGGACTCTGCTGAGGGACTTGAACTTGATTCTTGCAGCCACGGGGAGCCAGTGGAGGGATTTCAGCGCCAGCGAGATACGGTCCCTGGGCTTGAGGCCAAGGATAAATCGTGTGGTATTGTTTTGGATGAGTTGAAGAGGAAGATTGAGAAAGAGACTGTTGCAGTAGTCGAGTCAGGAGAGAACCAGGGCTCTAGAGACAGTTAACCTCTGGGAGATGGTGAGAAAAGGTAGATACCTCTGAGGAGGTGCAGCTGGTAGTGGGACTTTTTGGACATGTCTGAGATGTGCGAAGAGAAGGAGAGAGTAGAGTCGAAGATGACTCCAAGGTTTTTTGCCTCATTAGTGGGTGAGGGCGCAGGACCAAGGGTGGTTGGCCAGAGTGAAAGTGGGAAAGCGGGAGCATGGGTCCTAATAAAGACAATCTCTATCTTACTGGCATTAAGGCAGATTGTGATGCTGGAAATGCATTAGAGGGACAGGGCCTTCTGTCCTTGTCCTGTAGTCCTTTTTCATTTGTGTTCTGTATTGTTTTCTGCCCAGGAGTCCATATAGGACTCCTGGCAGTGCAGCTCTTCCTGTTTTTGGTTTGATGTACAGACCCATGGGATACCCTTATGGCACACATGGGTGGGAGTGCAACCCTGTGCCCCTAGTGTATGTTTTTGGGCATCTGTGTGTGGCCCACAGAGCAGGGCTTGGGCTGGTGGCAGTGTAGAGGAGGTCCTAGAAACGGCCTGCACCAAAGCCCTGCATTTCGAGGCACCTGAAGCATACTCGCCAAGGTATGTGACGTATAAGGAGCATATAAAATAACGACGAGCCACAATGGGGCTCTGTTCAGTACCTATCAGAAGGACCTGTATACCTATTGAAGCACCTATCATCAGACAAACGTGGGCTGCATAGTATCCATTGAGACAACCATACCAGCAGCCAACACGAAAAGAAGACTACTTACAGATAGTTCCCGAAGAGGCACACAGAGCCTTAATGAAAGGCAAATGGTGACGACATAAGAACCCAGACAGACGTGATGTACAGATAACCACATAACGACAAGCAAAAGATGATACACAAGGACGAAATGTAAAGAATAATGATGTGATAGACGTACAAGAAGATACAACGTCTTAGCACAAAGAACGTAACCAGGATCGAATTGTGCAACTGATTGAATGCATGTAAATTTAGCTCGGAACGCAAGAAGCTAATTACTGCTTGCAATGCTTAGTAGAAGAATAGAGCGGCAAGCGCCATTTATATATCTACCTCAATGAAGCACATTATACAAGTGCCCAGGCTGCAAGGGGCAAAATCAGGCCAAGATTCATATTCCAGTCAAAGCCGAAGGAAGAAACGAAATCGAAACTCAGTAAGAAGCAGCTCAATGTCTGGGAATTCGAGGTCAACTCCAGGAAGGGAGGAGAGCGGCAACTCCGGAGAAACAAAACCTAAGAGCATACCAGCCAGCCAGTGAAGGTCGTGATAAGGAGGCCCCAGGCAAGTGGCGAGGATATGAAAGAATTAAATATACAAAAAGAGGGAAAATGAAGCAGATTCACGGTGAGCAGACATGTGACCAGCTAAGGGCAAAGAGGTACCAACGTCTGATGTCACCCAGAACCCGAGGATGCCATAACTTTTCCTGATACGAACTACAGTTTCGAGGCCATCCTTGGCCAACTAATTGACACATAGCCCTAAAGGTACTGATTGATGGAAGGGAGGCAGGATGAAACTTGGAGCACTCCGCATTTGGGTGTCCATTCTGCATGTTGCTAATTAAAGTGGAGATTTATGCCTAGGGGTGTAACCCACCCAATCACAATGGACCAAATAATCTAGGGTCATATAGCTTGTATATATACCAATTACACGTCGTACATGTAGTGACGTCTATCACGAGTGACGTAGTGGGATGGGCGTAGACACCCACCCGATAAGAATTATCCAATCCTCATGCTTTATTACCATATACAGATATAGCACCTATACGTAAGTTACCTTTTCCATCCAATAGAATTGCATGACAAACTTATGAGGGTTACACATACAATAATGATAAATTTTGCCTATAAGAATTGCTGTTTGAATGAATGAAGAATTTGGAAGTTGAAGCGAGACAGGCGATCGCAACACTGCTGATTTCCATTAGTTTCCCCGTTTCTTGTACTTGTCATTAAACGGACTTCCCTTTGCCAAACCATTGAGTGGTCCTTATTGATTTGTGTTGGAGTAAGGGAATCCTGCACCCCATCCTCCTCAAGGTGCAGCTATCTTGTCTTACAGGTACCTGAGGAGCTCTGACCTATGGGCCCGTCAGAGGACGCTCCGCCCTCTTGTACACTTGGTAGCGTGAGGACGGTTGTGACCATCAACTATTGATTAATTATTAAGACACCTATTGACCCATCGACACGAAGCAACCCTAGGTCTTCGGCAATATCACAAGTCCTTTGCCATTCAGCCGAAGTAGACTGAGAAGCTTCCCGTGGACAATGATAGTATAAACCTATAAAACTGAAGTGGGTCTGAAGGAAATGCCTTACAGAGCATTAACCTTTCTCATTCCTACGGGCAGCCTATCGGACGAAAAGGCTGAAGGAGGCGTAAAAGAGGGGCCGGGATCCCGAGGATCCAGAGAGGCAAGATGCGAGCGGTGAGTGAATCAATAAATTCAACGTTTTGGCAAATCTTCTGTTAGGTATTAGAACAAGTAAGGGAAAAGGTAACGGAGGGAGGCGAAAAAATAAAAATAAGTCAGAAGTAGAAAAGACTGTATATATATATAAGGGGTTAATGACTCGAGTATAAGAGGAAAAAGAAAAAAGTGGTTACCGGGATAGACACCCGAGAGAAAAAAAGTGGTTACTGGGATAGACACCTGAGAGAAAATAGTGGTTACTGGGAGGAAACCCGAGAGAAAACAGTGGTTACCGGGAGGGGCACCTGAGAGAAAACGAGAAGGTACCAGGAGGGACACCTGAGATAAAAAGTAAGAGGATTCTCCTTGTTCCTGCGCTTTAATAGAGCGGTCAGAAGAAACGTGAACTCAGAGCCCACATAATGGGGGACGATTAGACTACGGTGACGATTAAAGACGGCACTAAAGGGGTTTGTTTAAACTCCATGTCAGGGTATTGATTAGAAGGCAGGTATATGTGTGTCCAGCTGGTGTCCGTCTAGTCTGTCAAATGTCTGTCATGCGTGTCCTGTTATATGTCAAATGCAAAGAACTCAATCATTGATTGTGTGAAATGAAGTTGGGTTTTACGCGATTGCGAAGCTGAGAGAATCGCACACGGATTGATGTTCTTGAAGTAGATTAATGGTATAAAATTTGACGAGCAAAGATTGGATTGGAGCTTGCGGTATTGGTGCTCGCTCATACTGTCGGGAGTGGTGAATGTGCATGAAAATATTGCTAGAACCAGAGTACAAGCATGGAAGAGATAACCCCACTCGCCCATCTGTGCAAGAAATAGCCCAACCATGCACTCAAGCTTAATAAGTATAGTGCAGAGTGGGTTAAGGGTACCGCCCACAAAATGTTTATGCCGTGGCCACAGAACGGGTCTTTATCTAAGGCCGTCTTACAACATATGACGACTTATTTACATGCTACATATACGGGAAAAAAAATAGAGAAACGTTTTGCTGTTCTAGAACTGTGGAAAATGTTCGAACAGCCAAAGGAGGAAGAGCCTCCCACAGACTGGATATTAAACGTATGCACGTAAGGGGGTGAGACGCCTACCGCGCCACCGGCCCCGCCTGAGCCAGAAATTGAGGGAAGTAAAACAGAGGGACTATACCCGCTTAGAGAGCTTAAGGCAGCTACAGGATATAGTAACCCTGCGTGTGAGTCACCTACGTACAGTAGTGACAAAATCATGGAGAAGGAGCAGGAAGTTAATATTACCTCCGCAGTCCCGAGGGATAAGGAGAGACGCGATGATGAAAGGAAGGATCAGGCACAGACAAGTACACCCCTCGATAAAGAGAGAGAGGGAACGGGATGGAAAGGAAATGAAAATAGAACTAATGAGATAGCATTCGCGAAAGACGAATGGATGGGAGGGCAGATATTGTTTAAACTTGATGGAAAGGGAAGTGATGATGTGAGACTGAGAGAGAGGTCTGATGAAACACGAGGAAGGGAGAAAGAAAGGGATAAGGGAATAAGGGACAAAAGGACAAAAAGGAGAGATAGGCTGAGGTGAGAACAATTATATCGTGAAGAGCAAGAAAAACAGCTCAATCGCAAACAGAAGGCAGCCTTTGATCAGTACAGACAGAATCAGAAAAGGTTGGAAGAAGAGCAAAGAGTACATGAGAAAAGGATAAAGAGGTGAAAGGATGAAGAAAATCAAAGGGCAGATGAACGTAGAAATGAGAGGATAAGGGAAGAAGATAAGATCAGAGAAGAAGCGAGGAAGTGCAAAGAATTCGACGATGATATTGAAACGTAAGCGTAGACAGAGGGCACACAATCTTGAATATCTGGAGCGGAAAGTTAAGAAACCTGGTCCTGTTGTAGCATGGGAAGACATTGATGAATTCTTCCCTGCCAAAGAGTCAGTGTCAGGCAAGGATGGGCCTAATATCGAAGATGACTTCGACACTAGAAGCATCAGAGAAATGATCGATATGATAGATGATGAGATGGGGTTAGAACGAATATCTCAAGAAGAGGGGCAAGATGAGCGCTTGGAGAGCACTCAGCTATATGACACCGAGGATATCACTCGAAGTAGTGGGAGCAAAAGACTGTCTTTGGACAGTCTAGAAATCAGCAAAACTGATGATGACGCGAGAAGTTGCGTGAATTGGGAACAATCGATGTCCGACTCTGGAGATGATACGGAGCACGAGACAAATGAAGAAGGGAGACAGTGTGAAAAGCGGCTCCCAAGGGACCAAGGGGTACGATGGTCAGACGCTAGCGAGTCCGCACCTAAGCCCTCAGAGTCCGCCGCACATTCTGACCGACACGGAAGAACACCCCATGGCCAGAGGGGGTGCCACCTATGTAGACAGATTGAGGACATTGTCAAGTAGATGGCGATGCGGGAACGTTACCCCGGCGATAGACAGGAGAGCTATGGGGAAAGAGAAGGAAGACTGCGCATACCGATTCCCGCTGCTAGAAAAGGGGGAGCAAGACCACAATATATTCCATGGCCAAACATGGCAGAGAGAACCTGAAAAACAACCTTCCAATGTTGACGTCGGGAGCCGGGAAGTGGATACATGAGTTAGAAAAAATGGCAGGTGTCACCTTAGCGATATGGCGCATTAAGGGCCTCCTGATCGCCATACTTGGTGAAAGGACAGACGATGTATGGAAATGAGCTGGCTACCCTGGTGTAACCATAATTAACTCTACCCATGAGGGAGCGCCATTTAATAATTGTAGAGCAGCAGTGTAGAAAGCGCTACAGTGCTTTACCCAGACACTTCCGATATGGAAGCTATAATCACTCGAAAAATGAAAGAGTCAGAGGATCCGTTGATTTATATCCAGAATTTTCAAGACACGTGGGTGCTCGAAACGCATGAATCTTGGACAAAATCCATCCCTGTATTCTACCATATATTGTGCCAAGGGTTACCAGAACCAGTGCAGAAACAGCTCAAGAAATTAGTAGGAGTAGAGGCTAAACCTTGGGCTGAAATACAGTTGACAATTGCACATTACTGTAGATTGTTGCAAGAAAAGAATCGAAAAAAGGAGGCAACTCGTAAGGGTGAGGAAGCGAAGCTGGTGCAAAAGAAACTCTCCAAGTATGCTCTTGAAGAAGCTATGCTGACAAGCCCAGCTGAACAGAAAGTACAACAGGTGGCTAACCCACAATAGAACCAGGGTAACGCAGAATTTTATCTGAGGGGAATGGGATTCAGAGGAAGAGAATTGCCAAGTATAACTGCTGAACCCATATGCATGCATCATTATACTTTGCAGAAACCATACCCTTACCCAGAAATAATTTGGCTCACACATTGTTTGTCAAGTGTTGGCAATAAAAGGCTGTAGGTTTTTACTGTACAGATATGGTTATGCCAATAACAATAATCACATATCATAAGATAATAAACAATACTTTTGGGCACCGGGTCTTGGGGTTACCCCCTCTGCCCCGTGCCGCCACACGTGGGCAGGTTGACGGCTGACCGCGTTCCCCCAAAAGTATCTCCTATTTACAACTCCTGGAGGCTAGAGTTGCTGTAATTTATCGAAAGAAATTTTCCATGCCCTTGTTAGATAAGTGAGTGCCGTCTTTGTGAAAAAAGTCTGGATCACCCAGTGTAATGGCTGGGTGCTTTATGAAGTCCAGTCCTCTTGCTGTGCAGAATTTTTCTAGCCCCCTGTTGATTTTTCCTCTGGAAATGTCTACAGATTTGTAGCAATTGGCCCCTTGCCATTTCCTTCTAGGCATGATGGCTGAGAAATATATTTCCGTTCCTTTCCAATTGTGTGCGATGCCTGCAAGGGAGTTACACATGTCCTCGAGTAACTGTCTCTTCCCCACTGATACAAGGTCATTGCCACCTAAGTGGATGATCAGAAATTCTGGTGGATCCCTGTATGCGACCAGTTCTGCTAATGTTTCATGGATTTCTGCCCATCGCAGGCCTCTGTAGCCCCACCATGATGAAATGGTGTTTGTGAATGGTGGCCTTTCTTTGGTCTCCTCTGACCATCGGCCCGTCCTGAAGATAAAAGAGTGGCCGACTATCCATGCTGATTGAAGCGCGGTCCTCCCTTCGCCTGGTGTTTCTGTATGAAGGGAGGGAGAAAGAAAGGGTGAGGGTGGCTGGCTATATTAGTTGTGGTCTGATGTATCTTTTGTAATAATCTGATTTCCAACCCCCTATGTTTTTCAGATGTTGGGGGGCTAAACCTCCCTGCCATGCAGAGGTGGCGGCACCTATTCTGAAGGAATGGGTGCCGAAACCCTTGTGGTCCCATCCGGCATTGTTGATTGCTTTCATCAGTACCCCTTTAAATTGGTAGCGGCTTAGTGCCGAGGCATCCTTGTGGATCAAAAACCTCCCCCCAACCTTGGGTCTTTGCGCATAGTAAAGATTGGTGATACATACCGGGCAGTTTACTGCTTCATCTATACAACAAATATTGATGGTTCTTTTTGCCCCCGTTTTTGATTGTTGTACTTCTATGCTGATGCTCTCCTGTCTGACCCTGACTTCCATGACACCCAGGCCGTTGCTGGCCTTGGTGATGGAAGCAATGAGTTCACCCACTCGAAACGCCCCGAAGTATGCCAAGAAAAAGGCTGTTCTGAACAGTAAGATCTCATATGGATGCCAACATATGGCCTGCAGCTGGTTTGCGATTTGAACCAGTTTACAGAAATCAAGGGGGCGGCAGGTCTAATCTCTAATCTGCCCCACCCTTTTAATGCATAAGTAATGAGGGGACTTTGTGTGGGGTCTGAATCACCCCGTATTTTAGAAAAGTAAGAGATTGCAACTAAATGTCTCTCTTAAAGCCCTGTTCATGTGCCCATTTTAAAAATGTTTCTATGTCTTTAATCGTTATTAACTCTACATGTTTTATGCCTGTGGCTTTAAAAACTGTTTGTAAGCACTTACTGTATTGCGCTGCGGTGGTGCTTGCCAGCGCTTTCCCCGCCATCTCCGTGAGGAAACTTAGGGCAGTGTTGACACCCGTCTTTGAGGTGTCTGGTTCTCGTTGGACATCCCGGCCTTGGCTCTCTGGCACTGGCGTTGATGCCGTTATATTTTTGGCACCCGTAATTGAGGTTCCTGGTTCATGTTGTGCATCCCGGCCTGGGCTCTCTGGCGTTGATGCTGTTATTTTTGATTTCCCATTATTTCCCAGCATTCCGCTGCTACTGGCGTCATCTGTTCCTGGGCGTGCGGCGCTAGCTCCCGGAATCTTGGCCATTGGAAGTGAGATAAAGCATCTGCAATGTTATTATCTGCCCCAGCAATGTGCTTAGCTTTGATCACAATGTTTTCTTGCGGTGTGACTGCTGTGATGGCTCATAGGACTTTTAGTACTGAAGGGCAGTGGTCGAAGTGAGCGGGAGCGGTCGGGAGCGGTGCTCCTCTACTTTTTAAAATTACCTTTTACAGCTCCTATAGTTTTATTTTAAAAAGAAACCGTTCCGGAATGGTTTCGTTTTAAAATAAAAGTGTAGGAAGAAGTTGAAACATGCCCTTTCAGTGCACTGCACTGAACATTCCCTTAAACAGCAGGTGCAAGTGTTTGGTCGTGTGTATTATGTGTGGGAGTGGACGTGATGATGGGGTTTGTGGGCGGTGGGTGCAGGCTAGCAGGGAACATAGTTCCACTACTTCTTTTCGTACACTTCGACCACTGCTAAAGGGCATTTGGTAGACCTTGTGTTGATGGAGCCTACTAATGCCATGTTGTCGCACCATACCCAGAGTTCTGTGTTAGCGAGCTGCCTGCCCCAGATGTGTAGTGTTAGCCAGATGGGAAATATTTCTAGGAGGGGGATGGTTTTTGTCCACCCTGCCTGTTGCCATGAGTTGGGCCAGTGTCCTGCCACCCACTCTGTGTCTAGTATGGCTCCAAACCCCTTGCTCCCGGCTGCATCGGTGAAAAGGACTCTTTTTGTCCATGTATTCACAGGTGTTCGCCACAGCGAGGTCCCGTTGAAATTTTTAAGGACATGTTCCCAAACTTCCAGATCTTGTTTCACCTCTGTGCCTAGTCGGATGTGTAGGTGGGGTTTGGTAAATTATTTGATTTTCAGTTCCAGGCTTCTGGAAAATAACCTCCCTTGAGGAATTATTCTGGCAGCGAAATTGAGTCTGCCTGCTAAAGAATGAATTTCTTTGACTGTGCCCTTGTCTTTAGTTATCAGGGCTTGTGTCTTCTCTAAGAGTTCTGCGATTTTTATATTCGGGATCCTGCATAGTCCTTGTGCAGAGTCAATTTCAATGCCCTGGAAAATTATGTTGGAGGCTGGTTTGGTCGTTTTTTCTTTTGCTAAAGGTATGCCCCAGTGTGCGGCCATTCCTTCTAGCTTCGCCAGTGCCCTGTTGCATTCCTCTGAGTTTGCTGGGCCCATAACCATAAAATCATCTAGGTAGTGAACTACTTTGCTCCCTGGTCTCTGTTTTTGAAAGGCCCATTGAAAAAAGGAGCTGAACTGCTCGAACAGGGCGCAGGCCACTGCACACCCCATTGGAAGGCATCTGTCTACATAGAATTTGTTGTTAAAAGTGAAACCTAACCTAATTGCTGGGAGTCTGGGTGGACTGGCAATAACCTGAAAGCAGATTCAATGTCTAGTTTGGCCATCAGGGCGTTCCTGCTGCATTCCTGTATGAGTCTTACCGCCTCTTGGAAGTGTGTGTAGGATACCGCAGATTCTGTGTGCGGAATGCCGTCGTTTAGGGATAGGCCTTTGGGGTAGGATAAATGGTGGATTAGTCTAATTTTTCCTGGCTCTTTTTTAGGGACCAGTCTCAGCAGTGATATTATGCACTCTTTCAGGGGCATATGGACCCAGGGACCAGCAATCCTGCCTAAAGACAGCTCTTTCCTGATTTTGCTTTCCACTATTTGGGGGTTGTCCCTGGCAGATTTTAGGTTCAGTGGGATGTTCTGTGACCCTGAACCCTGAAATGGTATTATAAAACCTTTGGAGAAACCCTGCCAAATATTTTCGCTGGTTTCTCTGTCTGGATAGTTCAATAGCGCATCTCTGAAGTTGTATGGGTTAATTGGCTACCTTGGGCCAAACCTGTGGTTGAAACAGTGTGGTTAGCACTAGTTATTTGGGTTTTTGGCTGGCAGTCTGGTGCAGTTGCTTGCTGCGTGATCACCGTTGCAGTTTGTGCAAGTGTGTTTGTACCAGCATTCCTTCCTGCCAAGAACATTGTTTTTTTCCAAAATTCCTGCACGGAGTATTGGCTTTTGAACCATGGTTTTTGTTTTGCTTTTGGGTAATGGTCTTAGCCGCCCACGGCTGATTCTTCTGAAAAGGCTGTTCTACCTTTTTATGCTTTTCATTATCGTTATTTCTGGGACCTGTGTTTTTGGTATTTTTGGAGGGGTTTGAGAGGCCTCTTCTTCTGTTGGGTGTTCCGCATTTAACATGTACAAATCGTTTTGGACCTCGTCCCATTCTATGGCTCGCCTCTCTGACATTTTATCCATTTAGGCCCATATTTTTCTCCCATTGTATGGGAATTTTTCCTCATATATTGTTGCTAAAATGGCGAAGGCTTGGAGCCAGTTGTCCCTGTTCTGTTCTACTTGGGCGTTTCTGGCTATGGCTTTCTCCTCTATCTTTTTAGGGTCTCCAAAAGCATCTTTTCCTTTGCGCTGGGCTTCTATTAAAGAAAAGATTTCTATGAATTCTTTGGCCCATATGGCTTCTTTAATTGTGATATCAATATTCCATGCAAGGCATCTTTTATATCTGTTCAGTATTTCAGTCTGGAAAGATTTCATTTTTAGTTCTATTTGGGCATTGCAAATTGTTGCTATGTCTGTTGGATTGTAGTTGTTCTGCCCCGTTTGCCCTACTGTAACTACATTGGGAGTTGACCATGCCTTCAGAGCCCCTGTTGGGTCTGCCGTGATTGCTGTTGGAGCAGCTGTGGGGGCAGTCGTTGGTGCAGCTGGTACTTGTGGTTGAGCTGTGTCTGGAGATGGGATAGTTTGGATTGTTGCTGGTACGGGGGGTCATTGATATGTTAGGTTCTAAAGGTATGTTGAGGTTTGCTGCCCCTTGTTCCCCTGTTTGCTGTAATTGCTTCTCCCTCATTTCCCTTAATAACTGTTGCTATTCAGACATGCTCTCGCACAATTTTGCTAGCTTTCTATTACCTTGTTTGGGGCCATCCGTCACTTTCTGTCTCTTTGCGGGTGTAGTGACGTGGTCTTGGGTGGGTGGCATTGTTATCCCATCCCTTGGTAGGCCATAAATATTCTCCCTTACCCAAGGCCAACCGTAGTGCTCTGCTGCTTCTATGGATGCTAAAAGGTGTGGGGACCTGGTTTTTTGCGCTGTTGTGCTGGTATCCCGAGATTTTCGTTTGGGACCCATGTCTCCTTTTTAACTGTTTTGATAGAAAGAAATGTTTAGTACGTGCTTCTTGCTGTGAAGCCAATTCTGCACTGTTCTAAAAATATTGACCTTCCTTCTCTTCTTTGTCTGCAATAGTTGCTTCATAACAATAATTTTGCACTTGTATCGTGCTACGAAAACTCAGGTATCTGAGCGCTGCTTAATATTGCCCCCGGCGTGTGGTGCTCATTTATCGACCTCAAAGGAAGAAAGGCTGAATTTGGCCCCGCCGAGATTCGAAACTGCATTTAGCAGTTTCTGTATGGATGTCAATAATGTGCGCGCTACTCGCTGTGCCACTTCAGCACTCTTTATACTGTTGCAAATGCTTCACCCCTCTATGCAAAATGTTGTTTCCCGTGTTGGGAAAGTGTCTAAGGATGTCATAATATTGCATCCAGATTGCCTGTTAACTGGTAATACAAGAAGGCCCTCCCTGGGGCTATTTCTGACGCTTCTTAGCCGGAATTTTTCGATTTCCCGGGCCGGGCTCTCTCCTTTAGCTCTTGTGCTTACTTGCATAAGCCTGGCCGGGCAGCGCGTGTCCCGCGTCCTGCCTGGGGAGCGGCTGACTGCGGATGTTTATTTTGACCTACTCGCGTAGGAAAACAAAGTTCTAATCTGCTTGACGGGACCCGGCGTGGCAGCTTACCTTGTAAAAGAAAGACGTGTGCTTGAAAACGCCGCCGCCTATGCCGAGCCACGCTGCAGGGTTTTCTCCGCTCCGCTTAGGCAATTGTCCCTGCCGCTTCTCTGTGATTCTTCCCGGGAGACTTTGTTCGCCGCTCGCTCTCGGTGAGTTGAACAGGTCAATGTTCAAAGAGGAAAAAGACGCGGCAAAATGCAGCAAACTTTAAAAAGGCAAAGAAGCAAAGGTTTAGAAGGCACTGAGTAAACAGTGCACCTCCTGTGTGTTTGGGTCCCGGTTCAGGGTCCACAAACTGATTGTGTTTTCTCAGAGCATGCCGCTCTGTATTTATAAGACCCAGCGGAGCCCTGGGTCTTTGATGTGTATAGTAGTGGGGGCTGTTAAGTGTCAGCCCCTGGCCGGATAGCCGCCTATCTGGCCCCCTGGCGGGGCAGGTCTTTGAAACTGATCCCTGCATGCCTGTTGGTGTCCTTCGCTGCTTAGCACCTAGTTGCATGAAGGAAGGGTGAGGTGATTGCTCACACCTCACCCTTCCTCAGCTTTGTGTAGGACAGACTGCGTGTCTCTACGACTAGGAGGGGGAGGAGAGGAGCAGAGAAGGGGAGAGGACGCGCTGCCCCTCTCCAGGCCTGCTGATGGTAACAGCAGTTACCCTGCCTCGCTTTGTGAGGCACTGCAGCATTACCCAATCAGGGAGGCTTCCAGAATAATTAAGGAGGCTTTCGATACGTGCAGATGGGTGGTCCAGATATATCAAATTGACAGATAGCCCAACCTCCACCAGTATGTTGGCTATGTGGTATGACAGGGCATGTGGCGCAATCGTGCAGAAGCCAAGGCACGTGGCAAAATGGTCAAGGAATGGGAACAGGTATGGTGAATCTGCCTACAAACTCCCAACAGGGCGGTGCACAGAATCACACAGTGCAACAGCCAGCACCAGGCTTGCAGCAAAGTTCACAGCAAGGGGTTCAACCCAAGAACGTGGGGCACTTGCCACAAGGGCAAGCCCAACAGACACCACCGCATATGTCTCAGGGCGCAAGCTCCGGGACGGGAGGCAACCCTGGGAATGGAGAATATCCACAAGTATATAGTGGGCCAAACCTATATATGAACTAGGACAGCTCACTGGGAACTCTGATGTGCTCTATCCTATCAGTGACACCAGACCCTAACAGAGAACCAATGGTGAATGTCGTCATAGGGGGGAAAGAATATTGCTTCTTAGTTGACACGGGTGCAAAACGCTTGTGCATATGAGAAGGCAAGTTTTATATGTCCGGCCAGGCCATAGATACTCAGAGTTTTACAGGACCTCATAGTTGAGTTCCCTTTACGGATAATCTCCCAGTCTCCGTAGGAGAGTGCGAAATGAATTTACCTTCATTATATTCACGTCAGACCCCAGTAAATATTTTGGGGGCTGACTTAATGACAAAGTTGAATATGACTATATCGTTCACAGAGGAGGGCATAGTATGCTCCACTCCAGGAATGCATTATTCTACCGTGTGCGAAATGATCAGGGCATACTCAGGACACATAGCCATGAGACCTATATCATTAGAACCAGAGGTCTTCGCATATGGCATGCATGTCGTTATGGCAGGATTGCCAGGCCTCACAGACAGAACTATGAGAACCCCTGATGAGTTCCTATTCAGACCAAGAATACCTATGCATGAAGAAGAGGGACAAGTATTTCCCTTAATGATACATACTGCAGCAGTGCAAGGGAAAGTGGCATCGGTTGATGGATATGATGAAGAAGGCAGACAATGGTGCGCAATTATCGCCATTGGAGAAGGGTACTGAGTGACTGACATCACGATGATGATCTGTTCGAAGAGCACCCTGACTTGGAAGAGACCAGGGTAGAAGTAAGTCTCATATTCTGGGTCAAAATGACCTCAGAAAATGAAGTTGGCGCTGATCCGCCCGCATACTTTGATGACGATATGGCTCAGGTTCCTGTCTCAGTATGGACTACAGGACCCTATGACATAGGCCTCATGAAAGGGGCAGGAGAAGTGAAAATTAAACTGAAACCAGGAGCAATTTTACCAAGAGCACGACAATATCTCATTTCCAGAGAAGCGGATGAAGGGATCGCAAAGACAATTTCCGCCATGATGGAGCAGGGCATCCTAGTGACGTCAGAATCACCCTGTAATACAGTGATTTACCCTGTCAAGAAATCAAAGAGAGAGTCTTGGCGTTTAATCCAAGATTTAAGAGCATTAAACAATATTGTTGAAGCCGAGTTCCCTCTAGTCCCTAATCCATCTACAATCCAATGCAACATACCCACTGAGGCAAGATATTTCAGAGTTATTTACTTGAAAAATGCCTTTTTCTGAATCCCGTTGCACCGTGACTCACAAGATCTGATGTCATTCACCTTCAGACAAATGTGTCTGAAGGGCACGGGATTGCACCAGGGTTATTGTGAGTCCCTGTCCATTTTCAATAAAGTCCTGCAAATGGACCTAAGCAACATTGCAGTAGACAGTGTTGTTTTGTAGTATGTGGATGACATTCTGATCTGTAGCACCACTGAAGAGCAATGCAGGCGCGATTCGATCCAGCTATTGACTATACTGGCAGAGAAAGGATGTAAGGTTGACAAAGAAAAGTTACAATATTGTCAACAAGAGATGCTATAAATAGGCCAGCTAATCTCACATGAAGGGAAAAAGGTAACCCCAGAAAGGGCTGAAGCTATCATGAACACGGCAAAGCCGCTCACGATAAAGAAAATGCAGAACTTCCTAGACCTGTGCAATTATGTTAGAGCATGGGTCTTCGACTACAGCTCGTATACCAAGCCCTTGCTCCTGGCCCTAAAGAAGGCCCAGGCGACAAAGGAAAACATTGAATGGACTGAGGCTATGGACAAAGGGTTTACTGAACTCAAGAGAGCAATTTGCATGGCCCCAGTTCTCGGGATTCCTAATTATGCAGAGGAATGCTACCTGTTCTCTCACACAGATGGCAGAGTTATGACGGCAGTGCTCGCCCAAAGAATCTTGTTGAGGTATAAGCCCCTGGCGTACTACAGAGGGAACCTGGACCCAGTCATGAGAGGCCACTTCCCATGTGAACAAAGTTTAGCTGCCGCAGCGTTCGCCATAGAAAAGGCGACAACTATTGTAATGGGATGCTCCATGACGTTATACGTCGAGCACTCATTATTTGCCATATGAGAGAAACCAAAAGGTACACAGACATCTCAAAGGGCCTCTGCCTATGAGTTGATTATATCAAATCGTACGATCAAAATAGTTTGATGTAAAACAGTGAACCCAGCCACATTCAAAGCAGAAACAGTGCCAGTCCCTGAAGAAGAGCCGGTACATGACTGTGCAAATTATGAAGAATTCTATGATGAAATCCCAAGAGTGAAAGAAAATGCCCTGGCAGGTGGTGAGATTGTTTTCATTGACGGTTCTTCAAGGATCGACCAAGAAGATGGACAAAGATATACGGCCATTGCCATAATGAAACAGATAGCAAACAGAGAGTTTCAAGTACTCATTAGTGCACGAATACCATCTCATTATTCAGCACAGGCTGCAGAATTATTGGCATTGATACTCGCCATTGAGAATCATGCAGACCAGGAAGTAACGGTGTACAGTGACTCCGCCTATGTGACGTCCACAGTGCACGCAGGACTAGCGTGCTGGAAGAGGAGGGGCTACCTCCGAGCGGAAGGCACGCCAGTGCAGTACGCAGCCTTATTGGACAGGCTGATCAAGGCACTACAGCTCCCAGTGGGCATAGCAGTCGTGTAATGCGCCACCCATACTCACGGGACAGATTTTGTGTCATGTGGAAATCACACAGCAGACACGAAAGCCAAGCGTATGGCATCCAAAAATGAGACGATCATGGAAGTAGAAGTGGCATGCACCCATGAACGTATGATGATAGCTTAAGCCACACCAGAGGCCTATAGTAATATGGGGCAAACTCAATTGATGGAGCTTCAAGGGGAGGCACCACAGGACGAAAAGAACCTGTGGAAGCATAGAGGGTGTTCTTTAAACCCCTCAGACGGATTGTGGAGGCAAGACAGCACTGGTAAACCAGTAATGCCTGTAGCCCTACTAAAAATAGCATTGGAGCAATTACATTACCCCTTCCATATGACAAAAGAAAATCTAGCTGCAACGCTTGCAGAAGACTGGTTTATACCAAATTTAGCAGAGCATGTTGCATTCTTAATGGTGAACTGCATAATCTGCCAGAAGTTCACCGCTGGGCACACATTAAAAGTAGTGAGAGAAGTTATCCCCCGGCCAAATGGGCCATTTCAGCACTTGCACGTCGTTTATGGTGACATGATTCAAGTATGTAACGGGTACAGGTACTTAATTGTAGCGGTGTGTCAATTCTCCAGATGGTAGAAGCAGGTCCCTGTACACACCCAGACTCAACCTGTGCTGCAAAATTCCTTGTGAGGGAATGTTAGGCAGAAACCTGTGCAGTTCCCTCTGGGACCACTGCAAAAGATTTAGGACTACAGGTGTTTGGCAGTAAACCCACTTGGTAGCAGTCTGTACCACACAGATTCACTTGGTAGCTGTGGCTGAGCAGTCAGACTTCCCTCAAGAAGAGTTAGGCAGTATACATAGTATTCACAATAGGTAAAGAGAACACAATAGAACAAGCAAACACTGAACAGGGCTTGGTGTAAAAGAGATATAATTATTTATTTGAAACCACATCTAGAAAAACACACAGGCACTAATAGTGAGCAATTCAAAAACACGGTCACTAAAAGATATACACTCCCTTAAAAGAATATTCGACAAGTCTTAAGTAAAGCCCCACTTATTTTCAGACAGCGGTGAGCGCTTAACGTAGATGGCACTCTAATAATTCGTTTTAAAAAGGGAGAGAAAAGCAGAGAATAAATTGAAACAGATCCCAACACTTTTTCACGAACACAACAAGAGAGGAAGGCAAAGTAACACCGTGAATTCAGAGTCAGTATGCCGGATCCGCTTTAAGAGGATCAAAACGAAATGTGTCCAAGGTCACACGGTTGCAGTGCACAAAAGTCTTGTAACGGTTCAAAAAGGAGTTGGACCAAAGAAAGGGACCAGTTAGAGGGTCAAGGCGGTCAGCCCAGTCCAGAAGGTTAAGGGGCTATTATTACCTTGTAGCAATCTTTAGAAAGGGAGGCCTGGCAGACACGGTACCTTAAAGTGGTGAGGATACTCCAGCGGGGGCAGTTGTTCCTGGTAGCGGATGCAAGTCAGTGCTTCGTCCGGGGGAAGAGAGGATCTCGTCGGGGAGGAAAACAGGAGTCCGTTGCACTGCCAGGGAAGAAACCAGTCGCAGAGTTTCTCAGGTACAAGGAGCGGTCCGTGGATTTGCGGTCCAGTGGTAAGTGGCTATCCGGTTGCCGGGGTGCTTGGCACGGGCAATTCGACCATAAACCGGTCTGGGGTGCGAAGAATGAAGGTAAACTGGTTGTGCCCACCAGTCAGGGGAAGAAGCCTCTCCAGCCGGGAGATCTTCTCTGTCGTCGGGAAGTGGTTTGCGGTTCCGCAGGGCTCCACCGGTGGTGTCGTCGTGGTAGGTCAGCTCAGCTTCTCCCTCGTCGGATTCTCAGGTCCTGTGGCGACTTCTGAAGTTCCAGTCCCAAAGCCCTGCTTTTATGCAGCATACCCCCATTCACTCAGCCTAGCTGTCAATCAAACATGCTAAGTGGTGAGCCGGCCGGCTCACCACTTGGGCCAATCACACAAGAGTGCGACTTGAGTTACCAAGGTAACTCAGTCCAGGGTGCCTAAACCCCCTCCCACAATCCCTGTGGTACCCAGACAGAGTAGCACCACTTTTGGGGGCTTCTGTGGAG
The DNA here is from genome assembly GCF_040938575.1 of Ambystoma mexicanum. Lineage (NCBI taxonomy): Eukaryota > Metazoa > Chordata > Amphibia > Caudata > Ambystomatidae > Ambystoma > Ambystoma mexicanum. The sequence continues at coordinate 542,100,973 of NC_090941.1, read as the reverse complement.
AAGCCCGCTAAAAAGTGGAACAAAGGGCTCGACTTGGGTTGGTGTCACAGAAGAGAACACAAACGCCATTTTAGAATCGAGTCCTGGCAAAAAATACCAACCGGCGAATTAATATTAAATAAATAAACCGGTGGTATGTTCGAGGCTATCAGAATTAAATAATTAAAGTTGGTAGCCTCGAACAATGGGAAAATCCCATAGGGAAATATTTGCGGTCGAGTATAAAAAGTAGTTTCCACTGCCACCAGCGAAAACTCGATCAGGGGGGACGGAGACGTGCCCCCTCGACTAACAGACCCCGGGGCAATCGAATTGCCCCGACCAGTACGTCCACAATATGATGGTTTGTACTGGTTTCTGTTAATAATTTGGGACTAGTAAAGCCAATGGTGACTTTACATGCCCTGGAAGACAGTAGTCAGTCCCAGGGTATGGAGTCTATGGTGGGGTGTGACTATGGCACCCCTGTGTTACTGCACGGAGGGTGATGTGTAACATGGGGGTGTGCGAGGTAATGAGGTCAGATAACGGGGCTCACTTTGTTAATGCAGTATTTGAACAGGTAAGCTTGCTGCTTGGTATAAAGCACAAGTTCTCATCGGCGTATCAGAGGGAAATGGCATATGCGAGAGGCTCAACGGCTTGTTAAAGGAAAGTATAGCCAAGTTGAAGCTTACTCTAAAGAAGGGATGGCTGCACTGTCTACCACTGGCATTGTATGCTCTTCGGAACCAACCAGGCTCTGACCATCATCTTACACCGTACGAGATAGTCACGGGGAGGAGAATGAGGACCCCCCTTGCTCCTCGAGCTAGATGTGATGCCCAGTCCACCAGAGAGGTCCTGGGAACCGAGTTGTCGGAATATCTGAACTGCATGACATCAAGCCTTCTTATCGTTGCAGACCAAGTATAGCGACAGCGAAAAGGGTGCAGCATAGCACAAAACACAACAGGAGGTGCTGAAACAGACACAGTTCAAGGTCTATGTGCGCCTCTCATCTTCCCTGGTGATGCAGTACTGGTAAGAAATCACACAAGGAAAAGGTGGGATGAGCCAAGATTCAACGGCCCGTTCATCGTACAAGACTGCACTCCCTCAACCGTCAAACTGCAGGGCAGGAGAGCTTGGATCTTCCTAAATGACATTAAACCGTATATCGGTGAGATCCCTTTAGCTGCACCCCACCGCGAAGAAACCACAGACAACGGGGAAGAACCTTAGAACGTGCAGACAAGATCCATGGCGAGGAAGAAGGACGCGTAAGCAGCAAAGGCCAAGAAAAGGAACTCCTGAAAAAATTTGTGGCTTAAAAACAAGGACATTTTCCGCTGGGAAAAAGGGGGGATAAGGACATAATACGGACACTCTGTGCAGTATAGTTGCAGGGTGAAGAAGAATGAATAGGGGATAAGGGTTTAAAATAGACACACTGTACATCACAGTTGCAGGGTAAGGAAGAGAATTGTGCACCCAAGCCACAACACACTGATAACACAAACTTTTAAATCAAGCCATCCTTAAGCATTGCTGAAAAACAAGACTCTGATAGACTGTGAGCGAAAGACTTTTCCGGTTAGAAGCAAAACAGTGTCCTGAAGCAACCAATACCAAGACTTTGGGCCTCATCGCGGGTCGGGAGGTCCGGAAATAACAGTGGCGGTAAACCCGCTGCCACTGTTATTTCCAGACCGCCCAATCCCAAGTCCTGCAGGCGGGAGGTGGCGTTCCCGCCAGGTCTGACCTGGCGGGTTTAACACCGCCCGCCTGCAGGCGGACGTGGAAACACCAGCACCATCACAAGATGGTGCTGGTGTTTCCACTTTCCCATTCCCATTGAGTCCTACGGGACTTTTATTTTTATTCATCTAACTCTGATTTGAAGTGATTGCTATTCCTTCAATTTTGCATTGAGTAGAAACCAGCATGTCTTCCGGACTAAAGCAAATTCGGGGGATGGACTGGGAATTGACCTATTTTGAATGTGCTCAATGAATGTGACTCACCAAAGGGGCAAGTCTAGTCTTTTTCCATAGTCTAGCACGGAAACTGCATCCCGTAACCAGAGACAATTGTCACTCTCAAGAGGGGGGATACTTACGAAGCACAAGACACTTTATGTTACAAACCTTCTAAAAGACAATAATGGAGTAAATGAAAAAGAATAGAACTTTATAGAACTTTAACAATTGATGTGATTGAAATGGGGCCCAGAACAGTAACCTAGTCCTCCCGCAGACGGAGGGGCGCCCCCACTTCCATGGAAGAAAATGCTGCAAATTGTCATATCGAACGATAATGTGCATAGGTATAGTGATTATTATTGTTTTTCTGTCACTAACAATGAGAACTGCATTCTTTATTGGTGCACGAAGTGTTCCAATTTCAGTGTACCCATCAGATAATGTACGTACAAATCCCACAAAAGAACCCAGACCCTATATAGTCATTCCGGTTCCAAGAAAATCTGATGGTAAGGTAAACAAACTGAAATTGAATGTGATTAGCAGTGATTCGTATACACTTGAGGTAACAAATGAAGAGAAAAGCTGGAGACAGGGTCAGCACAGAATGAATGAAAACGTAGCACTGACCATTACGCGCACACACACATTGAATGCACACAAACACAGGCAAGTGTCAATGGCTACAGAAACTCGAACTATGGCAACATAAAGTAAGAGATTGCCGGCCGAACAACCAGTTCCAGAAAATAGTGGAAGTGACCAAGAGGAAGCAAGCGAAAGGCCAATTAAAGAAGATATAACCAAAGCACTCAAGAAGACAGAGACAGCTACAAGAGAATTCACTGCAAAGACACAAATGCTGATAGACCATTTGTTCCCATTTATAGCCAGAGCGAAGATACTGCATGAGGAACTGAAAAATAGAACCACAGTGACTATCGCAGCAAGCACATCAGTTCCTACAAACATCAGGCCCACGAGGCGGCCACACGTTGGACAAATGGTAAGCAGATGGTGGGTAAAAACACTCTACGAAAGGATACAAGAGGAGAAGAAGAGAAACGCAAAATCTCCTCCTACCACAGCGATACAAATAATGAAGCCTGCCCCTCCGACAAGAATGACCGAGAGTTCCCAGCAGGGAAAAGTCACACTGATGCGTTCCGAGACATAGTCATAGCTAACTACAAAAAGACACTAAGAATCAAGAGAAACCCACACGAAGATAACAACTAATTAAATGATTACCTGGACAGCACAGCCCATCTAGGAAACAACATTTCGAACCAACATATGAAAGAGGTCGGGAGAAGAAAATCAGAAGGAGAATGCTTCGTCTGTGCACTTCTACCGTACATCATGGGAAAATCCAAGATCTTTGTGGCTGTAGAAATTGATGTCCATACAGCACACTGTATGTCACACGTAGCAATGTGCAACACCAGAGGACAGTTTATGGGGAGAGATGTCTCATTGATATGGGCAACTGAAAAGGATTACCCTGATGAAGACAGTTACGTCCAGGATATCAAGACAAGAAAGAGAGCGCATACCAAGAATGACGATATCAGGTACGAGAGTGCATACCAAGAATCACGTAATCAGGTACGAGAAGCCAGAATCCAAAGGAACAGGAACGAGATGGGAAATAAACCCGAGACTGAACGTCCAAGGAAAGAATGCAGAAGAGGCTCAAATTTGGAAGAACAGAGGTGAAATCCAGATCTGGGGAACAGTGGTTTCCCCGAACGAATGGGAAGAAGGAGTGGTAATCTGCCGAGCTTGGATGGTCTTTGGAGCCTGCCAAGAAGCAATAGAGAACTCACAGAGGTTATGCAAACCTCTCTGGCCGAAATTGGAACGGCTGCTGACATGGGTCGAAGACAGATGAGGACCCTTGCAAATAGTACCACTGGAAAACCCGGAACTGTGCTTCAGAAGCAATGGCACAAGGAATATGGGAGAGAATCGAAACTGCGGAACAATCTTTGAAGCTCCAGGGATGACTCAAGGAACCACAGTAATTATGGACCATTACTGGGAGTGTAGATCCAAGGTATACACAAGACTGCCGAGAAACTGGGGAGGCATATGCACAATAGTGAATGTCCACGTTCCTGCACTGGTGATCCCAAAGAGAGACCCGAGTATTGACAGTTTCCTGACAGCAGATGCTCACCTAAGGAAAAGGAGGTCTGTGGAACTGGTATCTCGAGTGAAGAGAGAGAACTACTTTTCTGCTAATTCAGAAGAAGCATTTTATGCAATCCCATGTGAACACAGGCTGTTTAGCCTCACCTCAACTGTGTTCACAACACTACTCTTGCCGCACATCCAAGTTGGAGTAAATGCTAAATGGTTGCAGATAACCAGATGGGAGTTATTGCAGACCATCAACACCACCATAAAAGGATTCAACACAATCAAAGAAGAACTAAGAGCAATCCGACTGATGACCCTCGAGAACAGATATGTACTTGACATGATCACAGCGATGGAAGGAGGTGTTTGCGCAAAAGTCGGAGAATCATGTTGCACATTTATACCGTCACATGATGAAGAAAATGGAACCTTAACAGAAGCCATAAGTATGCTGACAAACTTGCAGAACCAGATGACCGATGAAACTGATGAAGTAGTAGATGACAGCTGGTTCAGAGCATTATTCTCACGGGTCCCACAATGGATCGCGGACATATTCAAGTTTTTGGGAGCCCTGCTACTGATGATACTATTAGGATGTTGTGTTATCAAAATAATCATCACACAGTGCCGGAAAACTGTGAAGAAAGCCATTGGGATGAAGATCATGGTCGATGTCGAACCAGGATGAAAGCCCAGAGACCTGACTGATGAAGAAATAAGAGACCTTGTGAAGGCCAGCGAATTTGCGCCAAAAGGAACAAAGTTTGTGTATCCCAGAAAATGAAGAAGATATGAAGGAAAATTGATCTATTGCAGCCCAAATGGACAATGTCAGCTCATGACCTGCAACAAAGACAAACATGTAAAAGCAGCAGGAAGCTTGAAAGGAGTGATAAAGATATGGATCCCAAAGAAACATATGTTCACACAATCGTGTTCGAACCCAGAAGATGATAAACAAGATACAGAAGAACCAAGTAAAACGAACCAAAAGGAGGAAGCAGAAGTGGTCAATGAACCGACCAGAGGGGGGGGAGTGTAGAGGAGGTCCCAGAAACGGCATGCACACCAGCCCCGCATTTCGAGGTACCTGAAGCATACTCGCCAAGGTATGTGACGTATAAGGAGCATATAAACCGACAGAGAGCCACAGTGGGGCTGTGTCCAGTACCTATCAGAAGGACCTGAATACCTATTGAAGCACCTATCATCAGACAACCGTGGGCTGCACAGTATCCATTGAGGCAACCATACCAGCAGCCGACACGAAACGAAGACTACTTACAGACAGTCCCCGAAGAGGCACACAGAACCTTAATGGAAGGCAAATGGTGAGGACATAAGAAGCCAGACAGACATGATGTACAGATAACCATATAACGACGAGCAAAAGATGATACACAAGGACGAAATGTAAAGAATAATAATGTGATAGATGTACAAGGAGATACAACGTCTTAGCACAAAGAATGTAACCAGGATCGAATTGTGCAACTGACTGAATGCACGTAAATAGGCTCGGAACGCAAGAAGCTAAGTAAACGGTACTGCTTGCAATGCTTAGTAGAAGAATAGAGCGGCAAGCGCCATTTATATATCTACCTCAATGAAGCACATTATACAAGTGCGACTCCATTTTGTAGAGCAGAATCCAGCCCAGGCTGCAAGGGGTAAAAACAGGCCAAGATTCATATTCCAGCCAAAGCCGAAGGAAGGAGCGGAATCGAAGTTCAGTAAGAAGCAGCTCAATGCCTGGGAATTCAAGGTCAACTCCAGGAAGGGAGGGGAGCGGCAACTCCGGAGAAACAAAACCTAAGAGCTTACCAGCCAGCCAGTGAAGGTCGTGATGAGGAGTCCCCAGGCAGGTGGCGAGGCTATGAAAGAATTAAATATACGAAACGAGGGAAAATGAAGCAGATTCACGGTGAGCAGACACGTGACCAGCCTAGGGCAAAGAGGTACCAACGTCTGATGTCACCCAGAACCCAAGGATGCCATAACTTTTCCTGATAAGAACTAAAGTTTCGAGGCCATCCTCAGCCAACTAATTGACACATAGCCCTAAAGGTACTGATTGATGGAAGGGAGGCAGGGTGAAACTTGGGGCACTCCGCATCTGGGTGTCCATTCTGCATGCTGTTAATTAAAGAGATTTATGCCTGGGGTGTAACCCACCCAATCACAATGGACCAAATAATCTAGGGTCCTATAGCTTGTAGAACCAATTAGACGTCGTGCATATAGTGACGTCTATCACGAGTGATGTAGTGGGATGGGCGTAGACGCCCACCCGATAAGAATTATCCAATCCTCATGCTTTATTACCTTATACAGATATAGCACCTATACTTAAGTTACCTTTTCCAACCAATAGAATTGCATGACAAACTTATGAGTGTTACACGTCAATAATGATGTATTTTGCCTATAAGAATTGCTGTTTGAATGAAGAATTTGGAAGTTGAAGTGAGACAGGTGATCGCAACACTGCTGATTTCCATTTGTTTACCCCGTTTCTTGTACTTGTCATGAAAAACTGACTTCTCTTTGCCAAACCATTGAGTTGTCCTTATTGATTTGTGTTGGAGTAAGTGAATCCTGCACCCCATCCTCCTCAAAGTGCAGCTATCTTGTTTTACAGGTACCTGAGGGTGAGCTATGACCTATGGGCCCGTCAGAGGACGCTCCGCCCTCTTGTACAGCAGCTCCATTCTGAATTTGACAGGTGCTCTGAGTATCCTCCATTTTGGGATACCCAGGCCCTGCCATTGGAACCAGTTGATTCCTGATAGGAAACAAGATGGCCCCTGTGGCCTCTTGCTTTCTATTGCCTGTTACCTTGTTTTCCCAAAGTCCTGGGAAGCCCTGACTCTGTCCCTTCCCCCTGACTGGCTGTTGGGTGGAAGTTCCATATATGGTGTTGTTGTGAAGTCCAGGCCAGACTGGCTGGAGCCTTCCCAGTGACTGTATGTTGTGGGTACACCCTGTGGGGGGGACCTGGGTGAATGGAGTGTGTGACCAATATGCACTTCTTGTTGTGGATGTCTGGTTTCTGGTGTTTGACACAATGACTGAGAAAGCCCTGCCCGAAACTGGTATGAATGCAGTGTGTAGTGTTGAATGGCTGGGTACTTGTCCCAAAACACATTCCTTTATGTGAGTGTCTAAGAGGGAGGTGTATGGCCTGAATGCACTGTATGCCTGATTGGCTGATTGACTGTATGAATGCTCTTCTGTGTGATTGGCTGCTGAGTGTGACCCAGCAGTGTGGATGAGAAACAGAATAGTATATCTGGGGACCTCTCCCCACTGGAAATTGTTTAGAAGCTGAGTTGACACTTGAAGAGTAACTGGAACTGCTTATCCTTGACGCCCAGCTGGAAGAAGAAGAACTGCTGCTGCATTTGCTTTGACCCGATCCGAAAGCTGTCGAGTTAATCAAGGACTGATCCGAGAGAGGACCTGGTTAGGCACCCTCTTCCCGTGCTCTGATGGACCATCGAGCACAGCTAACCTTTGCCGAAGCTCCCTAGAAGTCAGACCCTCGACAGGCTCCCGACTGGAGATGGGGACCGCCGAGGAGAATGAAGTAAAGCACCCAGACAGTGACGCCATTGAAATCCATTGCCATCGACCAGGGTTCAGAGTATCGCGATAAAGGCTGGATGTCCGCCGAAGCCGTGTTGCCCAGAAGAGGGGACCGCTTGACGCCGTACCGCCGATGACCAGAACCGCATGCTCCTTTGCCTAAGACTTTTGATTCACGGACACGCTCGTCCGTACCGCCACCAGCCTTTTCCCGCCGGACAAGGCCAGGCTGTCGACGCGCTGAGGAACATCTGCCAGTGGGTTTCCCGCCAGCCGAAGACCACAAAGACTTTGACGGCTCGACGCCCTTGTTGGGCCACAGTTCTTCAGAAACTCTTTGCGGTCCTGAACTATCAAATGCCGGGGTGCCCCGCACACCTCATCCTCGCAGGACGTCACCGACGAGCACCGCCTGGATCGACGCTGTGGTCTCGGCACCATCAAAATTTTAATTGACGCTGTCGACGCCAAGTTCACCTTCTTCGACGCCTCTCGACGATCCGCGGCTCCTGCTTTAAAGGGAGTCACTCAAGAAGGATCCATCGACTCCTCTTCGAAAAACTCTGCTCTACCAGGTACATTGGGGGGGTAGAAACATTATAGGAGGAAATAAGACCTATAGAACAATATATGGACTGGTCTTGTGATATATCTTTACTTACAAGTTGCCCAGGTGGGGGGATCTTCACACAGAACTGTGTCTAGTGGTAGGCGCCAGTATTCTGCCAATTGTTCTAACCAACTGCTTTCCCTCCTATGTCTATTGTTGGTTACCTTTGTTAAATGATCTTTGTGACATTTAACCAGAGTACAGTTGATGCACTTTAATGAGATCTGATAATAATTGTGGTACCACTTTAGAACTGTATATATTTGCCATTGTATATTTTCTGAGCACAAAGTGAGTTATTGTGATAGTGTACATAACCCTGAATATTAATGATATAAAGACTGTGTTTTAACTAATACAGTGTGTGGACATTCCTTTGTGGGGGCTTGGGGACAACACTGTACTTAAGAACCAGCCTGTAGCACCTCCGGAGAAGCTAGTCCTTGATTGCTCGACTACGTTACCAATAATAGAGAATCTTGGCTGGGGTCATCTGTGCCTCTCCTCTACCATATAGAGAGCAGAAGTACAGACCCCCCCCCTCCAGTCTTTAAACTGGTGGCAGCGGTGGGATGCTTATGGTTTTAAGAATCAGTGTATAACCGTGCCACTTACAAAATATCTGCACTTTGTTAAATTGAGGTTTAGTTGTGTACAGGATAACTGCATTACCAGCAATTGAGTCTATTGCAAATGGTAAATTGACTAGGATGAGCTTAGAGGCTCTCCAGAGTGCTTGTGAATCCAGGGAGTTAGACTTTGTGGATAAATCTAGGGCTGAGCTGATAGGTGCCCTGGTGGACTACCAGACTGATGGTGAAACTCGTGATGAGGGGGGAATGCAACCAATGAGGTCTCCGCCCCTGGGGTTGTTGCTGAATCTGATTCTGGGAATGCCACCATTCCTGCTGCCTCTGTTCCAAACCCCAGCACTGTTTTTCAGGGGGAAGCCCTGAAGATTGAACTTTTAAAATTGGAGCTACAACGGGAACAGTTAGCCTTTCAATACAAAAAGTTGGCAACAGAAGCAGAGTTGAAGAAAGAGGAGTTGGCACAGCAAGTGATACTCAAAGATAGGGACACTGAGCACCAAAGAATCCAGCTGGAGAAAGCTAGAGTGAGACTTCAGCTAAACCAGTTGAGAGTGGCTGGTTCACAACCACAAAAGTTTATGAAAGAGTTTGGTTGGTGTGTTTGTGGAGGGTTCTGATATCCTCCAGTGGATTGAAGCATTTGAAATGGCTTGTGCAATTCATGATGTTGAAAAGAGAGATTGGGCTAAGTGTTTGTTAAGCAGAGTGCCTCAGACTGGATATGACTGTATTCTGAAACTGAGTGTGGAAGAAAGAGGTCATTATGAGTGCATGAAGTCTTCTTTGATTGCCAAGTTTGGTAAGACACCAGCCCAATACCTTAAAAGGTTCAGGGATTTAAAAAAGAGAGAGAATGTGTCTTGGGTTGAATGGGTTAGTGCTGTGCACATGAACATGATGGGGTGGATTGATGGTTACAAAGTGAAAAAGTTTGTTGAATTGTCCCACCTGTTGTTTTTTGAGCATTTTTCTGAAGCCTGTTCACCAGAACTGCATCGGTATGTTGCTGACCAGAACATTTTGGATCCCTTTAAGCTGGCTAGGTTGGCTGACAAGTGGGTCTCCCACCGGGTGTCCCCTAAGCTCTCCGCTGGGAAGGACAAGGACAAAGAAAAGGGGACCTCCAGAAAGCTGAGAAGTCCCAGAAGCAATCACAGTCGAGTAAACCAAAACCTCCCTCTCCTAAGACCCAAAAATCTAGTGGGGATAAGTCATCTGTGGGTGGGAATAAGAGTAGTGGACCACATGCTGCAAAGCAGGCTCCCAGTGGTTCCAGTACCATACCCCGCATTCCTGGCACTTGTTGGGACTGTGGGGCTCTGGATCACAAGAGGGGTGACCCCAAGTGTAAAGGTAAGGCACTTGGAGTCCAGGCTGTCAGCCTGACCTACCCTTACCCCATGTCTGAAGTGGAGGCCACTGTCCTCCCCTCCTCTACAGGGATCACATTTGGTGCTTCTGTAGAGATTTCCTTAGTGTCCCTTGGGGCCTGGGACCAGTACGCAGAAGTAATGTTGACTATCCCACAGAACACCCATAGGTTTTTGAGAAGTGTCCTCTTGAATGGTCAGCCTTCTACTGGTTTGAGAGACACTGGGCCAAGCATGACAGTGGTGGACAGGACCCTGCTCAAACCAGAGGACTATGTAGGTGCTCCTCTGAGAACCACCAGGTTAGCTGGTGGGCCTCCCAAATTATCGCCTGTAGCCTTAGTCACACTCATGATTGGAGACAAGACAGCACAGCTTCCTGTCCTGGTCCAGGACAATGTCCCTACTAAAATTTTGTTAGATAATGATCTAGTAGAGTTGGGGTTGATCTCTGATGGTCTCCCCATTGCTGCTGCTGCAGTCACTAGGTCGCAGGTGACACCGAGTCTGGCTGTGAGTCAGGTACCCGAGCCAAAGGCGAGGCCTAAGGCAAGAAGAAGGAAGAACAAGAAGGCCACCTCTGTAAAGGGTGCTCCTTCTCTTCCTGCTGTTCCTACATCACCCATTGGGATCCATGCTCCGGACGGCCTGGGTCCAGTGGAAAACCCAAACTCAACTCCTGAGGGAGAAGAGACAGAAGACTCTCTTGTGGGAGAGGTTCTCAACCTGGAGGACCATCCTGATCTTCAATGCCTGCTGGCTGAAGGGGGACCCTCCCGGGCGGACTTCTGTAAGGGACAGAGAGAGTGCCACTCTCTCGAGGATCTGAGGAAACAGGCCTTGTCCCAGACACAAGGAGAAGTGCCTAGGTCATTCCAGATCTATTGGGAGGGTGAGCTCCTTGTTAGTGAGCCCACTAAGCCTGAACCTGGTGCCCTCAAGAGGTTGGTGGTACCCCAGGTTTACAGGCCCTTCCTGCTGCAGTTGGCGCATGAGGTGCCCTTACCGGTCACCTTGGTACCAAGAAGACTAAGCAGAGGCTCTCTGCCCATTTCTACTGGCCTCGATGGGAGTAGAAGTGGAGTCCCACTGCAGTACCTGTCCAACTTGTCAGTTGTCTGGCAAGACTGGAGGCAGTGTCATTGCCCCACTGACGCCATTGCCAGTGGTTGGCACACCATTTGAGAGGGTGGGCATCGACATTGTTGGTCCCCTTGACCCTCCCACTTCAGGTGGACATCCGTTCATCCTGGTCTTGGTTGATCATGCCAGCAGGTACCCTGAGGTTATACCCCTTCGGACGGTTACTGCCAAGGTGGTTGCCAGGGCTCTCCTGGGCATTTTTACCCGTGTTGGATTCCCTAAGGAGGTTGTCTCTGACAGTTGATCCAACTTCATGTCTAGTTACATGAAAACCATGTGGAAAGAGTGCGGGTTTACCTACAAGTTCTCCACCTCTTACTATTCCCAGACCAATGGTCTGGTTGAGAGATTTAATAAAACTCTCAAGGGCATAATAGGCACTTTGGAAGAGCCCCTAAGGAGGAAATGGGATCTCCTCCTGCCATGCCTGCTTTTCGCTTACAGAGAGGTACCTCAAGATGGTGTTGGTTTCAGCCCCTTTGAGTTACTCTTTGGACATCCCGTGAGGGGGCCGCTTGCCTTGATCAGAGAAGGTTTGGAAGCCACTCCTCCAGGTCCCACCAAGAAAGTGGGGGACTATGTGTTAGGCCTCAGACAGAGGATGACACAGATGATGGGTCAGACAACAGCGAATCTCAAGGCCAGCCAGGAATTGAATATGTACTGGCATGACCTTAAAGCCTTGCAAGTGGATTGGACTCCTGAACAGGAAATCCTTGTGATGGAGCCTACCAAGCCTAGAGCTTTGGCAGACAAGTGGACTGGACCCTTGAGGATCATCTCCAAGATGGGCAAAGTCAATTATCTGGTTGACATTGGAGCCCCTGGGGTAGCACCACAGGTATTCCATGTTAACAGGCTCACGCCTTTCCACAGGCGAGCAGAAGTTTCATGTCTCTTGCTAGCTTCAAAGCAAGAAGAGGATGAGAGTGAGCTCCTTCCTGATTTGCTGCATAGCAACCCTCAGGATGGCTTTGTGGAGGGAGTACATCTCTCCCCCGAACTGACGACAGAGCAGCAGAGGGCCTGCAGGGCTTTGCTCCGACAGTATACCTCTCTGTTTTCACTGACACCAGGCCTTACACCGTGGTGTAGGTATGAAATTGACACTAGTGACAGTGTGCCTGTCAAAAGCAGGTGCTACCGTATGTCAGATACAGTTAAGAACCACATCCAGGCTGAGGTCGCCAAGATATTGGATCTGGGTGTTATTGAACCCTCAACCAGTCCCTGGTCCAGTCCAGTGGTCCTACGACCCAAGGCAAGTTCCCAGGCAGGTACCAAGGATTGGAGGTTCTGTGTGGACGACCGAGGAGTCAATGCTGTCACCAAAACTGATGCGCACCCATTGCCTAGGGCTGATGAGCTTGTGGACACCATAGGTGCTGCCAAATTTGGGAGCACCTTTGACCTTACCTCAGGCTATTGGCAAATAACTCTGATGGACCATGCCAAGGAAAATACGGCGTTCTCAACACCAGAGGGACTCTACCAGTTTAGGGTTATGCCTTTTGGGTTGAAGAATGCCCCTGCCACCTTCCAGAGATTGGTCAATCATGAGCTCACTGGGCTGGAGGCCTTCTATGTGGCCTACTTAGACGACATTGCCATCTACAGTTCCACCTGGGAAGAGCATTTGACACATCTGGATAAGGTGTTGCAGGCCTTGAAAAGGGCTAACCTCACTATCAAGGCCACCAAGTGTCAGTTAGCTCAGGGGAAAGTCACATATCTTGGTCATGAGGTAGGAGGGGGTCAAATCCAACCTCTCCCCAGTAAAGTACAGGATGTACAGGACTGGGAGACTCCAACTACTCAAACCGAGATGAGAGCCTTTTTGGGCCTCAACGGGTATTATCGCAATTTCATGGCGGACTATGGAACTATATCTGCACCACTGACAGCTCTGACTTCACACAAACAGCCTAAAAAGGTTAATTGGACTGAAGACTGTCAGAGGGCCTTTATTGGCTTGAAGGAAAGTCTGTGTAGGGTACCTGTGTTGTGTGCGCCTGACTACAGCAAACCCTTTATCGTCCAGATGGATGCCTGTGACACCAGAATTGGAGCTGTCTTGTCCCAGTTAGATGACAAAGGGAGGGAACACCCGATCATATTCACCAGTAGAAAACTCAAGGGTAGAGAACTTAGGTGGGCTACTGTTGAAAAGGAGTGTTTCAGTATAGTTTGGAGCCTTAGGCGTTTTAGGCCCTACCTTACAGTATCTACCTTCAAGGTCCAAACAGATCATAAGCGCCTGAAGTGGCTTATGCAGATGAAGGATGAGAACCCGAAACTGCTCAGGTGGTCCATTAGCCTGCAAGGGCTAGACTTCACCATAGAGCATAGACCAGGGAGGAGTCACGATAATGCAGATGGCCTTTCCAGAAGGTATGTTGACTGTCTGGATGAGGGTGTCTATCTCGTGGGAGATTAGGCACCCTAACCTCAGTCTGGGGGGGGGGGGGCGACTGTGATGCTGGAAATGATTCGGAGGGACAGGGCCTCCCTGTCCTTGTCCTGTAGTCCTTTTTCATTTGTGTTCTGTATTGTTTTCTGCCCAGGAGTCCATATGGGACTCCTGGCAGTGTAGCTCTTCCTGTTTTTGGTTTGGTGTACAGACCCATGGGATACCCTTATGGCACCCATGGGTGAGGGTGCAACCCTGTGCCCCTAGTGTATGTTTTTGGGCACCTGTGTGTGGCCCACAGAGCAGTGGGCTGGTGGCAGCTCCATGCTGAATTTGACAGGTGCTCTGAGTATCCTCCATTTTGGGATACCCAGGCCCTGCCATTGGAATCAGTTGATTCCTGATAGGAAACAAGATGGCCCCTGTGGCTTCTTGCTTTCTATTGCCTGTTACCTTGTTTCCCCAAAGTCCTGGGAAGCCCTGACTCTGTCCCTTCCCCCTGACTGGCTGTTGGGTGGAAGTTCCATATATGGTGTTGTTGTGAAGTCCAGGCCAGACTGGCTGGAGCCTTCCCAGTGACTGTATGTTGTGGGTAAACCCTGTGGGTAGGACCTGGGTAAATGGAGTGTGTGACCAATATGCACTTCTTATTGTGGATGTCTGGTTTCTGGTGTTTGACACAATGACTGAGACAGCCATGGCCGAAACTGGTATGAATGCAGTGTGTAGTGTTGAATAGCTGGGTACTTGTCCCAATACACATTCCTTGTTGTGAGTGTCTTAGAGGGAGGAGTATGGCCTGAATGCACTGTATGCCTGATTGGCTGACTGACTGCATGAATGCCCTTCTGTATGATTGGCAGCTGAGTTTGACCCATCAGTGTGTATGAGAGACAGAATAGTATATCTGGGGACCTCTCACCACTGGAAATTGTTCAGAAGCTGAGTTGACACTTGAAGAGTAACTGGAACTGCTTATCCTTAACGCCAAGCTGGAAGAAGAAGAACTGCTGCTGCAATTGCTTCGACCTAATCCGAAAGCTGTCAAGTTCATCAAGGACTGATCCGAGAGAGGACCTGGTTAGGCGCCCTCTTCCTGTGCTCCGAGGCACCATCGAGCACTGCTAACCTTCGCCGAAGCTCCCTGGAAGTCACACCCTCGACAGGCTGCTGACTGGTGATGGGGACCGGCGAGGAGAATGAAGTAAAGCACCCGGACATCGACGCCGTCAAAGTACATTGCCGTCGACCATGGTTTGGACTATCACCGTAACCACTGGAGGCCTGTGGAAGCTGTGTTGCCCAGAAGAGGGGACCGCTTGATGCCGTGCCACCGACGACCAGACCCGCACGCTCCTTTGCCTAAGACTTTTGATTCATGGACACACTCGTCTGCACCGCCGCCCGCCTTATCCTGCCGGAGAAGGCCAGGTTGTCGACGCGCCGAGGAGCATACGCCGGTGGGTTTCCCGCCACCCAAAGACAACAAAGACTTCGACGCCCTTGTCGGGCCATAATTCTTCAGAAACTCTTTGCGGTCCTGAACTATCCAACGCCGAGGTGCCCCGCACACCTCATCTTCGCAGGACATCACCGACGAGCACCACCTGGTTCGACGCTGTGGTCTCAACACCATCGAACTTTTCATCAATGCCGTTGATGCCAAGTTCACCTTCTTCGACACCTCTCAATGATCTGTGGCTCCTGCTTTAAAGGGAGTTACTCAAGAAGGATCGATAGACGCCTCTTCGAAGAACTCTGCGCTACCAGGTACATTGGGGGGTACAAACATTATAGGAGGAAATAAGACTTATAGAAAAATATATGGATTGGGCTTGTGATATATCTTTACTTACAGGTTGCCCAGGTGGGGGGATCTCCTCACAGAACTGTGTCTAGTGGTAGGGTCCAGTATTCTGCCAATTGTTCTAACAAACTGCTTTCCCTCCTATGTCTATTGTTGGTTACCTTTGTTAAGTGATGTGCGTGACATTTAACCAGAGTACAGTTGATGCACTTTAATGAGATCTGATAATAATTGTGGTACCACTTTAGAACTGTATATATTTGCCATTGTAGATTTTCTGAGCACAAACTGAGTTATTGTGAAAGTGTACACAACCTTGAATATTAATTATATAAAGACTGTGTTTTAACTAATACATTGTGTGGACATTCCTTTGTGGGGGCTTGGGGACTGCACTGTACTTAAGAACCAGCCTGCATCTCCTCTGGAGAAGCTAGGCCTTGATTGCTCGACTAGGTTACCAATAATAGAGAATCTTGGCTGGGGTTCTCTGTGCCTCTCCTCTACAATATAGAGAGCAGAAATACAGACTCTCCCTCCAGTCTTTACACAGAGATCATTAGCAGCACACCAGGACTGATTTACAGACAGACACTCAGGGATGATTGAAGAGGAGGAAGAGGCAGAGGGTTGCCTGAAAGAGAGCTGTGTGTCATTCAGATAACACTGGAAGTTGAGGGTAAAGGCACTGATCATCTGGGCCAAAGGTGCCATGTAGATATTGTTTGCTGTAAACAACACCCACACTGAACAGGCTATTCTCCCACACAGCCCTATTCCTGCACCACTTCATCTACTTACCATAGCCTGCTCACTGACACCAATGAATAGTAGTAATTGCAAGTATTTAGTACCATCTGTAGATCTAAATGCTGTTCACTGCCTCCTAATGCATTTTAGAAGTGTGTCTATGTCACCCGTGCCCTCTAAAGCAATGTAATGCCTTCCATGCATTGCATGTCTTCCATGCATTTAATGTGTTACTCCCCACATTTTAGGACCTTCAAGCTTTGCTATGAGCTTATGTTTGTGTGCTTCATATGCCTTGTCTTTTGTGCCTCCATGCCTTTGTGTGTCTTTATCCCTTTTGTCTGACTATGATGCATGTGACTACTTTCACACCTTTCATGATTCCCAAATAACTGGAAGGTTTTCACTCACCCATTGGCATTGATCCATCGACTTAAAAAAATCCATCTATCCATCCGATTTCGCCCATACCATACCTATCCATCTATCTGCACACATCCATCCATCCAACTAACCACACAATCCCACTATCCAGCCACCTAGCCACACCCATACGTCCAAAGGTTTCAGCCCTTCACCAATCTACACCCATGCCTCCCTCGATCCAATCACAAGCATCCTTTCATACAATCACGCCTGTCCATCTTTTATGCCCATGGCCACACATATACCACCTGCAGATGTAACCATTCACTTCCATCCACATAATGACATCCACCACCCAAACACACAATCACTGTCATCAGGGGACCACTCCGGTGGTGATAGTGCGCGGTACAAATATCCTTTAACATTAACATTAACATCAACTTGTTTATTTCCCACCCACAAAAATGAAGCCAACTCAACCCTCCATACTTCTATCCATGCACAAATAAACAGTAGCATCTTTAGAAAGGGCACATCAACTGGGTTTGACAATTATTCTGTGAATAGTGCTCATCCCCTCCTCCTAGATTTGGTCAAATTGTTCCTAGACAAGCATGGGTTTCATACAATGCAATCCTAGCTTCTATACTGGAGAGTAACAGCTTCTATGACCAGAAAATGCACTCTGACTAGTGCTAAAGCTGTATAATGACCAACCCCAGTGTGCTTCCTATTGACCGGTCACACTTATGAATATGGATGCAAATGTTTTTCTTTTGCAGAATCGTGGCAAATTGGTAGAGGCACATGATGCCACGGTTGGTTGATCTAGATCAAAGGAACGCAAGATGGTTGTACAATGGTCAGAATACTGGTAACTACCATTAGACACAGCTCTGTGTGGAGATCCCCCCACCTGGGCAACCTGTAGAAGAAAGATACAAGCCCAGTCCATATATTGTTCACCCTTAGACTTCCCAATAGTTTTGCAACCCCAAAGTACCTTGGTGTTGTAGCGTTCCGCCTCAGGGAATCGACAACCCTTCTTGAGTGTCCTCCCTTTCAGGCAAGAGTTGTGGGTCGTCGAACATCCGACGGAGAGCAGGTCCAGCTACGACGCTGAAGTGGCCGTGTCGTTCCTAGCGGTGCTCGTTGACAGGGAAGCGTAAACGTCCTGCAAGGAAGAGGCGTGCGGGGCACCTCGTGTCGATAGTTCTGGACCGCCAACAGTTGAAGAACTGTGGCCCAGCAAGGGCGTCGAGTCGTCGGCATCTCTGTGCTCTTTTGGTGGCAGGAAACCCACCGGTGGATGCCCCTCGGCGTGTCGACGGTCAGGCCTTCTCCAGCAGGATACAGTGGCGACAATGCGGATGAGAGCGTCCTTGGATCAATGAAGTTTCTTAGGCAACGGGAGCATGGTGGCTCCAGTCGGCGACGGCGGTCGACGACTGTGACGGACAACAGTCCTGGCGGTTCTCCTTGGAGTTCTGCAGCAGTCCCCGTATCGGGTCGGCAGCCTGTCGAAGGTCTGTCTACCAGGGAGCTTAGGCAAAGATCAGCTGTGCATGATGGTCCCTCGTAGCTCAGGAAGAGGGCGCCTTACCAGGTCCTCTCTGGGTCAGTTCTTGAAGTACAGCAGCTTTCAGATTGCGAAGGAGAGCAACAGCAATTCTTCTCGTCCAGCAGGGCTCAAGGTTAAGCTTCACTCCAGTTACTCATCGTAGTGGACTTCAGCTTCTGAACACGATTCCTAGCAGTGAGAGGTCCCCAGATATACTGTTGATCTCCCATTCTGGGTCATACTCAAGTATCCAATCACGACTGCAGGCATTCATGCAGGCAGGCAGCCAATCAATCAGGCACACGAGGTATTCAGGCCATTCACTTCTCTCCAGACACTCACAACAAGTTATATGTATTGGGACAAGTACCGAGCCATTCAACTCGACAAGCTGCATTCATACTGGTTTTGGGCAGGGCTGTCTCAACCATTGTGTCAAACACCAGATACTAGACAGTCACAACATAAAATGTATATTCGTCACACACTCCATTCACGCAGGTCCCACCCACAGGCGTACCCACAACATACGGTCGTTGAGAAGGCTCCGCCAGTCTGGTCGGCACTTCCCCACACTACCATATACGGAACTTCCACCCAACAGCCAGTCAGGGGGAAGGGACAGAGGCAGGGCTTCCCGGGACTTCGGGAAGATCAGGGAAACAGGTGATGGAAGGCAAGAGGCCAGGGGGGCCATTTTGCCTCCATCAGGAATCTACTGATTCCAATGACAGGGCCTGGGCATCCCAAAATGGAGGATGCTCAGGGCAACAGTCATTTCAGCACGGAGCTGCCACCAACCCGTACCCTGCTCTGTGGGTCACACACAGGTGCCCAAAAACATACACTAGGGGCACAGGGTTGTACCCCTACCCATGGGTGCCATAAGGGTATCCCATGGGTCTGTTCACCAAACCAAAAGAGAGAGAGCTGCACTGCCAGGAGTCCCACATGAACTCCTGCGCGGAAAACACGACAGAACACACGATAAAAAGCAGTAAAGGACAAGGATACGGAGGCCCTGTCCCTCCGATGCATTTCCAGCATCACACTCATTATGCAGTCACAACAGCCACAATGTTCACAAATGTGCATACTTATACGTTAGACATTTGAAGGGTTACAGCAGATGAGAATTTGCACAGTCATCGAAATAAAACGTCAGTGCTATTCTCGACACTGAATGACAGGTTTGGGAGTTAGTGACACATGTACATTTCATGGGTAGAGAGGGTCATGTATGTCTGAAACTTAAGTGCTGGGGTGGGCGGAGTCTACAATAATTCCTTATGGGCATTCAGGACGAACATAGATGCCCTGAACACTTAGGGGTAAGGGGAGTTTCGCAGGGACTGCGGCATTAGTTTCAGTTTTTTGGGGTGGGAGGATAGCTCAGGAGCAACGCGTTCTTTTTGGAAACAAGACAACGCAGAGCAACACAGGTTCGAATCCCGGTCCTGCACTTAGAGACTGCATCCTGTGTACGAGTCTAGGACCCCAACCTGTTGCCTCCCCCAAACGATTACTAGGTCAAGGTCAAGGTAAGCATACATCCATAAACGATGACGCGGTAGTCGCCAAACACATATAGGCAAAGAGTCCAGTGACTGTCGCCGCATGAGCATAATCACACCCTCTACTCAAAGGGGCAAACACCAATTGAGCAAACACCATCGACCCTGAAAACAAACGGGGACGAATGGCAAACACTGAACACTACCTCCCAAACTCCAAACCATAATCATGCCCACAGTATATTTACCAGATAGACACCCACAAACACCTGACAAGTCAAGACCCTTAAATAAACACTGATAGAAACGGAGATCCATGAGGAAACAGTTAGGTTGCTCATGCCTGGTTCCCTCCACCCAAATGCCAAAGATAATGTACCCTCCTGGCATTGGGAAGGCATTCATCCAACACATGTCACAAAGCCTCCCCTGCATGACTAACCTGCATCACTACCCATGAAGCAATCCCCCCGCCCAACACAGTCAAAATACACGCCATATCACACTGCACCCACTCACTGCATGGCTAATGCCGCCACGCCACCTCTGCCCACAAGATCACACCGATGGTACTGATGCTCCAGCTTGCCGAGGCACCTACCGCCGGTCCATACATTGCCATGGTAACGGAGCCGGACCTTTACTCCTTCAATACATTGATGAGCCAACTTCACTAGGTCCATTTGCAGAGTTCATTTCCTTTTGGATGTACTTAACCCAATAGAAACCACGAACCTAGTTTGCAGATGTGTTGGCATTCTGACCTCTTCAGAATAGCATTCTAATGCATATTGCATTTTATATACGAGTAGACATTTTACAAAACAAACAACAGTGTTAATCTTTCAATATTGAGAGAATATCTTCGTTAAAAGCTGGAATCGCAGCCACTTGCGGGCCCTCTTTTTGACGCCCACCTCAATGGATAGCTTCTGGCATTTGCTGCCTCCGGGCGTTGGCACACAGAGCAGCAAGAGGGAGAAGCGTGGGAGGCATTGCTGAAGGAGACACGAGACGAGAGAACGCGAGAGGAGCTGAAAGAAGTGACAATGTGATGATTACAGCAGAATGAACCGAAAGGGACTGGAGATCAAAGTGCCGCAGGGCAAAACGCTCTGCCAAGGGCTTCTCTTCTGAGCGCGCAGCCATGATGCCCAGATGCGAAGCTGCCCGCGAAAGGGCTGACGCAAAATCAGACGGCGACCAACTGCCTGCTCTGGCAAATGCTTCCATGGATCTCAGCCATTGCCACAAACATGCATTAACAACATCGGCTGTGGATTCACCCCTTAAAAGCGGAGCTCTATGCATTTCTATGCAAATAGGACGAGCATACTTTAAGGAACATGAGAAATGCAGGTGAAATGGCATTCGGGAATTCTGCGTCCTAGAAAGTGACATTTAGAGAAAAAAGGTAAATTAAAAAGAAAACGAGAGATTAGCAGTCCTAGAGACAACATCAAGTGTTAGAAGTGAGTAAAATACAAGATTAAACAAAAATAAGAGCACACGAGAACCAAGGTACAAACTCAGAATCATTAATGTATTCTTTTGATCGTTAATAATTGAATGCTGTGTTTAATTCGAAAAGGTGAACATGTGCCCTAGCTGATAACCGAGCTCCTTTCTCACATCGATGTCAGAAGAATACATTGGAAATTGACATGATTTATTTTGTGGAACATAGTGGGATTCTCAAGGGCCTGGAGTGATAAACCGAGGTGTAAAACCAAGGCATAAAGCGGTTTACACCAAATGATGTTCCGCTAAAGGTCATTTTAAAATGTTTTTTGAAGGCGGGGTGGGAGACGGGACGGGGAATAAGTTTCCTCCTCATTCTTCCCGCTCCACCTACAAAACCTCTTTTCTGACTACCTGTGTTCATGCAGTCATAAAATGAATGGATTCACATGGAATATGCCTACATTTAGCACACTCACATCCACAGTAAAACCATTGTAAATGCCACCTGCAAAGTGTTATTTGCAGGTGGCCCACATCCCCCTGTCACTTAACAGATCCAAACAGCCATGGTCTTCAAGCATGTGTAGTAACCATGTCCTTCGGCCATATCCCCTGTCCATATGGCAACAATAATGCAAAGAGACCACAGCCCCATGGCCTAAGTCCACACCCCATATCCCCTGCCCATAGCCGGTGGGCCAGTACTCCTGCTGAAGCCCATATCTCACCACCCATGGTCACTGTACCAATGTTGGTGATCCCCGGCATGTTTTAGCATACATTTTGAAAAGAGATTTTTTGGACAATCTCTTAGCTCCTTCAGACATTTTCAGCACACATTTATACTGTGAATGTACCACAAAATGACCATGAAAAACGATGGCAGGTTACCTTGGCCATGGGAAAATTCTTGAGGATTCAAAAGTCGTTCTCAACCCCATTGCAACTCCCCACATGCCACACCTTCTTTCTTAGTCACTGCCTTTTGTAAATGTTCCATGCTACTCTCCTATTACTCCCTTCCTTTCAACTGTTTGTGTGACACATCTCGACATTCCCGCCGGATCCTCTGGAACAAACAACAAACCACACACATTTCCCTCATTCAAATATCACTTTTGATATTTGGAAGAAGCAAACCACTTTTCTTTTTTGCTTTTCTATTTGGATTTTATTTTTGCTTTTCTTTTTGCACCTTGAAACATTTTTTAATGTACAGGTGCATTATACATACCCAATAAATTAAATTAAATTAAATTACTGCAGGAATCACTCATATAGAGGGAAATAAATGGCACATTTTCATTTCTGTAAAGCCTCACTGATACAGTGCATATGGAAGATGTATAAGGAATCTTAGGGACTGTGGCACCCCTTTCCCAGTCAAAATATTTAAAATGAACTGCACAGATTTACCTGAAAAAACCAAAAGGCATTTTCACAGCACTTTAGACCCAAGTTGTTTCATAGTTGGTGCAAATCCGTCCTGCGGTTTTCATACTAAGTGTATTCAGTGGAAGCACGCCTTTCTCTAGGGAAAATGTATAGGAGTCGGCCGAAAAAAACAGCTTTTACTTTGTGTGTTGTATTAATAGCTTTTAAACTGCTGAACACATTTTCCCTAAAATGTCCAGTTTAGTGGGGCATGTAGCAGGCATTTATTTTGGAACATTTCATCCAAATCCATCCAGAGAGTCAAAAGGTGTTAGCAATAGAATTTTGTGAAAAGTCAATGGTTTTATTTTAACCACAGAGCAGCGACCATCGACCTATAATGCTCTACATAATGACATAGCTGCTTCAGATAATGGTTTCTCCACTGAACCAGGCAGAAGGACTCTTTTAGAAGAAACAGATATGTGGCTAGAGACGTGGAAGACCAAAAGGAAATGGAAACACAGGAAGGAAGGAGAGGAAAAAACCAGAGGCGCATAACGTGACTAGATACTAAAGGGGACAGACATCGGATCTGGGAAACAGATCACAAAAACCCAGCAATGGCACTGGAAATTAATAGTTTAGAAAGTATCAACTTGCCCACCCACCCCCAATCTAAGAAGGACTGATTTTTTACAGGAAGGCATGACATTTTGTCAGACAACAACCCATTACAATGCACAAACAAGGATTTTTTTTATATCTTTTTATCCATAAACTAAAGCTTATGTTTCAGTTCATGAATACCAGAAAGGATCAGCAAATTCCAGGGAAGGACCCCAATCTGATCAGACTCAAAATCAATGTGATCGATACACCCTAATTCAGCTCACGGAGTTGCAGAATGCTATGACACAGACAGAGATTCCACCTAGCATAATGCTAGAAGAAACATCTCAATGACTAAGTGTCTACTACATCTAATATGAGCAACACAGCCGTTTGCTTCCGTACAAATCTCTATGTTGCCGCCGGTATAAGGAAAAACAAACACAGAGTACAGCCAGCTGTCAACCATCCCATAGATATTTATAATAAAATTGTGACCATAGACTTGCTCAAACCAAAGGAAGATCTGCCAGAGGAATAAAAGCAACATAAGAAATTGACAAAATATGGAGAGTCACTGATAGCCCAAAAGATGACAATAACATTGCTCGAAAACCTTCAGATAAAAGGACATTATGCTGTTATAGCGGAATTATCAACTACATAAGTGAAGCCAATAGACAACTGAGGGACAACACCTGCTACACTATACAGACAGTAAACCCCACTTTGAATATTAAGAAGGGTAGACACTCTACTAATGTCAAAGTCCTCATTGATCAAGTCGAACAGGATTACCTTAAAGGTAAACACCCTATCACTCAGATGATTTACTTTCTTCCAGAGGTGCACAATGAACAACCCACCAGGGAGACCAATTACATTCTTGATAAGCTCACTATTGGAAGTATTGCTATTCAGGAATGCGACAGGCCTCAGATCATATCTGACGCAAACCACTTATCTGCTGTCCCTAGATCTTAGTTAGCACAGCTGCAGTATCCCTCTACACCTGTATCCGGCATGATGATGGCAACATATCAGTGGACTATTTAGACAGAAAGAGACCACCAAACATAATTGAACACTCAGCAATGTAAATCAAAATGGTTATAATGTGTCTTTGTAACATCCTTTTCAATGGGCATTGGCCAGAAACTCCATGGAACAGCCAATAGGTACGAGGGGCTCTCTAAACTACGCCAACCTCGCAGAGGGATGCTGGGAGGAATAATATGTGTGGAATGAGAACAATAGTAAATACAGGAGCAAGTGTTGCTATGGGTCAGGTATACCTATGACTTGTTCTTCGTGTGCGATTGTCCAAACAATGAACTGGAACATTTCATAAATATTCTAAATGAGAATGAAGTAAACCTGAAGTTCACCAGCACATCTAGCAAGTCAGCAGGGGTGGACTGTCCTATGGGGAACTGTGGAGATTTCCTGCTAGGCCTCGGCACCCTTGGCCTCTTTTCTGTGGTAACCTATTTATTTCCAAATGTGTCCATAATGGGACTACTTTGAACATTATTTCCAGGCCCTCTTTTTGGTTCCCAGTCCACCCCTGCAAGTCAGAGGTCTGCTGCCTGACCATTCAACTATGTGCAAAACAAAAAAACTCCAAGGCACCTTATATCGAAAGAGATAGCATCCCAACACTATCAAATTGATCATCCCCTATTGGAATTTATAAGAATCAAGAGAAATGTTCAAAAGATGAAGAACACCTGACAGACTTTAAAGTAGTTGCAAATCAGTTCTTTCAAAGGAAGTACCCAAAAAAGGTGATCAGTGAAGCTTTTGTCAAAGTCAAGAACGCTAAATGAAACACATTATTGGTTGCCAGAAAAGAAAAAGAAAAAAGAGGGCAGCAATGTGGAACAGATTGTTCACGTGAAATCAGAGGGTACATTACAGTTTGTTTCTAATTTTAACTGTAGATCCAAAGACATTAAGAAAATATTGAACAGACATTGGAATTTGCTCTTTGGTGATATGAGTACCAGAATCGGGACTCCTGTTTCAGTCAGTTACAGGAAGCGCAAGCCTCTGAAAGATCTTCTTGTGGGAAGTGCGTTTGTGAGCCTAACAACAACTGATTACTCAACCTAAGGGTGTGGAGGAAAAATGAGAATAAATATATATTATGGATGTTGATGGGAAATATAATTGCAAGTCAAAATAATGTAATTATGGTAGGTGTGTTCATTTGGAAAAACGAGGCCTCAAATCCATCAAGAAATAGAAACCATTTTGAACGGCATTTAATTAAGAAGAATGGAGGCGAGAAGCTCTACAAATAATGTGCACCAGCACAATTATTTAGAGGAACCCTTTCACTGACAAATTTATATTAAAGCGCACTGGTAAAGGGTGCTTTCAAACTACTACTATTAAAAACATTGCCTATGCTTAATTGTACTCGTTGC
Organism: Ambystoma mexicanum; assembly: GCF_040938575.1. NCBI lineage: Eukaryota > Metazoa > Chordata > Amphibia > Caudata > Ambystomatidae > Ambystoma > Ambystoma mexicanum. Next base: position 542,075,264 of record NC_090941.1, on the reverse strand, counting down.
TTGCAGCTGTAAAGTTATTTCACATAGACTTCGTTTTTGAGTTTGGGTGTATGGGATGGCCTGACTACACAGAATCTGATATTATGCTAATTGACGTATTGAAATAAATGGAACAAAACATTTATGAAGAGGAGTCCTTTTAGGGCGCAGAAGATCATGGATTAGGATTTTCATGGGGAACTGCACATCTATATGTACTTCTTGTCTGTATTTTCCTACAGTGCTGCTATCAATAATTTGACAAACTAATCTCACCCAAAATTGAGACCAGCAATTGATTTCCACTACAATTTGGTGACTTGCGGTGCTTGGATTCTTGGATCCTAGAGGGATTGTGGACATGCTCTTCTGCATCGTCCCTGGAGGCCATCAGAGAGGATAATAATTGCCTTAATGTAAATCTCACTGAAGAGAATGTCTTTGGGCAGGGGAAGCCCTTGGTCAACTGGAGGACAAGACATTTTTATTCGAGGTTAGTTGGGTAAATATTTCAAATTTGGACTAGACTATTTGTTTTGATGTGTCTGTCTCTGTTAAATATGTATCTGGGTCTGTCAGGAAATGGTCTTGAAATCCCATTTGGTGATGGAAAGTTGACTGTTGCACCAAGTGTTTGCATCCATATACTATGTGCAGTTCATAATGGAGGGAGTCAGTGTTTATATATGAGCATTTCTTGGTTGAATGTGCAAAATATATCTGGTCCATGCACAGTTAAAAATCAAACTCACTGAACAGTCATTGTATCTACCCTGTGTGTCCCATCGGATGTTATAACTGGGGATGGGTAGTCATTCAGGCCTGGTGACAGCTAATTCTTACTGGCTCAGAAAAGTGACCATGTGAAAGAGTTCATGTTGTCTGTCATCCATTCCCAGACTCGATTCATTCAATGACAGTGGCAGTCCTTTCTGTATTTCCATATTTCTACCTTTCCTATTCTAGTAATGGGACCTGATTAGGTGTGTCTGCTTTTCATTGTGTGTGTGTGTCTGTGTGTAAGCATTTTTTCCTCTACTACCAATTCTCTGGACTGCTATCTCACCATACACCCCGTCCCGGTGCCATAGTGTGGGCCATGGAACCTGAGTGGTAGTGATAAGCCGTCTTTGAGTCTAGTGGTGGCGTACAGTTGCACTGACATCCTTATGAGCCAACCCTCATGTTAACCCTATGAGAATGGAAAAAAGTCAGTTTAAGCAAATCCCTCGAACTCCTAGATGGTTTACAGCTTGTTTTATGTTCTTCAATTACTTGCCCGAAGGCTTGCATGTTTCTGGATAAATGGCACTATTTGTCATGAGGTGACAACACCAAGCAATTCCCAAGCAACTAACATTTGATTTCGAGAAAGTTATTTATTTTAATGGATCTATAGCGTGCCATGGGTGTAAAGACCATCAAAGGCAGTGGAATGCATGTTTTTATTAGTATACCAAAGCCACCAATAGATGCACAAAACCAAAGAGCTGAACCCTGTAACATACCCAGAAAAGCTGCAGAGTGAATAGAAGGAGCTGAAAGCAGAACATGTGAATTTGGCAGTCCCTAAAAACAGGAAAGCTTGTAGTTGACTTTATGTAGCACTCCAAGTAGACACGCATTGAAATAATCATCGAGGACATTCTTTACTCTTACACCCTGCCATGTTGAATCCTTTACCTGATCAGACACCTGACCAACCCCAGTCACCATCATCTGTTCCACCATCTCTGACATCTCCATCAGTCAAGCAAATTCAATTCCACATCTCGCCCACATTCATCCCTCAGTGAACGACCGTAATACAGTCTGTCTACACCAATACAATCAATGGGACCTCAACCATGGAGCGAGCAACCACAAATTGCAAAGTGTTTCCAAGCACCCTTCAACAAGCCAATGCTGCTGCATACCTGTATGACAAATGACTGGGCCAGGAAACACATTAGTGACTGAGCTTGCACCATGGAGCGTCAGTCATTTGTTCAACATTGTCCATATATTCCCTAAAATATGTGAGGATTCTGTTAAGTTTCAGGAAGAGCTTCAGGTAATAATAGATTGCTTAACCCCCACCTGGGTTATAGGTCAAATGCTGAAATGCATTTGATCGAATGACAATATGCTTGAGTCAATTTGACCGAAGAAAAGGGTCAAATGTTTTTTTTTTGTTTTTGGGGGGGTGTCCTCCTCTCAAACCCCTGTTTTTGGTGTTAAAACGCCTTTTTTTACCTATACTAGAGCAAAAAAAAATATATTCTTTAAAAAAAAAATTAAACCTTTTTGTTTTCGGTCAAATTGACTCGAGCATTTTGTCATTCGATCAAATGCATTCGAACATTTGACCGGACACCCCCCACCTGTGCTGTTCTCAATCAATTGCTGCAAGCCGTTCTCCCGCCAGACGCTATCACTATATTTTGCCAGAGAAGTAATTGGGCATTGCAAGAGACCCCTAAAGCTAACCTCAGAGAGTTGGCCAATAGGCTTCTCTGCTCCATTTTAGAAATCTGTCCCGGGGGCGTGGCTTGACGCCAATGGAGACGGACGCTTAAGTGCATCTCTCCGTCCCACACTTCTCAAATACGGCATTTCTTCCATATTTAAAAAAAAAAAAAGAAAAGTAATAATTCTTCTACTTACCTTTACCATTCCTCATTTTGTTGCTGCGGCGCTATTCGGCTTCCTTTTCCGCGTGGCTCAGCCTCCTCACCAACGCTCTGAGAGCTCCGGAGCTCCACTCCCAAAGGCTGCAGCAGCGGGTCCCCATCCTTCCTGAGGAAGTCCTCACCAACGTTCTCTGGGCGACGTGCCGGTCTGGGCCTGGAACTCAGTGCTGCCGCCGCTGGCTCCTATGATATCTACAAGTAAGACAAGGGGAAGAGGAATTAACATCCGGATAACATTGCTGAACATTTAAAGGCACAGTGGCTTCATAATTTTACAAAAGAAAACAACAATAAAAAACATTATTTGCATATTATTTCACCACACGACACTGAGACTGTGTGCTACCATCATTTCACATAGGTTATAGTAACTGTACATTAGCTGTTAAAAGAACCTCAGAAGGCTCAGTGTCTCCCTTAAGAACTTTTTCACTTCAAAATATCAGTTGAATCCACACACTTATACAAAGAAGCAATCTTCACTTTCTTTGAACCTCTTTTGCAGACACCTTTGCTCCCTTGTGGTTAAGGCCCACACATCAACTTCCCTCATATTCTTTAAGGAATACACTTATTTGTTATGGTGCAAGTATAATTTATTGTTTGTGCGCTACTGCTGTACTTTAACTACTACAGGACCATCGGCTCTTCATAAAACCCCCTCGGTTTACTCCTTATTATCCTCAAGTGTTTTCATTTTATCCTCCTTTATTTGGAGCAACACTATATGCATAATATGGAAATAATATGGAAATACTAATTGTAAAGTGAGGGACGCTTTGCTTCGGGTTCTTCCACTCTTCATCTACAAACTCTACCAAGTGCCCTCCTTGTGCATGCTTCTTTATTGGATTCTGGCTTATGTTAGAGATAATAGGGGCATCTTTTAGAATCTCAACATTTATTTAGTTATTTAAATATCTCAGCTGTCTCAATACTCGCACCTATATTATTTAACAATATGGCTACCAATAAAAAGAATGTAACGACTACAAAAGAATCCACAGTCTCCGTTTCTAAACTAAAGAGACCCAAGAGCGACTCACCACCCCCCTTGGGTATATTGGATCCTGCCATGGATGCCATCCTATCAGAAATTAGATCACTCAAACCCTTCATCGAGACTACAAGTCAAAAATTACAACAACTAGATGACAGATGGAAGGGCTTCGAAAATAGAATGGATGAAGTAGAGAGAAGAGTTGGCCAGATTGAGGAGGTTGCTCCAAGAGTGGTGCTACTTGAGAAATCCATCAAGGACCTTTAAAGGCATAATGAAGATTTAGAAAATCGTAGTCGACGCAACAATCTTTGTATTTCAGGCCTGCCAGAGGGCTCAGAAGGAAACAATGCCATAGCATTCTTACAAACATTTCTATCCGCCCTACTTCACCTCCCTTCTGATTTAGTACTAAACATTCAACGTGCTCATAGAATTGGTCAGTTTTCCAATTCCAATTCCATCAATTCTAAAACATCGTCCAGAACACTAATCTTTTACCTTCTGGAATATTCCCAACTTCAGCTCATCTTGTCGGCTGCTAAGGAACGAAAATCCCTCATGTGGAACGGCAAGAAGATATATATTTCACAAGATGTTGCTAAAAGCACTGCCCAGCAAAGGAAAATATTTCTATCCTTTCGCCCAGCCTAAAAACAACTTAATTTTCGATATGGTCTATATCACCCTTGCTCATTCAAAGTAACGCATGAAGGTCGCACAACAGTGTTTGATGTGCCTGACGACCTCAAAGCGTTTATACGCGCCATCAAATCGGATGACATGGATAGATCATCTCTTGCCGGCACCTCTACTTCTTCAATTACTTGAATGTATCCTTTTTCCTCATGAGCTTTCCTATCTTCTTTACAATGCCATGATTATCATTATTCTCTAACCTGTGGGATGGATATGCATGTTACTTCCACCCCTCATCTTGAGTCACTCTTTTTCTTTTTGTTTTTCGACTACTCAGAGGGCATCACCCATCCTTGCTATTTCACTCTCCGGTTGTCTCCCTATTCCTGTCTGATCTTTACATTTTTGTTACTTTCTAGTACTTTACTCAATTTATCTATGATCAGACTCTCACTCCCCCCTTCCTTTACCCGATGTGTCTTCCTCATGTGTCTCCTGCATAACTTTAAGGATTCCGTTGGCATATTGTTGGCACTAAAAATCAAATCTACATTCAAATGATATCAGGTTTTGTTATCATTATTTTTGAAATGTTATGATGATATTCAAATATATTACATGGAACATTAAGGGATGTAACAACCCCATTAAGAGATGTAAGATCATCTCTCACCTAAACAAGTTTAATCCCTCTGTAGCTTGCATCCAAGAAACACATCTTTCTAACGTAGAGGCTTCTAAATTGAAATCCCTGTCTGTTAAAGAAATTATCTCTAGCCCAGCTGTCGCCAAGAAGAATGGAGTAGCTATATTAATTAACAGGAAATTACCATGTTGAATTCTTGATCAAGGCACCGATACTAATGGGAGATGGGTTTGGATCAAACTCCAGATAAAATCTACTCATGTAATTATATTAAACATATATGGTCCTACAAACCCTGATTCCAATTTTTGGTTATCCATTAAAACACTGATTGGTCAAAATAACTTCACTAACTTAATTATGTGCGGGGATATTAATCAGGTTCTTGATCCTTTCCTTAAAGTGACAAGTCACACAAATCATTTTTGGCCTGTTTAGCTGAGACTGGCCTTATCGATACATGGAGATTATCTCACCCCACACAACTTGACTATACCTTTCACTCATCCCCTCATAACACTTTGTCCCACCTTGATTACATTTTCTCCACTAAAACCCTGACAGGATCCATTATTGACTCCAAAATAGAAAATATTATCATATCTGATCATGCACCAGTTTGCACATCCTTTAGTCTTTCTGATGTGCATAAACCTTCCTCCCGATGGAAACTTAATAATTTCCTCTTACAAGATCCTCAATTTATCTCATCCGTTAATTCTTTTGTTCAACAGTTCTATTCAGACAATCTAGACAGCGATACGTCAGTTGTGAACAATTGGGATGCCTTTAAGGCAGCTCTCAGAGGTCATATATAATGGCTTACTCGGGGAGGAAAAAAGCTCTTCGCAAAAAATGCTTAGATGAACTTTACTCTCAGCTCACCCTTGATGAACAACTTTATTACCACAACTCTAATCCTACCAATCTTCGTAAGGTCTTGACCACTCGCTTTCAAATTAATAATGAGATCGCTGATCTAGCCGCAGTAGCTATCCTTAAATATAAAACAAAAATATATCTAACTTCCAATAAAGCAGGTAAAGCACTAGCCTCGTATCTAAAAGCAAAAAAAGATAAATGTCTTATTTCTTTCATCAAAGATTCTTCTGGTACTGTATATAATCATCCTAACGATATCCTAAATTGCTTTAAAAAAATGTATACTAAATTATACACTCCAGAGAACTCCATTCCCCATGATAAAATTACTTCCTTTTTTGATAACATTAACAGATCTTCATACCCTCAAATAGACCTATCACACTTAGACAATGATATCACCCTCTCTGAAATCTCCAATAAAATTCACGGCTTCGCCAGAGGCAAGGCTCCTGGCCCAGATGGTCTGTCTACAGAATTCTTTGATAGCCTGTCTCAATCCCTTATCCCTAAGCTTCACAATTTATTTTCCTATTTTATTTCCCAAAGGGCCTCCTCTGGATCTTTTTCAGAAGCCATACTTATACTCTTTCCTAAGCCTGATAAAGATCCTTCTCTCCCTGGTAATTACCGGGCCATCTCTCTTATTAATGTCGAAAGCAAAATCTTCGAAAAAATTCTAGCGAATAGGATTAAGTCCTCTCTTCCGGCTCTAATAAAACCAGATCAAGTCGGATACGTAAAAGGGCGCCATATATCTTCTAATGCCAGATTACTTTTAAATGCTATCCACCTATCGGCAAAAAATAAACAAAAATGAACTGGGCTCAGCTGCTACAGCACTAGACGCTGAGAAGGCCTTTTATCGGGTTAATTGGGACTTTATGTTTCAGTCACTTCGCTGGCATGGCTGTAGCGATTGGTTCATATCCTTTGTCTCGTTGCTTTACTCTTCCCCTATATCTTCAATATGCATTAATGGTCTAACCTCCCCATTCTTCTCCCTTAGTAAAGGTACCAGACAGGGTTGCCCTTTTTCTCCTATCTTATACATCCTTTCTGTAGAACCATTGTTGGAACTAATCAGATCCAACCAAAATATCCCGGGTATATCAGGTGGTACATCTCATATAAAAATAGTTGCATACGCAGATGACATCCTCATTCTCTTTAAGAACCCTAAAAAGCATCTCCCATATTTACTTAATTTACTATCTCACTTTAGCTCTGTATCAGGCTATAAAGACAAATCCGAAATCATGCCTCTCGATTCCTTTTGCCTTAAACATGACCCTGACTCTTTTGGTTTTAAATGGTGTAGCTCCTCCATTAAATATTTAGGTATACGTTTTGCCCCTTCAATCCAGAGTACCATCAAACGTAACTCTCAGTCCTTATTTGATAAATTGAAGGAGGTAACCTCCAGATGGTTCCCCTTATATCTTTCTTTGTGTGGACAACTGGACTCGATCAAGATGATGCTGTCACCATTAATCTTATATCACCTTCAGCTTCTACGTGTTCCTATTTCTCTCTCCTTTTTTAAGTCTATTTGCTCAATTCTATTGAACTTCCTATGGGAGGAAGGTAAGTGCAAAAGTATCGCTTTGATCAAATTGAAAGCACCTTACGATAAAGGAGGGGTTAAGTTTCCAGATTTCAAATTATATCATTCTGCCTTTCTCCTGAAACAATCCAAGTACTGGTTTGCTTGTCCCACAATATCAGACATTCCTACATGGTGTTCCATAGAGAAGCAGTTGGTCCACCCTTTAGAAATAACTGACCTTACATATATATTTAATTATTCCTCACCAGCCACATCTGACCCTATTCGAGCTACCTTATCAGCCCTTCAATTCTATCTCTTTCCTCAAACAGAAGAAAGAGATAGATGCCTCTCACCTTTCTCATGGCATAATAAAAAGAACCTGATTAATAATAGAACCATATATAGGAAATCTTGGTTGAAAAAAGGTATTAAATTCTTACAACAAATCATAGATGGGCCCTCTATTCTATCCTTTCAACAACCCAAACACAAATTTTCAATTCCTAATACAGATTTCCATTTCTACAACTAATTAGTAAATTCCTGCATTGATGCTCTCCATGTCTCGCCTAATGATTTATTAACTTCCGATGCCTTTAGGCTTCTACAGCTAACAATGCACTCTAACATTAAGGCCTCAATTTTTTTACAATATACTCATTACATCATCAAGAATGTGTACAGTACACCTGAAATGGGAGGGGGACTTTGGGTACTTTTTAGAAGATAGTATTTGGTCTACTCTTTTTTTCCAGAGTCAAACATATCTCTACATCAGGGAATATTTCTCAACACTTCTTTTTTTTTATTCATAGGTCATTCATAACACCTACTAAATTGCTTTTAGCTAAGAAAGGTAGTAACGATAACTGTTGGTCATGCGGAACTCCTTCTGCTTCTTATGAACATATGTTTTTTAAATATCCCTACACGTTCAAGTTCTGGCAACATGTGTGGAACTATCTCAAATTAATTTTTTTATCAACATCCCACTTTCCTTCATAAACATTGTCTTGGGAAGCCTTGTAATAACAGCTTTCTTGCCCCCAGAAGCTGACCAACTCTACAATCTCTTTATTTGCATAGCTTTGAAGAACATTACTGTAAATTGGAAAGACTCTTGTTCCCTGTGCATTAGAAGCTGGTGGAATAACATATCTGACATTCAAAGGATGTAACTGCGTATGGCAAGTAATCTCAACTCTATTCCCAAATACAATGCCAAATGGTCCTTCTTTATCTGCTACTTGGATCACTTTGATGTTTCCATGCATGGAATGTGATTTCTTATGTCACACATTCCTTGGATGTTCTTTATATATCCTCAATGATATATATATTTTCTGATGCCATGTTGAATATTTATATTATATGATTTGGTGCCACCTCATATTTATGCTGACCATCATATATCCCCCTCTCCCTCTTATCTCATGTTTGTTATGGTCTGTGCCCTGTTTGTCTCACCCTTATTTAATCAATCTTAATGTAGTACCTTTCAATATTAAGTTGATCACTATATATAGTCTCACGCTTTACATCTATACGTATAATATATCACAGTCAAAGTTATAAGAGAGCAAAAGTAGCGATATGCTTATCTTTATACTTGGATCACTACATTATACTTCTAATTATTGACTGTATTGTTGTTTAAAATATATCAATAAAAACTACTAAAATAAAAAAAAAAAGAAATCTGTCCCAAAAAGACCCATTGAACAAAGATCAATTCTTGTAAGCAGTGCAAAAACACAAAGAGGACTAATTACTTTGAGATGCTTAAATAGTATGTTGATCAATATTCGGGGATCCACAATGCAGTAAGCCATGGACTCTGTATTCATAGTTGCAACCCGAAATTGTATAAGCTATTAAGGGAGGGCTTATTGGTTAGGAAATAAATAGTCTACAAGAGGTATCGTTGGCTGTGCAGCATTTTCCAGGAAAGGGCAGAAAGATACAAAGTACTGAAACCAAATGATTTGGCTTTACAGATACAACAGGTTCAACCTCCCAAAGGGATGATAGGGCACAGGGCAGTATCGAGCCCCAGAAGAAGAAAAACGAATAGAGGAAGAGGAATTCTTGTCTACATTTGATATGGCGTAACTCAAGATAGGCAAATGTCGAATTTGTATAATGATCAGTAAAATTATTGCAAGGAGTTTGTGTGCCGGGATTCTTAATGTTCAAAGCAACCTGCTCAAAAGCTTGCCCAGCCTACTTCACCTCCCTCTTTTTCACCATCCTTTCCAACACCTCCACTGTGTTCTCTGTTTAACTCACAATAAGATAGCCAGAGGGCCCGCAACATTATTGCATCATTGATTCTGCTTTGTACATCTGCTCCTTATGTAGAGTGGTCTGTTAGTGAAAGAATGCTTCTGTTTATTTGAAACTTGAGCATCACGCTCAACTTTGAAAGCCTCCTCAAGTTCATTGTTCATATAAAGTGGCTAATACGGTGAGTTTGTTTATTTATTTATGTAGTGCACAAAGCCCAGAGGCATCTACGCGCTTATCTTAAGAATATGGTTACAGTAAGTGCTGCAAATAGACAAATGACAGTAATTACAGTTCAGGCGTACATTATGCCTGGGTAGTACAGGAATACATACTTGTAAAAGCTCACCTCTTGTTGCATGGAACTACATCAGAGTACACATGATAGGTCATAGTCGGAGCATAGGATACATACTTAGGAAAGCTCACCTCTTGTTGCGGGGAACTACATCAGAGTATATATGATAGGTCATAGTAGGTGCATAGGATGCATACTTAGGAAAGCTCACCTGTTGTTGCGGGGAACTACATTAGGGTACATATGGCAGGACATAGTAGGTGCATAGGATACATTCTTGGGAAAGCTCACCTCTTGTTGCAAGGAACTACATCAGAGTACATATGATATGACAAAAGTAGGTGCATAGGGTACATACTTGGGAAAGCTCACCTCTTGTTGCGGGGAACTACGTCAGAGTAAATATAGTAGGACATAGTGGGTGCCTAGGACACATATTTAGGAAAGCTCAACTCTGGCATTTAGGAAGTGCGACTGAATACATAAAATGGAAAACGTTGGTGCATGACATAAGATAAGTACATAGGCTAGCTACCCTCCCTCTTATTACAGGTAACTAAGTGAGAGGACATAGGATAGGCTTGCGTACAGACAGGAAATATTGTTCGAGGTGATGAAATGCATATGTAGGAGCTCAAAATGAAATTTGGAAACCATTAATACAGTGGAAAGTGCATGAGGACAGTAGCAACAAGTTAATGTTCAAGTACAGTAAAGCACAGTGAGCAAATGAATTAAATTACTACAGAGGCAGATAAAATATGCTAGTAATGCAGCCGCCCTACACTATATAGCAAGAATATAAGGGTGGCATATCAATGTGAGAGTTACATTATTGATAGTGAGTAGCATGCAATAGAATAAGCAGAGTTACATGAAGGGTGGGAGCGATGCTAGGTTCGATGTAGCGGAAGAACGTTCATATGCTCTAGAAACTTCGGTAATGATAGTATGATCCGTGAAGTTCAAGGGCTGAGATCGGAAATCGTGATGGACTCTGACAATAAGCCAGGCGAACAGTATATAGTCAGTAACGGGGAAGAGAAATAGCAGAAGCATAGACCCCCAAGACGGGCTGCATCAGATAGTGGTGCCCAAAGACAGAGAGAGGTCATAAAGTGCGCACCTCTTACCTTAGACAGCAAAGGCGCTCCAAGACGCACCCAGGACCAGCATAGTAGCTGATGTTACAGCAGGCCAGTGGTGGCGAGTAGCAAGTCCCGGGAATGGACAGGGAAAAGACAGGGGCCTCAGTATTTGCCTGGGGCATCAGACAATCAGGCTGAAGGGTCTTGGTAAGTGCCTCCAGGCAGCCAGGCAACGTAGGCAGGTCGAGGAAAAGCTGCGTCTGCTCCTGCTGGAGGTAGTAGAAGCAGGCTGTGTCCCAGAGATGAGTTCAGGTGTTCAAATTCACTGCCCTGAGGGGCAAGCACCAGTGTGCCCTCCTACCCCACTGCTATTTGGGCACCTGTGTAATCCTATTTATGCATTCAGTTTGTGTCTGGCACCTGCCCCTCAGTGGAGTGGTGTGAAATGCACAGATGGATTTTGGGCTGAATGATCCCCCGTGGAGTCTGCACACGCTTGTTGTGGGCCGTGGTTCTGAATATGCCAGACACAACACCACAGGCTGGCAGCCAATAATGCTGAGATGGGAGCAATCTGCCTGTGGGGGGAATCCCTTGGTGAGTCTCACACCACTGGGGCGGTCCAGAAGTGTGGCAGTTGCTGCAACGGTACTCAGGGCTCTATTCGTGCCCCCAAGTCAAGTGTTATTCATCAGCCAACCCCTGTGGTCTAGGCATCTAGGCACACTGACCCTGGCGGGGGGGGGGGGGGTAGGGGCAGTGCAGCCAGCGATACCGGGGCTCGCTGCAGAGGCAAGGGATCACTCACCTGATGTATTCGGAGTGGTTGCCCCATGGCTCTCATGCATCACACAAGGCGGCTCCTCCAGTTGATCCGGGGGCAGTGTCACTGGCGTCAATCTGGGATATCGGGGAGTCCCAGAGAACAGTCCTCGTTCGGGCGGTGTAATGATGATGCAACCGCCCGCCGAATCACACCTCAGCTGGCCCCGAACACTGCAATCCCCCACTCAGCCAGTCCCCACCAGATGCCAAGTCGTCAGGGGCCCTGTCGGGATACCCTGGTGTCTCAGGCTCCACCCTCTGTAGTAGGCTGCGTCCCGATTCCACAATTCCACACAGCTTCCAGCGACTCTTTGAGATTTTTTTAAATGAATGTCACCCAGCATCAGCGGCAGTTAGTACATGCCATTAACAATTTGTTTCGTACAGGAAGACCAAGATATGGAGAAGGATATGTGAGCCTCGCGCGGAGCTCTCTCAGGCTGCAGCCATCTTGTCGTCAACAGCACCCCCGTTCGAAGGTTTTTATGAGAGCAACTTAAACATAACATCCCTTTAACAGAGCTTTTTCACTGAATTATCCCCCAAAAAACACCAGTTATGGTTCGTAAAAGACCGTTACTTGGCCACTGTGATGCACTGCTCTCGGCATTGCTGAGGACGAAAGGTATTAGCAGTAAAATCACTGACGACATCACGTATGCCATCACCAATGGGTGCACACTGCAACAAAAAGAAGCACTAAGGAAACTATGTGTGTATTGACGTGTGTGGGAAGTTCTCTTTAAGGATTGTGAGGTGTATATGTGTACTTGACATATTTGCAAATGTACCGTTGTTTCTAGCAGTAGGTGATACAATGTTACCATCTCTCATAAACAGATTATGGCATGTCTGCTATACATTTCTAATACGCCATATAGTTTATTTTACCACATGCAAGTCCTTTATATTATACATACTTAAACTACAGTAAAATTGACTGACTACAAGTGGCACACTAAAACACTACTAAAATTTTACAAACAGTGTGTACCCAGCGATAATGTCATATGTGTTCTCATTAGTGGTAACTTGGACGATAAAATTTGCGATGTCATCCATGATGTCATCTGTAATGTTCGGGTGGCGTCATAACCAGTGCAGCGCGGTGGGAGAGTTTTGGTTCTTTCAGGAACCATAACTCGGGGTTTATGGGGGTTTGTTTTGGGTGCCTAATACGCTCTAAAGGAGTGTTTAATTACATGAACAATATCAATGGAAAGTTACTGGGCTTAGCCCATGATGTACCAATATTAGGCGTTTACCAGGTTCAGTGACCATGTTAGGTAGTCACAAATATCTCATAATGGTACTGCAAAGGTTGCCGGAATAAGTAGCAGTTTAGTTTTGACGACCAATGATGAGGAAAGCCAATTCGAGAATGCCAACCTCTCTTTAACAAGCTAGTGCTGCTCTATGATAGTCACTTTTACCAGACTGGCAAACTATGAGTGATGGGGGCTTCCAATGGCAGAAACACTGGTACCAGTAAATAGGCATCCATGAATAAATAGACCGATGAGCACCGGCTGGGCCCCTAAGCGATGGTGGTGATGCTGCCACAATGGCAACACCGCCACATCACAAGGCATAACCTTCCGGTAACACAGCCAAATAAATGGCAGTAACACAGCCAAATGCTAGGCGGCAAAACCACCACCTGAAAGCAGGTGGTAAATGGCAGAAAATGCATGGAGGTGTGGGGAATTGGGTGAGTGCACCCAAAGAAGCATGGAATATTGAAAAAGGACACACCTTCAACGGACACATATCCAAACACCAGAATTCTGCCAATGGCTGCAGTCAGTATTGACCTGCAGCTGCACCAGGCCAACAGAGCGCTGCAGAGGCTGGAGGACACAAGAAGCATTGGACAGGAGGATGATGAGGAGGAATGAGAGGAGGAGGAGGCAGGGCCATTCAATGCATGCACCTATACCCTGTGTACAGGCAACACCATGGACCCTCAATGGCATGCAAATCCAGACCCTGTGCCGCCTCGACAGGAAGAGCATAGCATATGTCCTCAGCCTGATCCAGGGAGACATTGAGAGCAGGATTGGCATCTGCACAGCCATACCACCACTGGTGAAGGTAGTGCTGGTCCTGCATTTGCCAGCAACGGGTACATTCCAGCATACTGTAAGTTAGCTGCATGGATTGGTTCAGCCGACATTCTCCAAAGTGTTGGTGGAGGTTCTGGATGCACTCCTGCTGCATGTGGGACAGCACATGGCACTCCCAACCACCATGGCCCAGGTGAACGCCACCAAGGCAAGGTTCTACACCATGGCAGGCATGCCCAATGTGGTAGCTGCCCTGGATTGTACACATGTTGATCTGGTTGCACCCCATGCCCAGGAGGAAGTCTACAGGAACCGGAAGCAGTACCATTCACTGAACATCCAAGTCACCTCTGATGCAGATCTCATGATTGCCCACTGCTGTGCCCGGTTCCCAGGCTCCACCCATGATGCTATGGTCCTGCACAACAGCACACTTCCAGTGTACATGGAGGGGCACAGAGGGCAACGTACCTGGGCATTGGGTAAGTAATAGTCGCAGTACACTGAGACAGCTGTATTGGGGGGGGTAGTCACAATGCCAATGATTGGCCTGGGAAGTCCCCCACATACAACGGACCCACACCCCCAGTCACAACAATAGAGGCTGCATCCACCATCATGTCACATGGCACACTGAGCTATAGTGAATGGTCAAACTCTGCAACCCAAGCAGGCCACAGACACACAGGACCACAGGTACCACAATGCAACAGTGCAAAACACACAGAAAGCATGGCCTGCAATTAGGGCCCAGGCATGGGTGCTTAGGTTCGCAGAAACCCTGTGAACGGGGGTGCAAAGGTCCCTCGAGGAGTTGTACATCCAACAAGCCACAACACACCCCTGCACCAAAATCCAATGGCACAGTCAGCAGGAGCACCGATCACATGCTCACACAAGTGAATCAATGAACTGCATGGCACACGAAAGGACATCTGCAATTTATGGCCGGCATCAAAGCAATGTGAACCAGACACATGGGGTGCACACCGTGTCACTGAGTCCAAAACATCGCCATCCATGAGATTTGTGCCATATGGAATGACACAGGGGGACCCCTCAGCAGCAAAAAACATGGCATGTGATACAGATCAGTCCTGTGTCCTCACAACCATCACTTCTACCTATGTGGGGTGTGAGCATCATTAAGCATGTCTGACTCCCCCTCTTATGTAGGTGGAGGCCCTCTCTGGAATTGCCCCATGCCCTTCTCAGACTTGAGCCAGACCTCCTTAGCTTCTCAACCCTGTTTCCTTAACCCTATCCCTTCCTTACCAATCACCTCTCTGCTGCTGAGACCTGCGGCCTGGACCTTCATACCACTCATAGGGTGCCAAGCCCCTGCCTACTTGACACCAGCACCCTCCCACCCCTTACTACCACCTGTCTTAGTGGGCACCCTACCTGATGGCTGTGCACACCGCCCTTGGGTCCACTCCGGCCTAGCACCTAGCCAGTGGCCTCCTACCCTGGCATCCCTCAGCACTTCACTCCTGGGCCCATAACAGCACTTGCCCATGCCTTTTGCCCCACCCCTATCTCCTGCAAGTCTCTTCGCAGCAGTTGTACGTTCAAATGCCACTAGACCTACTAGGCACACGATTGCTTATGATCTGTCATTTGGGATTGTTTTACTTCTTCTGTCCCTTCCCCATATTGCCTTTTTGGGCCTTCAAACACTATAACGTATTATTGGCGCATCGTGAAAGCACCACCAATTGAAATTAACATGAATGACGGAAATAGCACACTCCACATCCAATGGGCAATACGCAAATAGGTGTACTGTGCAACCACATGTGACCTTTTCAGTTACCCTGGACAATCTGTCACTGCTGGAATGATGCACCCATCCACTGTACCCAATTACATGCTCCCATATCTGTACCCCTTGCAGGTGACTCCGGATATCCGCAGCTCCAATGGTTGATGACTTTCCTGAGGAATCCCCAGACACCACAGGAGGTGGCATACAAACGTGCCCACATTTGGACCAGTGTGGCAATTGAGTGCCCATTTGGCATGTGGAACGCACACTTCCGATGTCTACATCGTACAGGGGGAGCTCTGATGTACAAGACAGGCAAGGTGGGCAAGATCATGCTAGCATACACCATGTTGAACAACATATGCATTCGGCGTAACATACCCCGACCCCAGTTTGTGGATATGCCCCCCTGATGACGATGATGCTGTGCCTGCGGATGGCACACATGAGGGCACTGTGTGTGCAGAGGACAGGCTGGGTCGGATTGCCCACCAAGAACTAATTTGAGAACATTTTCTGATGCAGCCTTCCAGTATCCCTAGCAATGCATCCTTCACTGTTAACTGCGAACAATAAAGACATGCACACAATGATTGATGTCCGATCAAGGTTGCAAGTGAAAAGTATTTATAATGTAAAGTGTCAATCAAAATATACATGTATCAGACATCTCATCCTATCACCCAACCCAACAACACCATCCCCAATCATCCACCCCAACAACACCCTCCCCAATCACCCATCCCGATAGCACTGCCCCCAATCACCCACCCCAATAGTACGCATCAGCCCCATTACTGTCCATGCCTCACTTTCGGGCGCATTTGGGCTTGGGGTCTGGTTCTTGGACCCTTGTCGTGAGACAGCGCAAGGAGCATCACCTTGGCGTGCTTTCCAGTGAACCCTCAGTGGGCGTATTAGAGGTGTAGAGCTCAGTACCCTGAGTACGAATGTATTGCAGTGTTAACTACATGGCCTGTGTTAGGGCCTCTGCTGAGGCAGATGTGGCGTCCATGTGCTCGCAGAACCTCTGGCCAAGTGTCACCATGGCAGGTGTTGCATGACCCAGGGCGTGTGCCATTCAGCGGGTGTACCCCTGCATGCAGTTGCGTATTTCATGCATCTCTGTGAATTGTTCCCCTGCCATTGTGTGGATGTCTGCTGGTGCTCTATCTGGTCCAGCCATGACCACATTTCCTGCAGGTTGACTTCAGGCAGTGGTGGTGGGCTATGTGGGCTTGTGGGTGTGGCTGGACTGAATCCCGGTGTGGTGTGCCTCTCACATTGCTCATATGACTCCATGGCCACATCCTGTGTTCTTCATTAGAGCCAGTCTCCTCATCAATGTCCAACTGTGGCATGTGGCATGTGGTGGAGGGCATGGTGCAGGGGAGTGCTGGTGCATGTTAGGACACTGTCCTGTGGCACTTGTGCACTGTCACCGCCTGTGCTGTAGTTGGAGGCCACAACAGTGTGTGCAGGTGGCACTGGTGGTGGCTGGCCTGCCACTGCAGGAGGTGGCGGAGGTTGGGCTGCCACTGCCGTTGGTGGTGGAGGCTGGGATGCCACTGTCAGGGGTGGTGGAGGCTGTGCAGCGGCAAGTGTGCCCACTGGTGGCTGGGCTGTGCCCGCAGTACTACCATGCTGTCCGCTTTCGCCTGTAATGGGTCTGGCCTGCGCAGGAGTGGTGGTTTTCCTGGATGCTGCATG
Source organism: Ambystoma mexicanum (assembly GCF_040938575.1). Taxonomy (NCBI): domain Eukaryota; kingdom Metazoa; phylum Chordata; class Amphibia; order Caudata; family Ambystomatidae; genus Ambystoma; species Ambystoma mexicanum. Next base: position 542,057,853 of record NC_090941.1, on the reverse strand, counting down.
CAAGGGTCCTTCCTCGTCACTGTCAATGGAGCGGGTAAATATTGGGAAGACGAGATGGGTTGTCAGCTCTTTGCCACACATGTCGTCAGTCATACATTCTAACCATGACAGGATGTGTGTGTGTCCTAGTGTTGTTGGTATCATGTATCTCACATGCGTCATGTTGCTCAGATGGGTGGCCATGCAGGAGGGGGTTCGTGCAGGGTTGATTCATGCAGGGGGGTTCATGCTGGGTGTGTGCGATGTGCATGCATGTGTGATTTATCGGGGTGCCACTGCCATCGACGGGTGTGCAGTGCGTGACATGCCATGGGTCAGGCCACTTGCCTTGCCATTGCTCTGCTGGTGGGGGCATGCAAAGGGGGGGACATGCACATGTATATGCACTTGTACTTACTGGCATCTCCTTGGGTCCCGCTCCCGCCTCTGCACCTCCAATGCCCTCGATCCCCTCCATGCGGGGGATGCTGCTGAGGTGCTCCTCCCATGGCATGAGTCATGGGGGTTTCACGGTACGGCCACCAGTTGCGTGTACTTCCTCCTGTACTTGGCTAAGGATGTGCAGACCTTGGCCTTGAGGTCATCCCACTTCTTCCAACAGTCCTTTCTTGTGCGGGGGACGGTCCCAATGGCTGTCACGTTGGCCATCACCTCACCCCATATGGCGCTCTTCCTCTGGCAGTTTGTCTTCCGCTGTCTGGCACCGAACAACTCTTCTGCATGCTGCAGCACAGTGTCCACCAGGGCTGTGTGTTCAGCATCAGCAAACTTGGGTTTGCGTTGGCAGGAGTCCTTGCCTGGGGTGCTCTGCTCCTGGAACATGTTCTTAAGGTTCTTCTGGGCCTGCATGGCTGTGGGATACAGTGGATTCAGTTGGATTGGGACTTTAATGATGGCAAGCCGCATTTCTTCCGGTTGCCACAGCATTTCTGTTTCCGGTGCCAGTATTGATGCCATTTCGGTGTTACTGAAATTTTTGATGGCGGATCCGTTATTACCAGAACAAAAAGAGATGGGTGTCCCCTTCGTCACGGACATGTGGGAAAATACTGTATTAAAATTCAAAGAAATGTCATGTCGTGCCAAGCCCCACAAAGAGATCAAATAATATTTAACAAACTTCAAATGAACGGCTGAGAGGAAAGCAAAATCAGAACATTACTTGCAACATATAATCAATAAGGCCATTTTTATTAATATCACATGAATAAAAACCTATTAAATCTGAAAATTCTACCTATAATTCATGTCGGGCTTTCATGATAGAAAAAGAGCACAAGTAGATAAAGTGCTAATACGTTCCTTATGTGGACCAAATGTATGGTCAGAAGCATACAAAAGATGCCAGAGGGGCAGAACTCCCGCCAAGTGAAGGGGATCACGTGGAAGAAGGCTGCCACTCACGACACAGCCGCAATAAAACTCAATCAATCATGCAGTCAATTTGAATTGCAGACAAACTAAGGTGTATATAGTGCACTGAAGAGAACTGCTAAAGATTAGGAATTGTCTTGTCTGAAGGCAATTCATAGTGCAAAACATCACTAAAAAACATAAAAACTAAACATCATATCAGAATGAGGTGCATTAAGTCAACTACAAATTCTAGGGACACCAGTGGTAAATGCCAAAAGTCGAGTAGGAGCCACAGCAAACAGACATGGATTAATTAGTCTGTCTTCTGGTATGGGTTTGTGCGCACGCCCGTGTAGTCGGGGTACAGGGGGGATTCCCCTGCACGCCCAGCCGGAAACGCTGATGCCAGATTGCCGGTATTAGCACATTTTTAAGGGACTACTCGGAATGATGCCCAATGATCTGTTTCCACGGCTTCCTGCTGCCAGTATCAAGGGATGTAGTGCATTAATAATACATACATTGGAAGATGTTGTACTCTTCCGTGCAAAGGGGATACTAGAAATGATGAACTCTGTGGTTGTGGTTTGAATTTCAGGCTAGCTCATCTTAAAAAACGCTTTGCAGTTTTGGATGTCAAATTGAGGCCACGTCATTTATCATTTCTATTTGTATCCTTGTAACGGATGGTTTGAGCTATAACCCTCAAAGGGCATTCAACTGCATGAATGGATCACACCTAAGCTTTGCAATACTCTAAGCTTTGTGAAACTGTTAATGAGCAGATGCACCATTGCCTAATATTTGGAAACATTGCCTAATCAAGAATATGATTCAAAGCATGAAAAAGACCTGATTCTGCGGTGAATCCCTCTTGGGGTCTGCAAGGTCAGGATCTACAGGCAGGATGTGCTATAAGGCGCAGCTCCCTGTGAATCTATGGTCTTGCAGTCCCTCTAAGAAACCACTGTCTTATGTGGACAAGTGCAGCATCATACCAGATCAGAAACCATTCACAACAATGTACGCAATCTCTGCAGAAGGCGTTAACAGCCTCATTCCGAGTTTGGCGGTATATCGACAGTAAATCCACCAAGATACCACCAAACTGAATGACTGTTACTGCCACCTGGTCTGGCGGAATTACCGCCGCATTACAAGTGGTGGTAGGTGGTGTTAGTCCCCATCAATTGGAGTCTATAGCACTCCATGGGGATTCCGGTGGAATTACTGCTGGTGGTAATTCCAGTGATGTTGCCGTTGTTTTGGTGAAAGGTGGTGGTAAATCCCCCACCTCTCTGCCACAATAGTAGTATAGCGGTGCAGTAATGCAGCAGTAACATGGCGATAATGGAAATGCTGCCATGTTACCACCGAATTCTCCCGTACCGCCATACTGCAATGAGGCCCTTTAAAGTGTATGCCCCAAGACTGCAATGTGACTTTGTAGGGCTGCAAGCTGACACCCAGTACCAGTAGCATTGCGGTTTGTAAAATGCAATTTGCTAATATTCCCCGACTAACTGATCTGTGCACATTTCTATTCCCTAGTATGTTGGAAGGCGCACAAAATGAGCATACACTCAACACTATCATTAAGTATTAATCACCAGAGTTGCATTCAGATAAATCATGCATGAGCAGATTGCAATTTGAGAGGATCAGCATTTGCTAAATGTTTGTGCTGCAAGTGGCGCTAGCATGAAGATAAAGAACAATCCGATCTCGCTGACCTGTACAGGATGCATTCCAAGATCACTGGGAATGCTTTCCAAAGGGCATTCCTTAGGCCATAGTGCATATGCTGAGACATAGGGATGGCTGAGGGGAACTAGCCACTATGGGCTTCGTGAAGGAAGCCTTTAGAAAGGTAATGCATTCGAAGTAGGAAGTTGCATTTTCATTGTATTTGTGCATTACACTTAAATGCTTGTTTTATGTTTTAAAATGTTCTTGAACAAAAAGTCCAAGATGTAGTGTATTGCGGGTGAACGTGGCTGAGTTCATCAGTACCAGTAAAGATGCTACAACCAAAAGAACTTGGAATGGCTTGCAATCCACAGGGAATGCTTTCCACCTGGAGGAGTCCAAGTGCATTACAAGTGAGACACTCAATGTGTCTCTGCTACTCTTAGATCCATAAGGCCGCTTACACCTGGACGGTAATTGGGGGCTAAAACTATGTATTGGACCCAGCATCCATTGCCCCATAGTGTAGGGGTGTGTGAAAGGAGTAGAGTGGACCTAATAGATCTCAGGCACCTGCTGTCTCCCACCAGCACCTTTTCCACCACCCTCCAACCTCCCCACCGTCCCTCAACACAACACGAAAAGGACATGGTTTTTCATGTCTCCTCTCTTGGGGCTTCACCCCAGCAACCTTGTCTGAACACAAAAAACGGGCTTCTCTTTCTTCCCTGTCACCACCTTTGTTCCTCTCACAGACTCCCACAAAATACAGCGTGTCTTCAGCCTCTGTCCTCTAACCTATCTCGGTGACTTTCCTCCACCACTAAAACAAAAAAGAAAACAAGGAGCTCTTCTGTTCCTTCAATGGCCACATTACAGGCACTGTGAAATAATTACCAAGTTAATCATCCAGAGTTACTGACATGCTTAGCTCTGCTTTAACATCCTACAAAGAGAGCAGAGATTACTGGGAGCCATAAACCCACACAAAAGTAGCCCAATCTTACTGGGCTGCTGCAAGGAGCTATCCCATTCCTCCCAATAGTTGCCCATCTATAGATAAGGCTTGCTCAGTGTGGCCATTTGTAGCCATTCTGGCTGGGCTGACAAACAGGTCGAAGAAAGGGCCTGCCTGACGAGGACAAGTAGCACACCCGCCGACCATCCTCAGGCATGTCCTAAATGACTTTCAAATAACATACATGCATCCATCATTCTCTGAGCTGTCAGTCACTCACAGGCACCAGCCTTCTAACACCATGCATGGATGACCAGCAGGACACTTAAACAAGACATCCGGCACATGAAACTCACACAAGCCCAAGATACAAAACTAGGCTTTTAAGTCCCAGCTGGATGCACTAGTACAAGTTATAAACATAAAGGGCACCCATTTTCAAGAGTGGCTGTCCAAATCCAGTGAGTGCTTATGGTCCTTTCACTGTAATAAGGACCTACAGGTACACACAGAGCAGGATGTATTTTCTCCTACTCGATTTACAAACACATCTGTAATGCATTTGCTGGCTATTAGTCATGGTATTATAGATGTAGATATGTGGGCATCAACAGCATGGCCCTCACTTGCTCGATTACATAAGGCAAGAATAGTACCTTGACACTTACTACTGCTCATCCCGCTCAACTACTTACACAAGTACTAACACTGTCCCCCAAGGAGCTAAGCAATTATAGACCCATCTCCCAAACTGAGCACTTTAGGCAAAGCGACGGAGAGTGCAGTAGTCAAACAACTTGCGGAACAACTGGACGCATGAGCGAGCGCTGTAGCAAAAAGTGTACGGAACCCACAGTGCTTAATATTAACTAGTAATTGCCAGCAGTGTTTGATAACTATACGTTATTGCATCCTAGTGGATGCAAAGACTTATAGTTATCAAATACTGCCCACAGACCTGTGAGAGACCTATACGCTTAGGCAGTAAGTTACAAAGGCACTTCCTGGGGCCATTTGGCCTTGTTTCTCTGGGACAGGTTCCAGATAGCCAGGTCCATGCCTGGCCAATTCATGAAGATGCTGAGCAGAAAGGGCCTTTGTGTTTTAGGAGCTTCTGCCACACACTCACCAAACCAGTGGTCACAGCAATTTTTCTCTACACGTTTCTGGACTTTTTCGCATACAATGATGGTCTTGGACTGGCCTATCACACACACATTTATCTGTATTTATTAGTCTGAGCCTGCCCTCAAGTGCACCCTCAACTACACTCAGAATCGTGATGTCTACTGTCAATGCACAGGCCCTGAAGAACGCTATATCATTAGTGAAGGCCCCTTTAAGTCAACCATCCACACTACCCTTTTCTTCCAGAATGGCAAGCAATGAGTTTGTGCTTCTAAAACCTGATATAAAAAAGGGTGATTTTCAATAAAATGCAGATTGCATGCCGGAAACAGCAACGCTAGAACTTACGCGCTGTTAGGTGCCCTGCATTAAATTTTCATTACTCACAAAATGGAGAGTAACCGTGAAGAGTAACTCAAGGTGAAATCACCTTTACTGTTCATTGATTTGTGGGAAATAAAATATTGCCTGCAAATCAGGCTTTGCAGCCAGTGTTTTATAAAGGATTCCTATAGAATCCACTTGCTATACCAGGGCTAAGTGCAACATGTCTGCCATAAGAATCCTTTAAATTTACACTTGCATGAAATCTCAGGCAGGTGTAAAACTGTGTGGTCTTGGGAGACGAGGAGGACAGGAAAGCATTACACCTTGCTTTTACGCTTTTATTGTGCGCTCCACCGAGTGCAACATGCCCCCATAGTAGTTTTCTGCATCTATTTTCGTATAACAACGTTTTGTATGGTGTGAACAATACTTACCTACTTTAGTCTATTAAATCATGCAATTATGTTGCTGTCTTATCCATGTGTTTGCTGTTCATGTATTGTTTCCTCCATGGGCAGGTGTTCCTTTGGGTTCTGAAATGAGGCAGCTCCCAGCCTTCTTAAGATGTCTTGTTAGCTTTATTACCGGCTTCACAGGTATCTTTACAAGTAGTTCAATAAGTTGCATTCAAGTTACATATAGGACAATAAACACTGGCAGCCCATCACCCAGGCAGAGGGCTGCCCAACTGACCAGGCTAGAACCTTCACCCATACATTCCAACACTCAGAAACCAACACTCCACATGACATCATACATTCCTTCTTGCCTGGGCAAGCCATACACAACACATTCTATTTCACATCATTTGGATGAGTGTCCTTTTTGTGTTGTAGAATCAAGCATTAAATAATACAATTGATTTCACTCTATATTTTGTATCCTTCCTGTGGCTAGCTTTGTGCACTCATGAAAAGGTATTGTTAGATTTGTTTTTTTAAGTTTTCCCCCCCTTGGGAATGTCTTTTGTAACCTATTTAATATGCACCTGCAGGCACTTTGAGAGATAATGAGAGTTTACGGCCTTGACTTCAGCCGTTATGCGCATGACTTCAAATGTACTATAAAGTGAAGGCTATAACAGAACCTCCGGCAGCCACAGCCATATCCTCTTGTCTTCCGCTACCCAAGAAAATAATTCAATGAGATATCTTCTTTTGAAATCATTCTAAAGCGAATATTCTGACAGTGAAGAAAGAACATGGGATTCAACAACTTAAGTAATGGGCACCCTTTGATTACCATTGTTGGGAGACAGATTAAAAGGTCATTGATAACTACTGCCCGCCCCCAATCCAATTCCGTACAGGTGAGAAACACTACTCACTAAGACAACCGTACCGCTCTTATCCCAGGCAGGTACAACAAGACATAGAGACAATCGAAGCTGAAGATGGCAAAGGCAGTCTAGCTACGGTTGCAACAGTAACAAGCACATCCATTAGACACAAAGTAAATATCCACTCCTCATGAAGAACACGTACACTAGTTAAAATATGCATTTATACATGAAGGATACTAACATAGCATATATCTATCTATCTATCTATCTATCTATCTATCTATCTATCTATCTATCTATCTATCTATCTATCTATCTATCTATCTATCTATCTAAGGCCTGAGAGCGCTCACAGCCAGGCAACATTTAGACACAAAGGGAGGAGCAAGATGCAATCAATCACAGAGGAAAGAGCTGAGATGGAGCAGAAGGCTTACTCTAACCCGTGTCAAATAAAAGTGTCTTAAGTTGCTTCCTAAACCTGGTTATTAAATCACATACTTGTAGTTCCATTGGTAGTGAATTCCATATGGTGGGTGCCTGGGAATTAAAGCCTGCACCACCAAACCTTTTCAAAGTGACACAAGGTTGAAAGAGGAGCAGATCGGTATTAGACCGTAGAGTGCTTCTAAACAGGGATTTGTGAATTCTTGAGGAAAGATATATGGGTGCCTGATCTGAGAGGCATTTTAAAATCATAACATAGCTCTTGAAGAGTATCTGCCGTGCAACAATAGGCCAGGGTAGCTTCCTATGAGATTCCGAGACCCTAGACCATCGGTCAAGCCCACATACTGCATGAACAGCTCCATTTTGAGAGACCTGCAGTTTCGTAACATTGGATCTAGAGGTGCCTACCATAAGACTGTTACAATAGTCTAATTCAGAACTAACAATAGCTACAGCAATCAGTGCACAGTTGGCCTCTGTCAAGTAGGGGCAGGTCAGCAATAAGAGACTGGTGATGAAAGGCACAGGAGGATTTAAGAAATGAGATATGTTTCTCGAACATAAGATGGGAGTCAAAATAGACACGCAAAGTTTTTACAGTTTCAGAGACATCAATGACCGTACCATTTATTGAGAAAGACTTGTATAGAGTATCAAGGTTTTTTAGTTTATGTTGGGTGCCAATAATGAGGAACTCCGTTTTGATGTCATTCAAGGCCAGGGAGTTAAAGGCCTTCAGGTTTTGCAATGACTTGAAGACTTCTTTAACTCCTGTAGAATCCGCAGTGTAGACCCCAGATAGTTCAAAAACAATCTGGGTGTCATCTGGGTAATTTGCAAAATAGACTCCAAGAGAGACAAAAAGATCACACAAGCATTTGGAGTAAACATTAAAAAGTAAGGGCGATAAACAGATCCCTGAGGGACTCCACAGGTTAGAACAGTACTTTGAGACTGGGCATTTCCCTTCACCACTTGGGCTGACCTTGGGCCAAGAAAAGATCTAAACCAACTGGCAGCCTGCATGGTACATTTGCCAACCCTAATCAGTCTTTCCTCCAAAAGGGCATGATAGACCAAGTTGAAAGCTGAGGAACGATCCAGCAAAAGGAGCATTCTAGCTTTTCCTTTATCAATAGTTTCCATTATATTAGATTTTAGATCCAATAAAGATGTCTCTGTTCCGAAGTTAGTATGGAATCCAGATTATTATTATAGTATAAGCTATCTTGTCAATTATTTTAAACAAGAACGGAACATTTGTTATTGGTCTGTAGTTACTTGCAACATTGGGGTCTAGACGCTCCTTTTTTAGAAGGAAGTTATCCAGGCTTCCTTAATATCAGCTGGGATAGAAGCCTCTTGGAATGAGCGATTAACAGAGCAGAAGAGGGTCAACTAAGGTTGACTGCATTAGTTTTACTTGATCCGAGACATGATATTGGTGTGTTACAGATTTTTGGGTGAAGCTATCATGTAAGCTTTGACACCGGTTATTGTCCGTAGTGATGGGAGGCTGCGTTATAGACCCCTTCAATTCATGTAGAACAGAAAAACGCTCTTTCGATTTTGATTTGTCTTTATCTATTCTTTCGTTCAGAGTCTTTTGTTTGGCTTTTAACAAGTCCTTCTTAAAAGTTCTGGCTGCAATTTTGTATTTAGTAATAGAAGCATCAGATGGTTTTTTTTTGCCAGTATCATTCAGCTTTACGTTTCAAACTTCTAGATTTTAAAAAGTCTAGACAGAACAACTGATTTGGATCAGTTACTTTGTTCCTTTTTATGTATCGAATACAGCAAAGATCTCATCAGTGGCTGCTCTAAAAGTGGATGTAAAGTAATCAAGAGATAGACTACCATCTACGGGCGGAAGAAGAGGTGATATTCCAGATGTAAAAGATTCAAGGCAGACTTTTTTGCAATTACATCTTGGGAAATAAGATTAAATTACTTTAGATGATTTGACAGGGAACAATCTAATGGGAATCTTAAAAAATAGAAAAAAATGATCCGATCAAATACACTGTTCCACTGATCTAATCATCAGGGTTTGATTTTTTGATAGAATCCAGTCCAAGGTGTTACCCCCAGAATGTGTTGGATTATGAACAAGCTGGGAGAAACCAATGGTTTGAAGAGATAACAACAGCGAGAGAGCCTCGTGGTCAGTAGAGTTATCGGCCCATAAGTTAAAGTCACCAAGAATAATAAAAGGTGTACTCTCTTTAGAGGTACGACCAATGAAAGATAACAGCTGTTCTTCAAATAATGGTGTTTGTTTAGGAAGTCTATACAAGATTAAAATACTAAGAGAGTTTGAGAAGCTAATGTTCATTTTTACAAACAAAGCTTCACATGTGTCAAAAGAGGGGTCAGTGGACATATGTAAGTTCAAATCTTGTTTTTATATAATAGCAGTTCCACCTCCTCTGGTGTCAATTCGGTTATTATGAACACACACATATCCAGTTGGAGTAGCCAACTGTATAGAGTGAAGAGAAGCTTCATGTAGCCACGTTTCAGTAATTAAAAGAATATCAGCATGGGTTTCTAAAAGGTAATCCGCAATTTCTGTCGCATGTTTTACTAAAGAGCGTGTATTTAACAAGTAGCATTTAAGCGCCTTGTTTGTTGTAGTCAAGATAGCTGGGGATACAGTGAGATCAGATGGGCTCATAATGTTGTTTAACATTAACTGGTTAGAAGTAAGTTGGCGGGTGACAGCATTTGAGGTTCTAAGTAAAGTAGAATCACTCGAGTTGACCGATAATTTGTTGGGCGGGGAGGCAGATAGGTTATTATAAGTGGGAGAGTCCCAAGCATTATCAACTTGGCTTGACCTAAGGCATGCCTGGTGGTTCTTTTGAATTGCTGCAACAAGACTATATTGGGAAGACATACTTTTGAAAAAATAACAATAGTAGGGAAAAAGCCTATATGAGGGGCACAGACCACCCACCTTACACTAACTGGCACTAACTGGCTTGGACACGCCGGCGCTGACGTGCCTGGCTACATCAATGTGAGTGCAATAGAACTACACAGAAGTGTGAGAAATGTGGTTCTATGCACGGCGTCGGTACAGCAAAGAAAAAGCATTCACAAGACATGAAGAACACTAGCAGAACCAATGTATACATTGAATGCAACATGAACAAAACATTAGTATAACTCACTAACATAGAAACCAGAATGTGATTGGCAGCCATCTTCTTAAAAATGGAAGCCGCAGTATGCTTTTAAATAGACAGAGGGCTCAAGACTGTCGAGAAAACTCAAAAAGCTAAATCCACAAAAATGCAGAGCTGTGCAGAGCTCATACAGTAGCTGGCACTAAGGTTAGATTGAGATAGGGAGGATGGGAACGGCAGAACAAAGACACACTACAGCAATTCCCAAGACGAAAGCAAGATACTCCCAGGTTAATTAAAGGTTTATAAGAATACAACAATCCTTTGTCGACTAGGTGCAGTAAAATTGCAAGCCAACAAACTCCATGAAGAATAACGAGACTGTCCATGGTGGAAACAGAAAACATGACACACATGTTAATATTAGCTAAAATCCCAGTAAATAGGATCTAATTCCATTTCATTAACAGTCCTCTAACATGTGACTCATAATTGGAGAACACTAGCAAGTCATTAGGAGTCGGCTTGAAATAGGACACCTGCAATACTCCCCCAAAGTACACACAGACATAAGCTGCTCTAGAAGGTCAAGCATAAAGTGATTGCCCCCATGGCCTGAGGATGAGGAATGGTAACTTCTTTAATTGAACAATGGACGATCCATGGGCCTCTCCCCCCTACTTCTTGCCTGGCTCATATCTCGAAGACCTGTCATGTGTCCAAGGTTGGCTAGTAAGATGCCAACCTATCAAAATCCATAGTCTTATGCCACCCATTGAATCATATGCCAACAAATCCTGTAACGTAAAGATAATGTATTTTTACCTTTATTGAAATAAGGATGTTCTCAGGTGGAGCCATCAGATATGTTTAACTCAAATGTTTAACCATTATGTGATCTATATGTAAATATACCCATTAACCAATCCCCAATCCCTGTAAGTTTTTTGTAACTGTGATTATGTGATGATGTCAGTGCTGATACGGTTGGTGTACTTAAATGATTGATTTGTATTAGTTTTCTGAGAGGCACAAGATGTTAATGCTTATATGCTGTCTCTGCTTTACTCGAATGATAAGGCTGGGTTTTACATGGCACTTTGTCTATTTCGTGATTGAGTGTGGTTCAGATTGACTCCATTTCCTCTGGCATACTTTTAGGACTTTTGGGCCCCCCTTCACACCATTTTAACCAGTTTATCATTCAAAACCTACAGTTCATTGTTTTTGTTGTTTTTCCATATACATCCTTATAAGTAAGTCGTTAACAGTAAAACTGGTAGTATCTCAATAATTGAACAATAATGGGAGAATACATATGTAAACATTAGCAAATAGAATTTTGCATGATGATAAGTCAAATAACATTATAATGGCTTTGAGTTTATTTAGACACCAGGAATCACAAATGATTTATTAAAATATTATATTGAGTGAATGGTGAATATATGTGTCTTTACATTTTGAGAATCTATACCAAATTCAAGAGTTAATGATCTGTGGCAGTGCTTTCGGAGTGCCCGTGATGTCATATTTGGAATGATGTTAATGTGTTGATTCTGTACCTGACTGTCCCACAGCTATTTTTCTGATGCTCCTGAAGCATTAGGAAGATATATTTGAAATATTTCATTAAATTAAATGTTTCATGAGTAGAGTGAATGCACTCCTTTTTCAGTAGCGTTATTACAACATGTCCAAATACTGCCACTTCTGAATGGAGTCTCATGGTACTTCGAAATGGGGTGTAACTAAAATCCATAATCAGGGAGTGAATGACGATTAGAAAGTAGTAATGGTAATTCAGTTTGCCATGAGTAGTACAGCTAATGCCTCTGAAAACCCAGTAGGCTCCAATAGTGTCAAAATGACACCACTACCATGAGTAGCCAAAATGTTTCTCCATCTGAGACCTTTCCCAATAAAATGACTTTAGTTGATCAACAGTAGGGCCTCCTTTGGCACATCGAGATTTCATGTGCGTGGATGTCATCAATTGATCTGTTGCAAAAGGCACATAATCATATCACGCCATTCATCATAGCCCTGCTTTAGCACCCAGTGAAACATGGCACTGGGCACTAATCACCAAGATTATTGGGTCGATTACTAATGCCGTCCTTGGTAAAAAGGCATGTGGTCAACGTTTAGCAACTGCTGGGTTCGCTCTATGAATAAGCTACCACTACCACTACTACTGATGCGAGACTATCAGCGACTATACACAGCACTTGAGATGGTTCTTTCTCTGCGAGCATTTGACTCGTTGCTTGCCAGTTTCAGTTGAGCTCATTTTTGGTCCAAGGACCTAAGGTTCATATCGTTGGGATGGAGCGGCCTAGTGCAACATTGCCTCATTATATAAAAATAATTGCTTCACCATGATAAGCATATCCATTTTGCTACACAGACTCCACCTCCAGGAGATGAGACCATTCATGTAGAAAGTGAGCACTGCTACTATGTCTTCTCCTGTATTCTCTCAAGAGTATTTAACAATTTCCCCCGAGGACCTTTTTATTGAAGGTAGAAGTATAGAAAGGTATTGGCGTTGTCATTGCTTATCAATTCGATTGCCTTAGTCTTGAGTCCTCCACATCCTTTTGTCATTCCTGCAAGAGGAAATGCCCCTGATCTAAATTTGGCATATAGCTCTCTACTGGGAAGAGTGAGTAATGCACCCCAGGTCCCCCATTCTGGATTTAATTAATAGATACATTTGAGCTAAGACATACTGCACTTGAGAGAACATTTGCATATATTGCTCATTTTTACTACCCACCACAGGCGTATGATTGACACAGAGCATCACTGTTTTGCCTAGTAAATCTGCGCTTTATCGCCCCCAGCCCTTCTTCACTTCGCTGGCTGTCATTTGAATCACGTTTACTCTTTAACTTCCTCTGTTTGATCTTTAAATGTCTTTATAATCTTGCCCCTCCCTTTCTTTCTGCTCTCTATTATGTCCCATCTTGCTCTCTCCACTCCGAATCTCCCTTTCTTCTCATTCTTCCTCACCCCGGCCCCCTTGTGCTAACTCCCGCTTTTGTTCTTTCTCTCTCTTGGCCCCCAAACACTGGAACGAGCTGCCTCTCCCTCTTCTCTCACGTCTACAAAATCACCTGCTTTCCAGTTATATATACTTCCTATACCTGTAGTCCTGCTATCTATAAAGGCACAGCCCCCCAATGACCAATGCTACTTTCCTTTTATGTTGTACAACTTTGCCAATCTGTTGTACAAAACATACTATTGGATGTTTTAACCATTACTGGCTATATATCAACTGCGAATCCATTGTTAACTGAAAAGAGTAGTTTACTACTGCAAACTATGTGACAGTTTTTCATTATCAAAACCACTCGGCCGGTGATAATGCCCTCACCTGTGTACCTGCATGTGCATGACATGTAGGGTTGCGGGGAGCTGCACACCTAACTACATTTTGAGAGAAGGCTGCTACTTTGTGCCTTTGTTTGCCAGAAATTGTGGGTGTGAACTACTCACCTGGAATGTGTGACCCATTTTACAGTGCACACCACACACTGCTGCAAATTAGGAATGCTCTTTTTGAATGACTGCCCATGCTGCAACATAGGCACCAATGCTATTGGTTTCTGCTTGGTGATGCTCCAAGTGTTTCCATGGTGATGCCCCCTCTCTGTCTCCTTTCAATAGTCAACCTGTAGTAGCATGTCCAGGCACCGCTCTCATCCCCAAGGTAACGTCCCAGTTCTGTTCACCCCGACTGGACCTCGCATGCCTGGTCACTTCCGTGTTTACTAAAGTAGGATCACATGATTTTAGGCACCCTTAGTAGTTGGAGCGTAAGAGGACCTGAAATTAGATCCTGGGAGTAAGCAGTCCCAGGAGCTATGTGTCCTAACCTCCCTACAAATGATCTATTTTTCTAAATGTTATTAGCATTAGTTCTCATTTCAAACAATATTGGTTATTACAGTTAAACATTGTTGTTGCAAAGGTCAGCCCACCGTTGAGCAGCAGTATGTTTCATCTTTAGTTGAGTCAGAGCTGTCTTCAGTAATTTATCAGCCTTGCATAACCGCAGGCACTTGGTGGGCGATTTATGACTTCATCTGGGTGCTGCTTAAGTTTGCATTTCATGCTGAGGTGGGCAGATCAGCAGAGAACTGTTTCTATTGGAAATACATCAAGGTCACGTTGTGATTACCTCTGCATCCCAGGTACAGTTGAAATGTCTCCCATGCCCCACTTGAAAGGCACTGCACGATTCTGAGCACACCCACAACAATTCAATGGCTAGCACATAAAATTGAGAGCAACTCCAACTTGGGGCCTTTACTTCAGCGCCAGGTCTTGTCACAGTATTTGTCAAGATCTGATTTGGCGACAGTGCAGAGCACTTAACGGAGGCAGAAGATCCACACCACGCGGATCTTGCCATGCAAACAACTGAGGTTCGAGGACAGACTAGGGTGGCGATGTGAAATGCCTACCATTCAAAGAGATTTTCATTAGCCTCAAGAAAAAAACAAGTCCCTTTTTGTTTCGAAGCTGAAGGTAAATTACATTATGATATCATCATTAATAGATCAAAATACTTTGTAGAAAAAGACCCCAAAGTCCTCTGACAAAGTTCAAACTAGACAAATTGCTCTTGGAATTCTTGCAACGAACTTAAGAAGTGAAAAGATTTAAAGATGCCCCAAATCTAGCTAGAATCAGAAAAGTCCACTGATGTCATGTCATTTTTCTATGTCTATTATATTGACTTTAGGCATTTCTCATGTCATTTAATCACACAATCTGAAGTTTTAGGAAAGTGCGGGGGCGCTATAGGTGGCAGGTCATTTGACAAGTGTTGCATTGCCCAGCATGAACCCCAGGAGGAACTACTCATTCCTGCCATCACATCACCCCCAAGAGCAGTTTGAGATCTCTGAAGACTGTGCGCTCTCCTCCACGCCTTTGGACATCACATCTACAGTTCCAGCCACAGTGCCCTATGCCATCGACACCCTGCCCACCTAGCATAACTGTTTTCTGGATGGGTCCTGCTGACACCAATGCAACAATCCCATGACAGTATCTGCATGTATCCCCTCTCTGTGGGCCTGGATTTTCTGGTAAATATGGCATGTCCTTCTCTGGTTCCTTCCTTTGCAAGCATATTCCTCCCACCAATGACCCATGTTTCAAGGAGAGAAGTGCCTAAGTGCCCTCTTACCACATTACCCTTTTAGACCCAATTTTTATTTATTTGAATGTATACCGTGCTTTCGCCAAAGTGCTATTTACAATAAAGCGGGCAGTACAACATTTTATTTACAATGAGAAGTTGGCAGTACACTCCAACAGTGTAAAGAGCAGATAATGGAGAAGGTGGATGAGCATTTAATCGGGTACAAGAAATATGATATGTAGGGGAGGAAAAGATCATGAGAGGGCGATAGTTCCAGTGGAATGGAGCAAGAAGGGAGGAGGAGCAAAAGCGAGAAGAAGCACGAGGGGCCTTGGGAACAACAAGGTGGTAGAGGGACTGGGAGCATAAAGAGCGAGTGGGAGAGTAAAAGGAAACACATTAAGGGTGAGCAAGACAATGGAGACATTTAAAAACAATAGAATGGAAATGAAACAGATGACGAGATTCAAATGATAGAATCGAGGCAGCTAAAAGTGAAGAAGAGATCGAGGTGAGGGGATTGGCCAAAGAGAAGACGAATGGCAGAATTATATATGAAGCGAAAAGGGGTGAGACGAGACACGAAAGCCCAATCAAGAGGGATGAACACTAGTCGAAAGGGGGAAGAATTAAGGCACAAATAAGAAGTTTAGTAGCATGGAAAGACAGAAAGGGGTGATCGTGGAAAAGGTTAAAGAGAAGAAAACAATGGTTGCACGCGGTAAGAGAGATGTAAGAGGAGAAGGAGAGAGAAGAATCAAAGAGAGCGCTGAGATTCCGAGCAGAGGAAGAAAAGGAAAGCTGAGAGAGGGAAAAGAAAGAAAAGATGGAGGGGCACAAGGGAAGGTTGAGGAAGGAGGGAAGAAAATAACTTCCATTGTAGGTGGGTTAAGATGAAAGAAATGGGAACGCAACCAAGATTGGCTGGTAGAAAGACAGGCAGAGACCTGAGAGTGAAGAATATAAAAGAACTCAGAAAAGGAAAAGAGGATTTGGGAATCATTGGCGTAAAGTGGCAGGAAAGATTGAAGGATGAGATGAGAGAAGAAAGCGGGATGGTCTACAGTGAAAACAAGAGAGGGTCAAGAACAGAGCTTTGGGGAATACCGTTTAGAAATGGGAGTAGGGGAAAAATCTGGCCGGCCCATGATACAGAATAGGAGCGACCTGAGAGGTAAGATTTAAACCAGCGAGAGGAAAACCAGAAATGCCCGGGGAAGAGAGGGAGGACTGTTGAGTAGGGTAGTCCACAGTGTGAAAAGCTGCTGATCAATCAAGTAAAATCAGAATAGAAGAAAGCTTGCTGTGACGTGCAGACAGAAGAAAATCAAAAACATGCAAATACATAGGGCATTTTCCGTGGAGTCAGCAGGCTTAAAGCCAGACTGGAGTGGGGGAAGAACAGAGTGGAGATGGAGATAGGAGGAGACTTGAGAGTAAACAATTTGCTCCAGTATCTTAGACAGGAAAGGGAGCAGAGAGATAGGGCAGAAGTGAGCCGGAAGAAAATCGTCACTCAAAGGTTTTTCTAGAATGGGGATGATAGTAGCATGTTTGAAAAAGTCTGGAAAAACGGATGAAGAAAGAGAAAGGTTAATAAGTATAGTAAGATAAGAAAGGATCTGAGGGTAGACCAAATGGATAAGGGTAGATGGGAACAGGTCAGTTGGGGAAGCTGCGTGATGGGCACGTGAAATAAAGAGAGCAGTTTCAGAATCAGTCAGGGAAGGGAGAAGGCAGCAAAGATAGGAGAAAGAGACGGGGAGGGGGAGTAAGGGAGGGAGGAGGGAAAGAGATGAAGAAACAAAGGAGTCACAAAGATTGGAGACGGTATTAGTAACAAAGTCAGCAAGGTCAACAGTGGAAAGTGAGAAAGAGTGAGAGGGAGCAGTCCGATGCGGAGAGAGGACATTATTAAGGAGTTAGAAAAGACGGCGTGGGTGATGAGATGGAGGCATGGTAAGTGAAGAGAAATGTTGCTTTTTATTGGCTAAAAGAAGGGAATCATAGGAACAGTGGACAGAAGAAAGTAATTCTAGATCGTTAGAGGATTGAGTCTTTTTCCAACGGCGCTCAGGTTTCTGGAGAGCAGAGAGTAAGAAGCGAAGGGTGGTCGCAGTGGCTTGCGTGAAGGGGTGAAGGGACGAGCAGGATGCAGGGAGTTCAAGGTAGAAGTGAGCACAGAATTAGTGGATAACTGAGAGGAGGGAAGAGATGAGGAAAAAGAAGATAAAAAGGTACAAGTATCAAAAGAGGGAAGATCGCTACAAAGGATCTGCATTTCATTGCTAACATCTACACACATTTAAGCTGAAATGGTCTGCATTTTGTCTCAGCATATCAGCAATAATTAAAAAGCATTTACTTTGATTTGTCGAATGACAAATCATTTCTGCATCTTAATGTGAGGGCGATTGTATCTTTTGTAAGTTCCAAGTTCTTTGGTGACCTGTCCCAAGAACATGGGTTTCTCCATTGTGGAAGAACCAGGTGCTCTGTTCACCAAGGGAAATCGGGGATCCCGCAAACATACAGGGCAGTTTTTACTGCCTTGAATGACTTCCAGCCTCTGTTCAAAAAGCCATTCAATAGGGAGAATACTTGTGAAGTAAGGATTATGGCACCGGTGAGCTGAAAGTAATGTCTAGACAAAGTGACTCGAAAAAATGACTAATGTCAAATGGCCCACACTTTTTATCGCTCCCGACTTTGGGTATAGCTGAAGAGCTTTGCATGCCCATTCGCACAAAATAGTTGATGGAACTACAGGTCCCATTATGCATAGCTCGAGATGCCTGTGATAGGCCATGGGCAATATATTCCCCTACCCCAGGAACAGTGTGACCTGAGTCAACACCATAGTTGGCCGCCCAGGTAAGCTTAAACGTAGGTACTCCATTCCTTGCATATTGGAAGGGCTCTGTAACATTCTAAAAGGCCTTTAATGACAAGACTACCCAACAATACACAGCACAAGTAGCAGAGATTATTTGGGATAGTTCAGCACAATTCTATGAAGGTTTGTCAATTTATTTTGCCAAATGGCAACTTGGCCGAATTGCTTGTTGCTGAATTTTCTGATTTGTTCCTACAACCACTGGGGCAGGGCGGGCATACATCCCCTTTCACCCCCAGCCCAATTATACACCTTACCCCAACTTACCATATACCAGTTTGCAGTAAAAAATGAATTGGTAAAGAAAATGCAGCAGCACGGAATTCAGCAAGGTTGCCATTTGGCAAAAGTGAGCTTGACCATCAGCACATGGCCAATGAGTATGGTGATGTTGCAGCTAGGGTAGTAAGGTGAAAAAGCAGGGAACTTTTTATCTATAGAGCATGATAAGCTGTATCCTTTGTCTATTCATAGTTGCCTTGTGTGTCTGTTAGGAGTGATGGGACATGCTGTCTTTGTTGGAATGTTGTTCGGTGTGCATCACTTTATGCATTTTGGAGCTAGCTACATGAATGGAAACAAGGATCAGGACATGAGACTTGGGATGTCTTGGATTGACATCCATGATTACACGGGCAAGGTGGTCTATTGGATGCTTCTTCGAAACAGCATGCATTGTGAATTTGTTGCTTCTCTGTCAAGTGGTTTTATAGACAGTTGAGATTGGCCAAACTTACCATTCATCATGTGCATATGGTCACTTAGCGTGTCATCCATGACCTCAGGTGTTGTTTACCTGCAAGGTGTGGTTCGACCAGTCACAGAGTGAACGCTTGTTAATGGGGATCATATTGTACACAGGGCTTATTGCTAGAGCTATTCCGGACCTCTATTCTGTACGTATGATGCACATGTAGGTGGTGTCTGGCTAGTTTACATATGTCCAGCATATGGCCGGTTCATGGCTGCAATAGACTGGGAACCACATGGACACTCCAGGATACATGAAGCTACATTTTTCAGAGAGGTGTCCTATATTTACAACTTCCTATTTCTCACTTCAAGGATTCTTTTTTCAGGAAATCACCTGTCTTGAGAACTCAATACTGCTCCCAGGCGGCGGTTGGTTGTGTTCTTGTGTATTGGCCTGTCCCAGAGTCTTCAGGGGGACAGCAAGTGTATGGCTTGGTGCAAATTCAATTTTGTGTTCTGCCTAAGTGCCAATCATCTACCGGGCATTCACTGTTTTCTGTTCTGACCTCTGCACGCCAGTGTCCTCCAGGCCCACCATGTTTTGTATGCTGATTATTATCTGCTTCCATGGTGTCAGTTGCAGGGGTTCCTCTGTCCCTCCTCTGGTGTTAACTGTCTTCTTATGTTGTAAGGCTCAAAGGGTATGAAACCAGGCCTTGAGGTAATTCCACCTTTTCCTCAGGTCTTCATAGTCCCAGGTCACTGTTCCAAATGCATCACCTTGTCAAGTATTTAATTCCAGACAGTGGTCCTCCACCAGCTGGTGGTCTTTTTTATACCTCAGACAGCGCATCCGTATAGGCCACTACATGATTAGCTAGCACTGTGAGATCAGCCCCAGTGAATGTTTGTTAGGAATCCCACGGCCTTGACCACGTAGTGTAGCCGTAGAATTCTTCAAAACAATACTCCCTTGGGGTCAGTACCAAGGTAAAGAAAACACCAATAGGAGTATTGCTCAGAAGAAAGGATATCAGTCGTAGACTCGAACTTGGTAATATCGTCACCGGAAGATTTGCAACTCTCAACGGGATACAGCCACCAGATGATGTGTAACTCTCAAGGGATAATCACCCAAAACAAAGGTACAATTCAGATATCAGAACAGACCCCTTAAGACCCTAAATATACCAGCAAAGACTGCACTGTACAAGGATAGAAAGTCACAGTAGCGAAGCTTGGAAACTCATAGGAGAACAATCAAACATGAAGGAAAAACAGGCTTACCAAAGTGGAAGTAGAGCAGTGGAGCAATTCTGGTCTTGAATATACCAATAAACAACACCCGACGAAACAAGGACGCAGGACTAAGGTGGCGAGTCTCTAGTCCGCTGGAACCACTGGACCCGACGGCACGCGGACGCCTTTCCTGAGGTGGTAAGTCTCAAGTCCACAACAGAACCACCGGACCCGAAGGCACGAGGACGCCTTAGGTAAATTGAAACCTAGACCAGAAATTGCCTGGAAAATGTTATTATTCTGCGTTCTTCCGTTGGGCTGCACAGTTTCCAGCAAGTACTCCCAAGTTGTTCCGTGGATGTCATAACGCACTGATTCCTTTAGTAGTTGAACCCGAAGACACAACTGCAGGTTCCGTGATGAAATGCTGGGACGTCGGTACTTCTCGCTGTGATGTTAAAACCTGTAAACAGGTGAGCAGAGTCCCAAATGCCAGAACAGGAAACAGGCGAAAGTGCAGGCAAGGATAGCAATAAGCGGACAAAGCCAGACAAGGGAACAGAGAAATAACAATCTAGGGACGTAGCCAAAAAGGTTGAGATACCAGAACCAGGAAACCAAAACAAAGGGCAAGGCAAGAGCAATACGTTAGGCAGGCAGAGGTCAAGAAACAGGATAACACACAAGACAAGGTTGGCAAGTAACAAAGCACAAACTTCAATCAGAAGCCAAAGTCACGTGACCTGTGGATACGATGCACGTGACCACTACGTCGTCCAAAACAACCCCGTCTCCAGGGCAACCGCCAACGCTCTGCAAGACGGGTCCTAGCCATCAGAAAATCTCGATTTGCAAAAGGCATTGTGCGTCTTTGTAACGTAACGCCCCTCCTCACTCTGGGATAATGGTTCTCCATAGGAAGCGCAATGCAAACACCAGGTAGATTAGGGGCTGGCTGATCGCGTATCCTAACAATGTTGGCTTTCTCAGTTACATCTCCTGCACCCCTCCTTTGGAGTTTCCTCCAGATGTTCTCGTCCTTCACACCAGACATTCACGCCACTCTATCTTCCTGTCTCACTGCCATTAAGTCATGGATGACCTCTCACTTTCTCACTTTAAATGCCGGAAAGACAGAAGTTCTTTTCTTTCCTATCACTACTCTTCCACCTCCTTCTCCTCCTCCTTCTAGTCTCTTTCTCCCTCTACCCTGCTGATCTCTCCTACTGCTCGTAATCCGGGGCTCTATCTTGACACCAACCTCTCCTTTAGCAATCATATCTCAATTACCTCTCGCACCTGTCGTTATCACCTCTTTAATATTCCCAAAAGTTGTCCCTTTCTCACTTTTCATGCCACTTAGCTCTTGGTCTCTTCTCTATTCTTTTCTCGACTTTTCTACTGCTCTCTCTACTCTTTGGTTTTCCTTGCTCTCGCCTAGCCCCTCTCAAATCAATGTATCATTCCTCCATCTGCTCGCTTTGCTTATTATCCTATGGTGACTCCATCTCCTCTTCTCTTGACTCTCTTGGATGGCTCTCCTTTCATTCTCAGCTGAAATTCTATTTCCTCTTCTTAGTATTCAAACCCTTATATGGCCCCTGATTACCTCGCTTCTCACCTCTCATTTTACTCTCCTTCTCATCCTCTCCGTTCTGCTGGACTCTTCTTACTTACTGTTCCACATGTCCCCTGCGCACAATCTTGCTTTCGATCTTTTCAACTGCTGGCCCCTCTTCACTGGAACCTTCTTTCACTATCCATCCGATCTATAACATCTTACTCTCTGTTTACTTCTTCCCTAAAATGTCACCTACTTCAGTCTCCTGTCTGTTTGCTATTGGCTGATCCCGAACACAATTGTTCACGCTGATTTTAATGTACTGTTGACTGTTTCTTTGTGAAGCGCTTTGCTATATAAAACTCAATAAAATACAAAATATAAATGTGACCCTCTTTCAACCTTTGGATAGCAATTGTAAATAGATGATTTTGCATGGATTGACCTTTTTAAATGGCCAAATCTGAACGTCCCTTTTGGTTGTGACGCTATTTCCAAATAGCAATAATTCTGCAATTTTTTGGAGGAATTACCATTTGGTAAATCCACCATGACTAGCATGTGGTCACAGTAATTCTGCCAAACACTAATGGAATCAGCATTCAGTAAGGTGTTTTTGCAAGCAATTCCTCTAGAGAAAATTACTGTTACTGCCTGGCTAAGTGGTGCATATCCATAAACTACTAATGTGGAGCTCATTCTGCCAGCCACATTGCCAGTAATAGTAATTACATCTGGTGGAATTACCAACAGTTTTACCAATGTATGAGTAATGAGGCCCACAGACTTCAAAATGGAGCATAGGCCCACTTCCCATTGATAAAGATGGACATATTATGCAATTAGGCACAGCCCTTATACAACCCGCTTTCAACCAAAAGCCTGTTGATCAAGCATTATTTAATTCCTAAAAAATAAATTCTCCTTTGCTTCCAAAACATTTTAAACTTTCATGATTTGTTTCATCCAAGTCTCCCAAGTTACAATGTAATGGACTGACTGTTATTATCATTTCATGGTGATGTTAATACCATGATATTGAAGGGGAATATGAGAATATGGGCACATGTATCCGACGTCCCGAAACTGCATGAAAAATTAAGCAGTGAAAGTCACTGTGAAAAAAAAGTAAACTGCGATGAAGCAAGCAGCCCCACTTAGCAAGAGGCTTTATGCTTAGGCCAACAGAGCACTAGTAGCTACGCTTCAACCAGGCCATAACATACCCTTTGGAGACTAACAGAGCCATGTACCTTTACTCAAACCCAAATGCATTTAGAAGTGTTTATAGTGATGACTACATGATTACTATTATTTTATATTAGCTGAATACATCACACGTAGGCCTTGATATTTAGTTAGCTGTTCCTGAAGCGTGAAAATGTCCCCAACACCCCATAGCAGAAAGCTCTCCCAGGGTTTAGTTGCGGTAGTGATATCATGGAAGAGCAATGGAAAATTATCCTACCCCCGAGTTTAAGACAAGACACTGTGCCCTGATTGGCAGACTACATAAGGTTTGCCGAGTTACCATAAACCCTGTCCTAAGGGAATATAACAACTTGTGCCCCTAGTCCGAATAACCAAATAAAGCTTACTGAAGATCACACATTGGCAGAAGTTGAGCAGTAAGACACGAAAAAGCATGTTTATAGAGAGAGACTGATCACTGCTTTCCTGTACAAAATAAAGACGATTCTATGGCAACATACATTGCGCGAACACATACACATTCACCCTTGTGCCATTATGAAAGAGCAAAGGTTGTTAGCAGCTAGGCACCAGCTAGGCACCAGCACATCAGTTCAAAAAACCAGGGAGCACATGCAAGTAGCCTTTCCACCAAGACAGTTGCAAAATAAACTGATAGTACATTGTTTATAATATTGGGAACAGTATTTAGGACGGAACTTAAATGTTATAATTTTGTGTCACACTGTCACATCTCACTTTGGTCAAATGTTATGTGCTTACCCACTCCATATCTACCTCTCCTGGAACAGCCAATAGAAAACCAAATCAGAATGTTACATATTTTTAACACTCACCTTCCAATCATGGTGCATGAGACGAAGATGACTTCATTGGACAGGAGCTACGTAGCGCGTTTGTCACTGTTATCACATGTTTAGAATAGGCCAATGAAGTTGTGTAATGTATGGAAGCACATATACTGTAACTCACACCAGCCAATGACTGTGAAGAAAGTTGTAACACATTGTTGCTTTTTGCCTTCTGTAGCCACAAAAAAACCCATGCTTTCACTCTATTAGAATTTGAATGTCTTCTAGATATTTCCCTGCCATGATACATTTTGGTGGCCTGTGTACAGGGATTCCATGTCCTTACGGAAAATCTGTGGGCTCCTCGTACTTTGGGGGCAAGCAAACAGAAGACTGCACAGGACACATGTGGGAGGTAGCAGGTGCTGATGTTAAGAAACCAGAAGGCCGGCCTGACCGCTCCAGGCTCGTGGCTCGCCCCCTGGAGTGCCGGCTGTTGAGGGGAGAAGCAGTCCAGAAGACTTGGGATGATGGCGTCGAACCGGTTCACCTGATACGAGAACTACGGAGAGAGTGAGTATAAATACGGAAGTAGAGTGAATGCTGGTGTCATGTGATTCGTTTTGGAAACGTTTTCTTTATTGTGATTTAGTAGAAAGAGAAGAGGGCTCCTGTGGCGAGGAGCTGTGGTGCCATGATAACAAATTGGTAAGTGAAGTATACACATCCCTCAGTAAGGGATGGAGGGGCAGCGCTGCTTTAGAAACAAGAGTGGGAGGTCCTGCAGTAGAGAGCAAGGGCCGTACCCTTCACCTGTAGTTAGGGGCGTGAGGAAGATAATAGCAGAGCATTATAGAACTTTACTTTTCTTATTTGCATTGTATACACATTATATTTGATGATCAGTGATTTGAGGCGAATGTTTATTCATTTGATTTTATTTATTGGGTATTTATAATGTGCCTATACAGCAAAAGGTGTTGCGGAGAACAAGGATGAAGAAAAACAAAACCAGTCCTACAAGACCTTGTGTCATTCGGATTGTGCAAGTGCAGTAACAAGAAGTGCAGGGGAGGTGGGAAATGCCGGTCAGGACAGAAGGGCCCATGGGTTAAGCGAGGGCCAAGGCGAGGCCAGGGAACAAGTGCAAGGGAAATGCAGAGAGTGTAGGGGAAAAAGGTCCACATGCTAAGTGTGAGGGACAGGGCTGAAAGTGCTCAGAGTGGTGCAGGCCCCGCCAGGCTAGTGCAGGGGGTTGGCGGGGACCAGAAAGGCAAGTGCAGGTTTAGGGGGGTCAGGAGACCAAGTGCAGGGGTAGACTGGTAAACGAGGGACTGGTGTCTTGAAAGAACCTGAAGGAACCAGACAACCAGTCAAGGAGACAGAGGGGCCATTAGCAGGGGAGAGGAAGAGGGAAGGAGGAAGAGAAAAGGAAGGTCTTGAGAAGCTTCTGGAACTTAAGGAGAAGTGGCTCAAGTCTGAGAGGGGCAGTGAGGCCATTCCAGAGGGAGGCAGCTGCGGGGGAGAGAAATCGACCCTTTCCCCCACTCTCTGCTTGGAAAAGCATCCGATCTGCAGAGAGTTGGAGCTAGAAGATGGAAAGGCTCTAGCAGGGTGGTATTTAGGGAGAGGGAGTAGGATGTAGTGGGGTGCCAGGTGCCAGAAAGCCTTGTGGATGATGTATAGGGTGCTAAACTTGATCCTTGCAGTACCCAGGAGCCAGTGAAGAGATTTTAGGGCAGGGGAGATGCGGTCCCTGGGTTTGAGGCCAAGGATAAGTTTTGCAGTCCTATTCGGAATTAGTTGAAGGGGGTGAAGTGAGGAGTTAGGCAGATGAAGGTAGAGGCTGTTGCATTAGTCCAGTCTGGAGAGGACCAATGCTCTGGAGACATTGAGTTTCTAGGCAAAGATGAGGAAAGGGAGAATGCCTCTGAGGAGATGCAACTGAGAGCAAGGTCCGTGATGTGAGAAGAGAAGGAGAATGTGAGAAGAGAAGGAGAGGGAGGAGTCGAAGATGACACCAAGGTTTTTGCCTCACAAGATGGTGAGCGGCCCATGGAGGGCAGCCAGAATGTAGGAGGGTAGGAGGGAGCTGGGGTCCCAATGAGAAGGATCTCAGTCTTACTGCCATTAAGGCAGATATTATTAGCAGTGCACCATGCCTGAATAGCAGACAGACAGTCAGGAACAAGAGAGGAAGAAGAGGAGGCAGTGGAGGGAAGCTTGAAGGAGAGCTGCGTGTCATCCGCGTAACACTGGAAGTTAAGAGAGAAGGCGGAGATCAAATGGGCTAGAGTGGCAAGGTAGATTTTGAAAAGCTATGCAAGAGGATAAAGCCCTGAGTGACACCACAGGTGGAGAGTGAGCTGGAGGAGAGAAAAGGGCCCAGTTGAACCTGGGAAGGTCAGTCAGAGAGGAAGGAGGTCTTCCAGTCCAGAGCCAAGTCTGTAATGTTAAGGGTTTCACAGAGGCGATTTATAAGGGTGGCATGATTGACCGTATCAAAGGCAGAGGAAAGGTCTAGAAGGATGAGAATCGAAAGCAAGTTGGAATCGAGATTAGAGAGCAAGTCTTGACCGGTGTTCAGGAGTGCACTTTCCATGCCTCTGCCTGCTCTGAAGCCAGACTGGTGGTCGTGGAGGCAACCAACAGCTTCAGTGTGGTGGATAAACTGGGAGATGGCTAGCTTCTTCAAGCGTTTGCCCATGAAGGGGGTAATGGAGCTAAGGCGGTAGTTTGCCGGACAGTAGGGGTCGTCAGATGGCTTTTTGACAAGAGGATGCACACAGGAGTGCTTGAGGAGTAGAGAGAAGGAAACAGTGGCAAAGGAGTGATTTCAGAAATCTGCCAAAGCTGGTGCATGGGAGGCAATGTTGTCATTGATAGTTCTGAAGGAGCAGGGGAGCACTGTTTGGGTGAGTCTTTCATAAAGTGGACTTGTCTAGAGACCTGATCAGGTGATATGGGAGAGAAGGAGGGACGAGGAGAGGGGGGTCAAGGGAAGCCTGAGAGAGGATGAGGATGAATGGAGTGCTGTGGAGGACATGATGTCCTGAGTTTTAGTAATGAAGTGAGAGGCCAGTGCAGTGTAGAGGGCCATAGATGGAAGAGGATAAATGGAAACTGCAGTAGGACTGGCAAGTTCCTTGCAGATTTTTAAAAAGTTCAGCAGTGTTGTTAGTGGCCCCAGAGATGCGGGCATGGATATAGGCCCTCTTCTTTGAGGGGATTGGATAGTCTGTATTGCCTTTGGAGCAGGCGGCAGGGCAGTCTCTCAGAGGATGTGCTTGAAGCCTGCCATTTCTGTTCAGTAGCTCTGCACTTGCGTTTCAGAGAGGCCAGGTCAGAGTCATACCAGGTGTTGCATTCGGCGGCAGGCTTCATGCGGATCCTCACTCGCTTCATTGGTCGAATGATGGAGAAAGAGACTGGCAGTGCGGGTGGGGGCTTAGCCGGGGGACCCATGAGGTCCAGGTGAGAGGTCAGGAGAGCATGATCAGATCAGGAGAGAGGTATAGTGAGATGGGTGGAGATGGGGATGTCTACGGAGATGAGAGCATTCAAGGTGTGTCTGACTGAGTGCATTGGACCAGAGGGAAGAATGGAGAGGGAAAGAGAGTCACAGAGGTAGTGGAAGAGTCCAGAGGCTGCATCAGGGGAGTCAAGGTGAATATTATAGTCTCCAAGGCGGAGAAGCTTGGAGGTGGAGGCCAGAAAAGAAGAGATGAGGTCAGACCACTCTGTGAGCAAGAGGGAGACTGGATCAGGGGACCTGTAGATAGTCAGCAACAGGGTAGTAGAAATACCATGCCTGCAGAGAAGGCATTTGAAGGAGGAGTAGGACTGAGTTGGTATGATGGTAGCAGGGACCCATTCAGGGAAGATCAGGACCACTACACCTCTGGACCGGTTAGGACTGGGCTTAGAGAGGATCTTTTAGCCCCCCAGGAGGAGAGTGTCAAGACTCATGACAGAGCAGGCCGTGAACCACAGCTCGATGAGAGTGAGGACATTGAGTTTGAAGTCTTCAGGGAGGTGGAAGATATAAGAGGAGTGTTTAACAGCAGAGCGAGAGTTGAGGATAGCTAAGTGTAGCGGGTTGCTACTTTTGAAGGTCTTCTGTGGAGGGGTACAGGAATTTGGTACACCCGTATGTGGTGGCAGAGAGGCCAGATGGGTGACAGAAGGAGGAGAGGCAGAAGAAGGGAGGAAGTTGATGAGAGATGGAAGATGCCTATCAAGAAGGAGAAAGTTTGTCTGAGAGCCCAAGACCATGATAGTGCCATTCAGGTAGACATTAATGATGGCCCTAGAGGATGGAAAATATACCAAGAGCACTTCCCAATGGGTGCCACCATTAAAGGGTGAGGAAGAAAAAGGTTTGTTTGTTTGTTTGTTTAATATTTATTATGCTCCCAGACTAGGGGGTATCAGGGCGCAGACAATAAATATTCATACAGCTTGGTACACAGGTTACATTAGTTATAGAGAAATGGCAAAACATCTAATCTAGCAGTTATTGGTCTATAGGTGTATAGGTACATGCAGTAGACAGTGGTAAGGAAAAAATATAGACAGTCTATACATAAAGGATATACAGTTATTTAGAAGTGTGGTCAAGTTCTGCAGGTTCATTTATCATCATTCTCTAGGAGCCATATAATCGGATTTTGCCTAAATTTGGTAAAGGTCTGATCCATTCTGAGTGTGGTAGGTAGTGAGTTCCACAATTGAGCTGCTTTGACTGGGAAGCTGGCGCCCTCAATAGTGGATAGTTTAAAGCGCGGCACCTGAAGGCAGTTAGAGGTAACTAGTCTCACAGGTCTAGTAGATGTTTTTCTAGAAAATATTTCTATTAGATATTGTGGTGCTTTGTTGTTTAGGCTTTTATGGATGAGGGAAGCTATTTTAGGTTTGATTTTCTCATGTGTGCATAGCCACTTGTATTTCCTTCTTGTTTCAGAAATATGTTCTTTCCTACAGATACTGAGTGCAGCTCTAAGGGCGTTGTTTTGGAGTATCTGTATTTTATTACTAATGTATTTATTAGCTCCAATGTATAGGGCATTACAGTAATCTAGTTTAGACATAATGAGCGCTCTAGCTAAGGTCATACAACTGTTGGATGAGAGGAAATGTTTGCCAGCTCTAATTAGTTTGCATGTGTATGATGTCGAGGAGGCTAGGGAGTTTACCTGTTTAGTGAATGTTAAGGTGGAGTCTAAGTAAAAACCTAATGTTTTTACTTCCTTGGCAACCTTAATAAGGTTCCCATCAATGATGAAAGATGAGTAATTCATGCCAAGATTGGTGAGAAGAGATGCGGATCCCAGAATGAGAAGCTCTGTTTTTTCATCGTTCAGACAGTGGCCGTGCGTGGCCATCCATGTCTGAATGATACTGTAAATTCTATTCACCAATACTAAGTCCTTGCTATAGTCCCCAGTAAGTGGTAGGAGGATCTGGGTATCATCTGCATAATTGGTGTAGGTGATACCCAGATGATCTAACTCATCAAACAGGGGCTTGGTGAATATATTATACAGGGTTTGAGAAACACATGAGCCCTGGGACACCCTGCAAGTGATGGGGATGGGGTCTGCAGCTGCAGATGGCGAGAAGACCCTCATGGTTCAGTCGCTGAGGAATGATTGTATCCACGCAATAGCCTCGCTGGAAAAATGGGCAGCTGAATCCAGGTGGCTACATAAGACGCTGTGATCCACCAAGTCGAAAGCAGTTCCAGGAGGAGGAGTAATGCAAGTTTTCCATTGTCTCTTAATTTGTCTATTTGGGCTTTAAGATCAAGGAGTGCGGTTTCTGTGCCATGTAATGGCCAGAAACCAGATTGACGAGAGCCTAAGAGTTAGTTGAGTTTTAGGAATTTCTGGATTTGGATATATGCTACTTTGTCTAGGATTTTCAGCAGGAATGGCACAGTGGTGATGGGCCTGTAGTTAGTCGGTATGGAGGGGTATGGAGGGGTCTAGCATTTGTTTTTTAAGGAGCGGGAGTACCCAAGATTCCTTAAAATTGCTAGGTATCGATGTAAAGAAAGCATTGATAAGTTTGGTAATGAAAGGTGCTAGATCCCTAGCAGCGTCCTTGATAAGTTGTGTTGGGCATTGTCGCCTTTACAGTTATATGGTTTGATACCCAATATAACTTTCTCAACCTCTATAATGGAAACTTTGGAGAAGTGAAATTGGGTGACATGTTTAATTTTAGATGGAATTGTTTTGTTGGGAAGTGGTGTGGTAGCAGTTAGTGAGGCTTTCTTTAGTGCTATTTTCTTTTGAAGGTTAGACACTTTGTTAGCTAGCGCATGCTGGATATGAGAACACCATGTTTTGTCTTGACACAGTTGTCTTGGGATATGATAGGATTTTCTAATTCATTTAGAATTGTGAAGCGCTCCTTCATACTAGAATTTGCTTGCGTAATTCTGGTATTGTAAGTTTCTTATTCGGCCAAGAGTATATCCTTCTTGTATTGGGATGAAATGTTAGTTAACTTTAGTTTGTTTTCTACAGTGGCATGAAGTTTCCAGGCAGTTTCGCATTTTCATTTGTTCAATCTAAGGTTTTTTAGATTTAGATGGGGAGCAAACCAGTTCTTGAGCTGGCTTTTGAGTTTACTATTTCTGAGTTTTAGCTTGGTGATGTTATCGAGAGTTGTGTTCATAGCTTTGTTGTATTCTTCAACTAGGAGGCTAGGCTCCATGTTGTCGGGTAGGGAGTTAAGGCTGGGCAGGATACAAGGGAGTAGTTTGTCTGCTGTAATATTTTTCTTGTTTCTGGTAAGTGTAGGAAGGGCAAGAGGTGGCTCTATGGTTATTCTTTTAGTTGCTAATGTAAAAGGTATTAGGTAATGGTACGTCCACATTTGGGGTGAGATGGAGGTGATGGAGACATTACAATTATGATCTGCAACCCAATTAAGACTTTCCCCTTTATTATGAGTTGGTTCGTTCACTCTCTGGGTGAAGCCGAGTTCTGACAGGATGTTAGTCGCTGCAGTGGCTTGTTGGTCGTTGGCGTGATTAAAGCCTATATTAAGGTCTCCTAACAGTAACGTTTGGGAGGTATCCTTTAGGTTTTCCAATAAAATCGTGGAAAAGTCTTCAATGAAAGTATTAATAGGGCTGGCGAGTCTGTATATAAGGTGGATGTTCAGCGTTAGGGAGTTGGCTGTGGGTATTTTGATTGTAACACAAAGAGGAAGGGGGACTGTTACATGAAAAGGTAGGTCACTAGATTAGTTCCTTCAAATCAAATGTCCTAGTGCCACCCAATTAAATTGAATTTAAATCTTCTCATATGAGGAACCACACAGTGTCAACCAAAGAATTTTTTTTGTCATATCTTATATTCAACACAATACAATACAATACAATAAAAACATATAGTGTGTAAAGGCATCTAAGTATATAAGTACAAATATATGTGTTTAACAAAACAAAAGAAGTCAAGAAAAAATGTTTATAGACAAAAGTATTCGTGAGCGAGAAAAGAGAAAACAAACATAATTTTACATTTTGCTTGACACAAATGTATGAACATCATCGGCTATAATTGGCCGTTATTAGTACAAAAAATTATAAATATAAATTATAAATTTGCACATAGCATAAAGCTTATGTCTACAGGAACTATTCCTTTGCTCCTTAAGCAGGAACCAAAGTATTGTTTTACAATCAAGTGAAAAAAACATGGGGTTAAAGATAAAGAGAAAAATATAAATCAGTCCTCTTTATTTTTCCAGAGCCAAGAAGAACTGGAAACCAGTCTGCCTACTTAAGCAGAACGTTTTTTGAACCGAAGCACTGTTATACATTCAAATGAAAAAACATGGGGTTAAAGATAAGGAGAAAAAGATAAATCAGTCCTCTTTAGTTTCCAGAGCCAAGAAAAACTGGAAACGGGTCTGCCAACGTTGGAGGGGGGCAAGAAAAGGAAAAAAAAACCTTCAAATGTTCGGACCCGTTATTGCTGGTGGCCCAAACAAGTGTTTGAATCTAGTACAAGGATCTTCAGTCCCTTCTCATAGCCATACGTTTCGGCGGTATGAACATATACATTCCAATCCTTGATCAGGAAGATCCGCCTTCATCAGGACAGTGGTAAACAGGACCCTGTAGGGAAAGGGAGGTGGGGAGAAAAAACTAATGAGAAAATGTGAAAAGCGGAAACAAATCACGGCTTGCCTAGGGGTGAGCTGACCTATGTGAAAAAAGTGGAAATGTACAAGTATAAATATATATTTAAAATATATCTTTAATGGCATTTTATGATTAGGGACCACTCAAAGGCTATATGTTCGTAATCCTGAAGGTTGGTGTCCTAACAGCATAAAATGAACACCATCAATTGGAAAAACAATTCCTAGCTATAGGGATCCTTTTCAAGTACAGCCACAAATATTCCAGAGCGAATCCTTTAAACAATTATGATTGCCGCCTAGAATATTAAAACAGTTCTGGCTGTGAGATTAAAAAGAAGCGAGAAAATGTCTCACCTTATAAACTATCCAAGTAACCGGCATGTGATGCACAAGGAAAAGTGCACATTGCAATGCGAGTCTGCTGACGCAGGAAGATCGAGTCATCATGCATGGCCAGTTATTATAAACAGTCTGAGGTACCTGGAGTGAAGGAGTATCAGTGTCAGTGGCCTACAGAGTTGAGGGAACCCAAATTCTATAGATATAAAAGGCCGTTGTACCTTGATAACAGGAGAAATGATGTTGCACAACGATCACCTGCTTTGATTCACGCCGCGTCTCAAGTGGACCCAGAGATGTAAGCGGGCACAGACTGCTCTCACTGTAAAGCACCTGTGAGACACGGAAAATGCCAAAAAAAAAAATCCGATGTAAATTGAAGGCATGAGAAGTACCCGTTACAGCGACAAGTAAATAAATGCATGTCTGCTGTACGTCTCATGCATACGGTCATATCTGGAGGTTAATGCGAGGGGGCAACAAACGATCTCCGAGACGGATCGGGAGACCGAGTGTCGGAAAAAGATGGTGGTCAAGTCCCATGCTGATGAATGGCTCTTTGCGAGACATAGAAAAATTGCCTGCACGGGTAAAAACGCCATGTAGAGAGGTCATACCTTCCTTGCTCCAAAGGCGATCTCTGCCCGGAGGAAAGTGAAGCCGCGAGGATACGGCATCTAATGGAGTGCGTAAGTAAATAAGAGTGATTGCCCCGGTGACAAGGTCACGTGTGCATGACGCCGTGTCCTGTGATTGGTG
Organism: Ambystoma mexicanum; assembly: GCF_040938575.1. Lineage (NCBI taxonomy): Eukaryota > Metazoa > Chordata > Amphibia > Caudata > Ambystomatidae > Ambystoma > Ambystoma mexicanum. The sequence continues at coordinate 542,024,715 of NC_090941.1, read as the reverse complement.
GACATAGGCAAAGCTGCAGGTTGAGCCAGGAAAGACCAGGTAAACACAGAAAGCAGTGTATTGTAAATGTAAGACAGTGGAACGGGCAGAGAGTTATTAATCCTACTGCATGCGGAAGTAAAGCAGAATAATTCCAGCATGGGCCACTACAGATCAGGCCGGAATATATTGTATAACAACAAAGGTGGGAAACCCAGAAGCGCGGCCCCATCTGGGATGATGTGCCTGGACAGCAGGGGGAAGCGGAGGGGCACTTCCATTATAGTGATGACGCCCAACACACTATAACCCAATGAGACCCCTTGCTGTCACAGGGAGAACTTGAGGCCAACTCTAGGTCTCAAAAGGGACGATTGGAAAAACAGTAAGTTTGGACTCCCGCCATATGCCTAAAGGATGCGATGTATGTTTGCAAGGGATGCCCAGTGCGTGCTGAAGTGCTTAAAAGGTGTGCCTAAAGGGGTAACCCCCTCAGGAGGGGCACCTTGGATGTACTATGGCCCGGGGGCATGTGGTACATGGGGCGTAGAGGCTGTATGTGGATGGATCCACGTTGGTCAAAGGTGCCCCATTGGTTTATTAAACCAGAGAGAGTTGTTCATTTAATCCATTGTCGAAGGAATCTAGTCTATATATCCATCTCTTTTCAATATTGAGAAGTCTATTCTGTATGTTGGGGCCCTTTTGGATTTTATCCAAAACCCGCCAGAGTATATCATCCGGTGTGTGATGTTGGTTCAGAAAGTGGTTAACCAAAGGGGCTGTTGCATTTTTACATCGGATTCTAGACCGGTGTTCCGAAATGCGGGTCCCAACACTCCGCAACGTTTGACCTACATAGCGAAGGCCGCATGGACACTCGATGTAGTAGACCACTTGGTTACTCTTGCAATTAGATTGGTGTTTTAGAGTCCATAGTGTATTGCCAATCTCGAATGTTTGAATCTTTTTAGTAAATTTACATACAGAGCATGAGCCCCATGGATAGTGGCCCGTAACTTTCCGTAAATCCCAAAGTCCTGTGCGAGGTGTCTCCTTGGTGAATGCTGAGTGTACCAGATGGTCCTTAATATTCTGTGCTCTCTTAAAGGCAAACCTTGGTATGGGTTCATCTGGGAGATGCAGTCTCACTATGGGCCAATGTTGGCGAATCACTCTCTTCAGGTCAAAGGAATTTGGGCCATGGGTAATCACACAGGTAACCCTCTCTTCTCTGGGCTGGTTGGTATTAGCCCGTGGTATTAAAAGTTGGTCACGATTGGTGAACCTAGCTCTTTTGCTCGCATTCTTTGCCAATCTCTTGGGATAGCCTCGTGCCCGTAGCCTTGTTTCTAGGGCACTAGCATCGTCATAGAAATCTTCTAGAGAAGAGCAATTCCTGCGTAGCTGTAGAAACTGGTCATACGGAAGATTTAGTTTGATATGTTCTGGATGATTGCTTTGGAAATGCAAGAGAGTGTTCCGATCAGTAGCTTTCCTAAACAAATTGCACATGAGTTTGTCCCTTTTACACAAAATCTGTAAATCCAAAAAGTGTACTCGGGTATTGCTGTAGTCCAGTGTGAATTGAATATTGTTGTTGCATGTGTTGAGCCATTCCCCAAATTCTTTAAGAGATGTCTCATCACCAGTCCAAATAAAAATAATGTTATCGATGTATCGATGCCAATAATCGATTTTTGAGCTCCATCGGTTGGTCTGGCTATATATAAACTGATCCTCAAAAGATGCCATATAGAGGATAGCTAGACTTGGGGCAAAAGTGGCACCCATTGCTGTCCCTTTTATTTGCAAGTAAAACTGATTATCAAATGAGAAAAAGTTTTTGCCCAGTGCCAAAGTGGCTAATTGAACAATGAACTCCGGTGGGACCTGTAGTCGCCCATTCTCTCTGGTCAGATGTTCATAGATACAATCTATCGCTGCCTCTTGTGGTATCAACGTATACAATGATTTGATATCCATGGTCACCAGGAATTGTTGCTCAGGATCAAAGGGGAGATTCTCAAAAACTTCAATGGTCTGCATAGTATCCCTAAAATAGGATTTTGTTTTTATACTTAACGGTTTGAGAAAAAAGTGAATGAATCGGCCAATAGGTTCCAGAATCGATTCACATGCAGAGACGATGGGTCTCCCTGGTGGATCTAGTACGTTTTTATGAATTTTGGGGAGGGCATATAGACATGGAGTGCGTTCTTGTGATGTAGTCAAAAAAGTGGCTTCCTTGTCCGTGATCCAATTCCTTTCTAGAACAAAGTTAACCATTTCAGAAACTTCTATTTTGATTTCTTTCGTTGGATCTTTCCTCAGGGTACGGTAGCTCTCAGTGTCATTAAGGAGGGACATCACCATATGAATGTATTCGTCATTGGTCATTATAACGACACCGCCCCCCTTATCCGCCGGTTTGATCACCAAATCATGGTTCTCCGAAAGGTTTTTCAAGGCCTTTCTTTCACCTATGTTCAGATGGGGGTGTATTCTATTTTTCTTTTTCTTCATCTGTTTTATATCTTTGAGGACACACCTCTCGAATGTCAATAGATCTTCCGGTATCTGGTTATCTGCCGGTGTAAAAGTCGACTGCGGGTGTAAGCCCGTGTCTGGCTAACTCTCCTGTTCATTGTGATCCATAAAGATATTGGGTATTTTGATTGGCATAACTTCACATGATTTGATATTAGGTGAAGGTGATATTCTCACAGAGAGATTGGCTTTGGCAATGATAGGTAGTCCTCCGCCTCGAGCTTCACCTCTATCAACTCTGAGGATGGTGTAGTTTATTGGTACATCTAGGGACAGTGCAGGGCCTGCTGCCTCGTGAAGCTAAGATTGTGTAACAGCGATAAAGTCGTAGTCTTCTGTTCGGATGACTTCCGCTATTTCTGTGGCATGAGCAACTAAGGATCTTGCATTTATTAAGGGTCCTTTAAGGTTAGGGGTGGGTTTATCTGGGGGCGTTGGGGTGTTGCTGTCTAGATTAGCTGAATGGATGTGAGTCCTAGTTCTTTTAGTATGGGACTTGTTGTTGCTACTATTAGTAGTGTGACTAGGCTTCATAGAGTATTTGTGAAGTACTTTACTCTGGAGGTTAGAGATAGCATCGTGTCTGATGAGTGGATCAAATATTTTAGGTAACCGTGCTCGGAGTCTGGAGTTTCTAAGCACAGTGTTGCAAGGGGTCGTTTGGAGAGGTACATTGGACTTGTACATGGGTAGTTTCGGAGACAAGAAATGGTCTGCCAATATGTCTGCTATCCTAGTTGGTGTAGACATTGTGTAGAGTACCATTTGCATTACTATGGCTCCCAGGTAGACTAAATTGGACAGTGAGGGGTACATAATGTATTGGTATAGTGTGCAATATGAAAGTGCGGTAAATTGACAATAATGTGTTGACTTTGCATAAAGTATGGCTGGTTACTATAAGGTTACAGGAGGCATTCGCTAGTGGACTAGTTCAGTAGTAGCAGACGTAATATTTTAGTCAGTAGTCAATGTGGATTATCATAAACATCATCATAAACATCAAATGACTATGAGGTTATGCTAAGTATAGCATGTTTAGGAGCTAGTAGGAAGGTGAGAGCACAGAGACCAAATGGGGAATCCAAAGGTCCAGAGAGGGAACGACAAAGGGGATGTCAGTGACAGTCTACCTGGAAAAAGCGTTGACATAGGTGTCAGCGATGGCCAGGCCTGGATTGGAGGAGATCCTTCTTGAAGTTTTGCATTCCAGATTTCAAAAGAGAGATAGGATAGGTGATAGAGTAGCAGTTAGAGAAGATAGGGGAGATTGAAAGCAGCATGGAGGGAGAGCGCTGTCATGCCGGTCAACCATCGCATACCTGCTTCCACACGAAAGTCTCCTAAAACTGTGTTGCTGCCTGTCCACACTGCCAGATCTGCCAGTCCGTTCTACACTCAGTGGAGACTGCTTGGGAAATTGCCTGTGAAACGCTTTTTTTTTACATTCTACACGCGTAGTGTAGCACTTGCTTCATTGACTTCAAGCTCGCAGGTTTCATCACGTGGTATGTGAACGGTCACCTGTTTCTATTGCCTTGGGAACGTGGTGACATCACAAGGCTGCGAGTATCACGTGATGCGATTGAACGCATAAAGTTATTGCAGGTCCGTACGATCGCTGCTTCTGATCGTATTGTTTCATTTAGTTCCGGAGCTCCACCTTCCCGGGGCCGCTGTGTACCTTCCTCCTCGGCTCCTGCCGAAGTTTTGTTCTACAGTGGTACATTCCTTAACTTCAAGTATGTTCCAATTCCATCCGGGACGGCTGTTTGTGGTGCCAGGCTGGCACTGATTTCTGTTGATTTCCGCATAGCGGTCTCCCCGCTATTTCTTTACGCAATAGCGGTATCCCCGCTGTTCTGAGTCTAGGTGACTATGCTCCGCTGATAGGCGGTTACTTCTATTTTTCTGTGCTAGCAGGGATCGTTACTACTTCCCGCTTCTACCCAGCTTACCTCCGCGAATTACCAGCTGTGAATAATTCAATCACCTCTACAAGGGCCATTCCCATCAACATAAAAACTTGGAACAACAATTGTCTATACCAACGCTGCTGTATATTTGGACTATTTCCCTAATTCAGGACACATGAACTGGACTGAGTGGACACTACCCTGAGTTCACCAACCCGACTCTAGTGCAGCCCTCGTTCCGCTTGAGTTTAGTTTCCCCTACTAACAGCCTTTCCTTGCCGTTGTTTCTTCTTGGATTATCTGGTGCAATTGGGATTCTACCTGTGACTGTCCTAATCAGCAGGTTAGTGTGCCTCAAAAAAGTTCATACTTACTCTTGGAATTATCCCAATCCAGTCCTTAGGGTACTTTTGTTTCTTTTTGCGGTATGGCGATTTATTGTTCCTTACCCACCCTTTCCACTGATTACTCCCTTTGGCTGTCAACTTTTATAGTCAGAGAGTGAAATCAGTTGGAAGGTCTAACTCTGACGGGACGTCGTTCTACCTCAGGTCACTCCTCTATATTCCAGAACGACTTCCACTTCTATCCTTTATTGTATTTCAACCTGTATCCTTTGATTGGTGTACGGTTAGTACATTCGGGTTTATGACAAGCGCAGATAGTTGGAGGGGGGGAGAGAGGGAGAACTGCAGTGCACAACGGCCAACTTCAACACAACAGCAATGCAACCATCTAGATTCAATTGTCCAGGGTAAAGGGAAAAGCCAAGGTTTCAACATCCAGTAGAAAAAAGCAAAGACACCTAGAAGTGAGTTTACTGGATAGAGGGAAAAGCCTAGATAGAGGTATAGATGGATGAACGCCTAAAGCTCAAACAGACAGAAAATGCAAAACACACAGATTCGACTTTCCTAGATAGAGGGAAAAAGCCTATGTTTCAAACACACAACAAATGCAAAGCACCTAGATTCGACTTTCCTTGATAGAGGGGAAAAGACCAATATGGCTAACTAAGACAAGTCGCCTAAATGTCCAATAAGGATAACATACAACTGTGAGTGACCTGCAGAAAACTGCAGTCTTAGCTAATAGAATAATAAAAGAGGAGGGACAGATAAATAGGCAGCAGTAATGGCTGTTCCACCTGCCAACACCTTTCTTACCTTGACAGTCGCTGCTGGTTGATGGCTCCACTGCATGCTCCACTGGCGAACACTGGCAAACATGATCTGGAGCTGCCACTGTAAAAGCTGCTCTTTGTTTCAGGGCCTTTCACAGCAGGGGCTGCACAGGCAGGTGGCTGCCCTAGGAGGGTGTCTTAAATGGATGAACTTGGCCAATCAACGGGCGTTGTGAGGGCTGGCAGGTTCAATGTTGATGAGATTTTGTGTGGGATAAGATTGGGGTTGAGTCTAAATTGTGGGAGGGGGCATGATTTGGTAAGAGTGCATTGTGGGTTTTGTCTTGGTATTGATTTTGTATTGGGAGGTCACATTTTAAGGTTTTCGCAACAGGCAAAATAGTGTGCCAAGAGAGGGTGCTAGTTTGTGATATTGTTGACGGCATCATTGTGTCTCATGAATTCCCTAGATTCCAGTCTTGTAAAGTGTTTTGATTTCTGCTCTGTGACACAAAAAAGGAAACTGTTTAGTGGGGTGATGTATAGCTGTAAAAGACAAATGATGAGCACTCCCCTAGAGCACATGTAGGGAACTGCCCTCCTATGGAAATAGAATTAGAAAATACAAGGTAGAATGGGCAGTGGGAACAGTAGGGAAAATGTTCACAGCCTGGCCAGTGCTAGAACACCCATGATAAAAAAACATAATAGCGCACTTGTATACCCATTTACTGTCCACACATAAAGGTAAATGTGAAGAAGAGACAGAGCATATTGGAGATTTAGAAGCTCGCTGAAGAAGATTCAAGAAACCCAAAAGAAAAGGGAAATTCTGAGGGGATATCCACCCCACTCCAGTCAGATAGCACAACATCTAGAGAAGCTTCAGTGCCTGCACAGTCAATGCCCCAGACACGTAGAGAGCAAGGCACTCAGTGGGAACTGGCTTTAGCACCTGTGCAGCCGGCAGTCCCACACTTAATAGGCAATTACCCTTTAAAACCAGCAGCAGTGTACACAAACCCTGAATACAAGCCCTGTGCATACTAAGAAACAATGCCCATGAAAGGAGTGAGCACACCTTGGTGACAGACGAGATCCAGCAATAGTGTATCTAAAAAATAAAGCGCACAAAGATTGTGAAGCAGCAATATGCAAAGTAGAGGAAGAATTGCGAAGTGCGACCAAGAGAAAGAAGGGGCCATGTCCCCATGTAGATGCCAAAATGTGGGCAGCAGGAGAGAAACTATTGAAAATTAAAAAGACGGTAATTAAGGATGGGAAAGTAGAAACCGAGGAGCCCAAGCCACAGGCTATAGATTATGGGACAGATGAAACAGAAAGTGAGAGTGTACCGGAGGGAGGTGAAGAAAATTGGGAAACAGAGGAGGATCAGGAAGAGAGAACTCCATGGGGAATGTAGCTAAAACCACATCCTAGAACAGTGGTAGTGGTTAGGAGGAAGAGGAAGGGAAGGACACAGCATAGTCAAAAGCGGGGAAGGCATTTCCCATTGATACAGAAAGAAGTGGGTAGATCACAATATGTACCATGGCCGCATATGGACAAGAATAATTTGATCAAAATGTTACAACCCCTTGCAGGAGGTGCATCTAAATGGATTAGTACAGTAGAAAAGCATACAGCAAGGGCTACCTTAGCAATCAGGGACATGTAAAGCTTGTTAGCCAGTATAATAGGGGATCAGACAAACACAATTTGGAAGCAAGCATGTTACCCAGGTGTCTGATTAAAGAGAGATGCACATGATAATGGTCCATTTAATAATTGCAGAGCCCGTTTATGGGATGCATTGAGAAGAGCGTACCCTGATAAACCTGATGTATGTGCTATAATGGCACGAATGATGAAGCAGGACGAAGACCCTGCATTATATATTCAGTCCATTCAGGAAATGTGGCAAGAGGAGACAGGGGAAATGTGGGAACAGAACATACAATTCTTTTACCACATATTAAGGAAGGGTCTACCTACTGAAGTAAAAACAGAGCTAGACAGAATTGTGGGCATGGAAGCATAAACATGGGGAGAAATAGAGGTGCATGTAGTGCATTTCTGTAAGTGCAAGCACAAGGGTGAGAGAGCAGCAGAAGAAAAATTGCAGTGAGAAGAAGCTAAACCAGAGCAGAAGAAGCTAGCGAAAGTTAGCATGGAGGAAGTAGTAGTAACAAGCCCCACAGACACACAACAGCAGTCAGGACCGTCACAAGACTGGGGTAATTCACATGACAACAACAGATGAGACAGGAGAGGGGTCCAGCGAGCATTTGGTAACTCACAGATTGGATGATGGGAAGAATTCAGAGGTTTAAGGCTTTCATTTGTGGGATCATGTTCGACATGCGGGAAGATGGGACACATCTCTAAGGATTGTTGCTGTAGACCCCCCATGCACATTCACCCAGGTGCACCCCGAACCCCATGTTATGCACAAGGGACACAGCAGGGATTCTATGCTGCACAACAGGCTGCAGCCCCCACACCAATGTATGCCCGTGGGTCTGCCCAGGCCCAGAATATAGGACCAATACAAATGATTGCGCCCACACAGGGACAAGTCAGAGAGTACCCCACACCAAATGCAATTCAGAACATTGCAAAGCAAGCTCTAGTGCAGACAACCTCAGTACCATGGGAACAGAATGCTGCTCCACAGGAAATCTTACACAGTACACTGGAGCCAGCATTATAAGCAACAATACTTTCCCTCTTCCAGGAAATACTTATACACAATAGGACAGCCCACAGCAAGCCTTGATGTGCACAGTTCTCTCAATCACTCGGAATGCAGACAAGGAAGTCAAAGTGCAGGTGAAGATATAGAACAGAATGTTTATTTTTATTGTAGAAATAGGAGCCACCCAATCTTGTATAAGGGAAAGACGGTTTCCACTAACAGACAACAGCATGGATACTGAAAACTTCTCTGGGCAAATTATAAGGGTTAATTTCACAGATAACCTACCCCTCACTATAGGGAATCAACAGATAGTCGCACCATTACTGTACAATACTGATACACTAGTGAATCTATTAGGGAGGGACCTTCTTAAAAAGCTCAACATGACCATTTCATAGACTGACCAAGGAATAGTGTATTCAACACCATGCATGCATTACTTGCAACAGAATAGCCATGGTAATACAAGCACTTAGCAGCACCAACACAATTCAAGAATTACCATTGCATGAGGCACTATTTGCATATGCAGTTACCATTTCAATAGGTTGATAACTAGAAATGCAGAACGTGATATTTCACTTGCTAGTAGAATTCCTATTTAGACCAGCAGTACCACATGAGGAAACCACAGGAACAATATTCACCCTACACATTGATGCAGTGATTATGAGGAAATACACAATCATTATAACAGGCACAGATGAGGATGGGATTTAGTGGAGAAGTGTACAGTGCATAGACCCCACACTATCATTGAAAGATATTACTTATGAACAGCTATTTGCAAATTTGGACACAGATGAGGAAGTAGTGAAATTGGCATACCTTGTCATTTGGTAATACAGCACAGCGAAGTCCCACAGACAGCAATGGCAGCAATGACACCACCAACACAAGCACGAGGAATTAGCACAAGTGCCTAGTCGACTGTGGACAAGCAAACCACATGCCGCGAGGAGAAGGCCAGAGGACAAGGCCTGCACTCCTCTTTGGAGCTCTGCTGCGAGTGCCACCATCAGAGCAGCTGGACCACCTGATCTCTACATTTTGTATCCGCTTTGGTGCCCCAGCCGCAGCGCGCCTTGCGCATACATCAGAGCCCCTCCGCATGGAAGGCACGATCGCTGCCGTGACTCGATGCAATCCAAAAGCATCTTTTGAATTTGGCGCCGAATCTGCCTCCCTTCCCGCCAGCAGCCCGCTCCCCCATTCGCCCATCAGCCCTGCCAGATCCTCCTCCCCGCCTTAAAGGGAGAGGGAGGGAACCGCCATGCGAAGCCGCGAGGAGAAGGCCAGAGGACAAGGCCTGCACTCCTCTTTGCAGCTCTTCGCTGCTCGCAGTCTGCTGTTCGCCGTGGAACCCTGCCCGATTCAAAAGGTAAGGAGTCCCTCACTCCTGAGCAGCTTAAAACACTCGCCTCCAGACTTCAGCGTCTGCGTGCTCGTACCCTCACATGTGCACTGCTCTCAACACCCATGCCCACAGACGTACGCAACACACGCCTGCAAACCAGATCACTGAAGCCATCCATTAGTCTTAACGTTTCACCCTCAGCAATTTATAAATCCCATAGGCTGCGCCACACTATGATCCCGAGCCCACACAGTATGCACTGCCCTGACCACAACTGCAACAATGGCTAAGACTCTTGAAAATGTGCCCCCCACTACTTTGAATGTGACTACTGCAATGTGCAATTATTCTACCACAGCCATGCTACCCACTGATGTAAATGCTACTTTACCTGTGTCTAGGACCCTAGAAAATGTGCCCCCACTACTTTGAATGTGACTACCGCAATGTGCAATTCTTCTACCACAGCCATGCTACCCACTGATGTAAATGCTACTTCACCTGTGTCTAGGACCCTAGAAAATGTGCCCCTAATACTTTGAATGTGACTACCGCAATGTGCAATTCTTCTACTACAGCCATGCTACCCACTGATGTAAATGCTATTTACCTGTGTCTAGGACCCTAGAAAATGTGCCACCCACTACTTTTAATATGACTACCGCAATGTGCAATTCTTCTACCACAGCCATGCTACCCACTGATGTAAATGCTACTTTACCTGTGTCTAGGACCCTAGAAAATGTGCCCCCCACTACTTTGAATGTGACTACCGCAATGTGCATCTCCTCCACCACAGCCATGCAATCCACTACTACCAATGCCACCCCCGAACCCGACCCCAAATGTGCCCTCATCAATTCCCGATCCATCAATGCTCACGCCCTAGACATCCACGACCTCATCACCACCCTAGATCTAGATCTTCTAATGGTCACTGAGACCTGGCTACACGAAGCCTCCAGCCCCGCTCTATCCCTCGCTCTCCCACCAGGCTATGCCATCACGAGACAAGATCACCTGACCATACGAGGCAGTGTCGCTCTCATAGCCAAATACTCGATCACCATCAGAAAGGTTGACAAAACTATCAACAATAACAGCGACTACCTTCAATTGAAACTCACTACCTCGCACCACTGCACCATCACCCTACACCTCGTCTATTGGCCACCAGGCCCCCTGGGAGACTTTCAGGCCTCCCTCACCCACCTCCTGGCTGACAACCTAAAAAAGTCATCCAAAGCCATTCTCCTCGGTGACATCAAGCTAGGCCTAAATGACACCAAAGACCCTGCTGCCAAATCACTTGACGCAGCTTTAGCCACTCTAGGATTCGCCAACACCATCACAGACCCCACTCATGCCCTAGGCAGATCTTTGGACTGGATAGCCCATCACAACTGCCGCCTCACAGTCACAGGCAATACCCCCACCCCGTGGTCCGACCACCACACCATCACCTTCAACATCCCCACCTCCACCCCACCCCCCCAACCCCTACAACCACTCACAAGGAGTGCCCGCCAACTGACCAAAGAAAGACTCTTACCCTTCCTACAGGGACCTGCCTTTAGACCCCCCTTCTCCAATGACCCAGAAACCCTTGCCACGAACTACAATTCTGCCATCACGGCAGCAATCAATGCTATCGCCCCACTTAAACCGCGCAAAACCAAACCTACCAGCCACACCAATGCTTGGTTCACCCAAGACCTTCTCAAATTACGCACAGACAAACGAGCAGCACTAGCCCAATGGCAATCATCCTGTGATGATAAAGACAAACTTAACTTCAAATCCCTCGCAAATGAATTTAAGAAAGCCATCATCAAAGCCAAAGCCAAGTCATTTGAAGATAGAATCTCTGAGGCCAAATCAAACACTAAGGAAATGTTCGCCATGTTCAGGGAACTTGAGACCCCTGCACCTACCCCCCAAAACTTCACCAAAGATAAAGCATGGTGTGATGACATCTAAACAGCCATGCGAAATAAGATCAGCTCTCTCCAAGCCAAAATTCTGAACACCAAACTAGCGCTCCCCTACCACCTCCCCCAAACACCCCTCTCTCCTCACCCACAGAGGCCCCCATTACCTTCTCATTCAAAACCATTCAGGAGAATGACATGATCAACATCATGAAAAACATCAAACCCTCCAATTGCAAAGGAGACCCCCTGCCCCACCTCCATCCTCAGGGACTGCGCAGACACCCTTGCTCCTTTCCTAACAGCCTTCGTCAGTGCCTCCTTCACCACAGGGAAAGTCCCCTCATGACTCAAGGAAGCTTGGGTCCGACCTCTCATAAAAAACCTACACTTGACCCCACCTCCCCTAATAACTACCGCCCCATCACCACAGTCCCATTCCTCCTCAAGATTCTAGACAAGGCAGCCTACCTGAGGTCCAGCACTTCCCCAAGGAGCACAACCTCCTAGGACTGAGACAATCCGGCTTTCGGCCTAGGCACGGGACAGAGACCGCCCTACTTGACCTCAAAAACCAAATGGATGACGCAAGGGACCAAGGCAAACCTGTCCTGCTCCTCCTCCTTGATCTCTCTGCAGCTTTCGATCTTGTAGATCACGACATCCTTTGCCATCACCTCACCTCCATGGCCAACTTCTCCCAAGAAGCCACCACATGGATCACCTCCTTCCTCCAAGGTAGGACCATGCAGGTCTTCTCTGACCTAGCCACTGCATCACCCACCATCATGCTATGTGGTATGCCCCAAGGCTCCTGCCTTTCCCCCACCCTATATAACATCTTTACCCACCCCCTCTTCCTTATCCTTGACGCCATGGGCATCTCTTACACCAACTACGCTGACGACACTCAGATCCTTCTCACTTTAACAGGTGACTATGACACTGACTGCGCAACTCTCAACAACATATGTAACACAATCCAAATGTGGATGGCCATCAACGGCCTTTGCCTTAACTCCGACAAAACTAAGCTCCTACTTGTAGGATCCCCTGACACCCTCAAGAAACTTGACGTCCAGTTTAGCCACTTTACCATTGACTCAATCAGAATTCCAGTACTGGACACGGTAAAAATGCTAGGCGTCTATCTAGACTCCAACTTATCTATGACCAGACAAGTAAACGCAATCGCCTCCTCTGCGGCTTACCATGCAAAACTCCTCAACGCAATCAGGCCTTTTCTGTCAAAAGCCACTTGCACCAACATAGCCAGAGCCATAACTGGTTCCCGGCTAGACTACTGTAATGTTCTCTTCCTAGGGACCTCTAACAAAACCCTTGAGAAGCTGCAAGTAATCCAGAACAGCACCCTGCGCTCTGCACAAGGCATTGCCAAGAGAGAGCACATCACTGCTGCCAGAAAAGCGTCCCATTGGCTCCCCATAAAGGAAAGGATTTTATTCAAAGCGTTAGGCATCACCCACAAATGCGTCCACCTCTCAGCCCCAGCGTACCTATCCCAGAGAATCCACCCGGCCGCCTCCACAAGACCCACTAGGACACCCTATGCCAATATGCTCTCTGTACCCAGGGTAAAAAGAGCCAGAGCAGGTGGCGCCAGCTTCCCCTACTTTGCTGCTTTACACTGGAACACCCTTCCCACCTCTCTGCGAGCTGAACCCTCATTAACTGCTTTCCGCAAAGCCATGAAAACTACCTTGTTCACCTAACCAACCCCACATGTTTAAACTCTCATGACTAACATGTAAAGTGTACTATGGTGTATGATGTATTATGGTGTATTATACTCCCTATCGCTTAACACAGGATCCTGCCATACTGTAACCCAAGGCACAACCTGTACCTGTACCTGTAACTAAGTTCCCGTCCAAGTAACAGCACCACAATGCCCCTGGGCTGCCTGCGCGCTATATAAATGTAATAAATAAATAAATGACATAAGGCAGCTAATCAGCATTGGAACAGTCAAAATCAAACTCAAACCAGGTGCCATACTCCCTAGAGTAAAGCAATACCCACTGTCCAAAGAGGCAGATGAGGGAATCTACAACACAATCAAAGCATTGCTTGACCAAGGCATCATTGTGCCTTCAGACTCACCTTGCAACACAGTTATATGCCTGTTAAAGAAACCAAAGGGGGATCATGGAGATTCATCCAGGATCTCTGACCTCTGACTGACATAGTTGAAGTGGAATATCTGCTAGTACCAAACCCTCTATATTGTGCAACATACCCGCAAATGCAGTCTACTCTGTAGTAGACCTCAAAAATGCATTCTTCACCATACCATTGTATCACAGTACTTGACAGCCTTTACATACTGTGGAAAGGGATTCCAACACACTAGGTTGCCCCAGGGGTACTGTGAATCCCCCAGTGTCTTTAACAGGGTCCTTCAGATGGACTCAATCAACATGTATAGCACCATTTTACAGTATGTATAAATCTTGCTAGTGTGTAGCACCACAGAAGAACAGTGCAGAAAAGACACACTACAGCTCCTGACAATACTAGAAGACAAAGGGTACAAGGTGGACAGAGATAAGTTACAATACTGCCAGAAAGAAGTAGTATATGTGGGTCAGATCATGTGCAACGGGAAGGAAGATCAGTCCAGAAAGAGCCACAGCAGTGAGAAACACACCTCAGCCAAACACAATTAGAGAGATGCTGCACTACCTAGGATTCTGCAATTATTGCCGAACATGAGTATTGGATTATTCAACACATGTTAGACCCCCATTGCAGGCACTTAAGGAAGCCTAGAAGATCAAGGGATTAATTGTATGGACAGAGGAAATGGCAGAAAGATTTGGAGACCACAAAATAACCAATAGCAGTGCACCTGTATTATCAACACCAGAGTACAAAAAGCAATTCTTTTTATTTTTACATTCAAATGGCCAAGTCATGACAGCAGTACTGACATAACGATCATCAAAAAACACAAACCTTTGGCATTCTATAATGGCCTCCTATACCCAGTAATGCAAGGACATTTTCCATGTGAACAAGCATTAGCAGCAGCGCAATTCGCAGTACAGAAGTCTGTCACAATTGTCATGGGCTGTCCACTCACTTTGTACATTGAGCATGTAGTCTTGTCCATACTTGAAAGAAACAAGTCCACACTCACCACACAGAGAACAAGTGGGAATGAGGTAATTCCGACACATCCAGCTATCACCATTGTGAGATGCCACACAGTTAACCCAGCAACTTACATTGCCAAGCCAGTTGGACCAGAAGACAAAATCCACAATAATGCAGTGTATGAGGGAGAATCTGATGAATTCAGCAGGATCAGTGAAGATCCCCTTGACAAGGGGAAGTACTCTATGTAGACGGCTCATCAAGCATAGAGCGGGAAAGTGTTCAAAGGTACAGCAGTAGTGAGATATGTGAAGGAGCAAGAAGAAGAGATTCAGATAGTTATGCAGCAGAGATTGCCCTCACATTATTCAGCACAAGTGGCAGAACTCATTGCACTCATTTAAGCATTAGAAATATCAACATACAAAGATGATACCATATACACCAGTTCTGCATACATGGCATTGACAGTACACTGAGATTTATCAAGATGGAAGAGGAGAAGGTACAGATGGGCATCATGCAATTTTATTGACAAAACTAATTGAAGCATTAAAGGGTCCTGTACACGTAGCCATAGTAAAGTGCTCAGTGCACTCCAAAGGAACAGACTTAGTGTCACACAGAAATGCTGATGCAGACACGGCTGCAAAACAGGCAGCTTACATGCCCTTTCTTGAAGAAAGCAAAGTACATGTTACTGCAGCCCAACAGAGAGGGTTACCAGAAGTATATAGTGCATTATCAAAGGAACACATAATTGAATTTCTAGAAAGAGCCCCAGCAGAGGAACAATCTTTATGGGTAAAGAGAGGATGCACCTTATTACCAACTGACATTGTCTGCAGAGAAAAAAGCACATGTAAAGTAGTCATGCCCGTAGAGCTACTAAACATTGCTCAATAACAGCTTCATTACCCTACACACGCACCTAAGCAGCATATTTCTGCTGACAAAAGTGAGGACAGGTTTGTGCCAAGTCGACACATTAGTGGACATTATAAGGAACATTGCCCCACTGGACCATTCAAAGAACTCCATATAGATTACATATATATGGTGAACCGCTGCACCACATACAGGTATGTACTAGTGGTAGTGTGCCCATTCGTCTGGTGGATCAAAGCAGGGCCTTGTTTCAATGCAGATGCTAAATCCACTGCCAGGTTCTTAGTAAGGTAAGTGTTCCCTTGAAGGGGTATTTGTGAGACATTGAGGTCAGATAGTGACCCCCATTTTGTGAATTAATTTCTGGCAGAGGTCCCTTGTTTGTTAGGAATTAGGCACAATCTCTGCACGGCCTACCACCCAAAAGCAAATGTGATGGTAGAAAGAATGAACTACTTCTTGAAATCAAAGTTGGCCAAATTGTGTGATACCCTAAAACGGAGCTGGCTTCACTGCCTGTCCATAGCCCTATTATGCTTACGAAATCAGCCTAGCAGAGACCACCACCTCACACCCCATGAGCTGGTGACAGGCAGGAGAATGTTTTCCCCAGCAGTTCCCTCATGAACAGTATAGATGTGCATCGCAGCGCAGATTTGTTAGGAGAATGATTCCTTGTGTATTTCAAGCACATGACAACCTGTGCAAAGGTAATTTCTTCACATATAAATAGCATAACATAAATTGGGCCCCAACGGATCAACAAGGTGTCGCAGCAGAGGTACCTCTTCAGCTACAATGCAGTGATAAACTCTAGCGAAGACAGCACCTGCATAAATGGTGTGATCCCAAGTTCACCGGGCCACACGAAGTGGAGTACTCAACCTAAATGGCTGCAAACCTGAAAAATCGTCGTGCCTGGGTGCATCTGACCAACCTGAGAAAAGACACAAGCACAGCACCTCTACTCAGATAAACAACAGTCTCCAACACCAGAACAGACAATGAAGGTTGAGTGTGTCTACTGACTATAAAAACAACTATATGATGAAACTGAGGGCCTTTGGGCATAGCTGAACAAGTGTGACTATCGATATGCAAGAAGCTAACGAAAATAGTTGTAGAAATGTGAAAAACATGTTGACAGGGATATGTTGTCTATTTCTCTCTCTCTCCTTCTTTCTATTCTTTTAACAGAATTACTAAGATTAGCGCATAGAGGTACTATGCAAATAGAACATGTATTTGCATTTAGGAATAATGTTATGATTAGGCATAGAAGACAAATCAGCACAGAAGCAAATGGAGTGTTAGACGAACATCACTCAAATGGCACAAATACGTGGTACAATCTTATGAAAGAGTTCAGTAGGTCCCAGGTAAATTAATCATTTTATATTTTTGGGCTTATCACACATGCGGCTGGCACCCCCAGAAGGTTCCTATCACAGGAAGTGCAGACTTTAGAGGCACAGTGCTTGGCACATTTAGTAACCTGCAAAGTTCAAGGCCAAATCCACGGACACACATTGTATATTAGAACGGAGAAAAGATCATCAGAAGAATGTGAAACGATGAGAAAGCAACAAGGCACACAGTGTCCAGAAAAAACACCAATGGTTATGGAAGGAGCAACATTTTGGAAAAAGAAGTGGGTAACGGAGCAAGTGATATTCAATGCTGAGGGACTACTGGGATTTATAAGAGAAGAAGTAAAACAAACAGATGAACTATGTAGAGATGTGTGGGCATTACATGTGAACACATTGACACATTTTCATCAACATGAATAATCGGTAAAAGTAGCGAAAATCACTTGATCTTCATTTTTTTCAGAGGCAAGTGTGCCTGTGGGCGTCAATGCACATTGCAACCAGACTTATCAGATGCCAGCATTGAACGACGGCACATCCTCAATGATGGTCATTCTCTGGCACTGTTGTAGTAGGGCCTACCACTACTTGCCACCATCATGGAGTGCAGTCTGCTCTCTTGTTACCCTACATTCACCTGTGATGGTTATACCTGCGAAGCACATGAAGTAGGACATGTGAACTCACCTAGGGTATAAAGAAATAAGAGATCAAGTTACTTCTTAAAGGAAGCTGATGAAGCATTATAAAAGATGCCGCCACAGTATCGCCTTTGCACCAAAACAGAAGTCTTTTTTACAACATTGCTTGCACCAGGAATCCAAGAAGCCACCAACTGTAAATGGCTATGGTTGCTTCGCTGGAACTTGATGGAACTGTCAAATGCAACTTGACATGGATAAAATACCATTCACGAGTAACTCGTAGCACTCCAAAACCGAATGGTGCTAGACCTGATAACAGCAATGCAGGGTGGGGTCTGTAAGAATATTGGCAGCATATGCTGAACCTTCGCCCCTCCCAATGACATAGAAAATGGAACACTAACTGTAGCAATCAAGCAAATGGCCCAATTGACACCGGACATGGAAAAGGAAGGAGTAATTGCTAAAGCAGGTAACTGGATTACACTGTTTACATCATGAATGCCCCACTGGCTGACCAACGTTGTCGAATTTTGTTTCCTGTCCTCATCCTTGTGATATTAATATGGTGCATATATCAGTTAATTATCACCTGTTCTGTGTCCGGTAACAATAAAAACAATTTCTTTGCAGTAATGACAGGTAAAGCCACTCCTCGATGGAAAGATGAATGCTGTCAAACAGATGAGCAACCACAGGTAGGAAAGCACAGGAGCAGGAATCCCACGAACATACGCAGCTACCCTGACATCACTCCTTGGTCCAAACCCAATTACCCTATCAACTATTTGGAGTGCTATTTTGATACCACTGTAGAATGGCCCCATAGCTATTTACAGTGCAACCCACGAGATTATATGATGTATGGTGAAGATCTAAGAGACTAAGGAAATATATGGCTACCCAGGATTGTTTATAAGTGGCCAAAAGAAGAAGAAAGCTATGAAGGAGAACTTAGAGAAACATTCACCCCTCACGGGATGAAAGAGGAGAATGTAGGGGGTATAAGAGTATGGGCACATTTATTCAACGTCCCAAACCTGCACGAAAATATAAGCTGCAAAAGTCACTGTGAGAAATGTGTGCTGCGATGAAGCAAGCAGCTCATTTTGCAAGAGACATCATGCTTAGGCCAACAGAGCACTAGTAGCTACGCTTCAACTAGGCCATAACATACCCTTTGTACACTAACATAGCCATGAACCTTTACTTAAGCCCAACTGCATTTAACCTTAATTAGAGAAATATAGAAGCGTTTATAGTATTGACTACTTGATCGCTATTATTTTACATTAGCTGAATACATTACACGTAGGCCTCAAGATTAGCCGTTCCTGAAGCATGAAATTCTCCCCATCACAACATTGCTGAAAGCTTCAGTCAGACCCTAGCTGAAAGAGACACAGTCCCAGTTGCAACATTTGCAAAGGCACAGGCCGAAATGCCACACAATGATTGGCTAAAAGTAAGGGGCGACGAGAGCTTTCCCAGGGTTTAGTCATGGTAGTGAGATCATGGAAGAGCATTGGAAAATGATACTAGCCCCTGGAGTTTAAGGACAAGATACTGTGCCCTGATTGGCTGGACTACATCAGGTTTGCTGAGTTCACATAATTCATGTCCTAAAGAAATATAACAACTTGTGTCCCTAGGCAGAATAACCAAATGTAGCTTAATGAAGATCACACATTGGCAGAAGTCAAGTATTAAGACACGAACAAGCATGTTTATAGAGAGAGAGAGAGAATGATTGAAGCACACCACTGCCCTCTGTAGGATAAATCACATTTGCAGAGCTCCTCCTGGCGAACAACCAGTTATACAAAGAAACAGTTATTCACCACTCAGCTCTAACTGAAAATTAGTTAACAACACAGAAGATTGCATGTAGCTCATATCATGTGAATGTAAGAATAATAATGACAACTTGTGGAGCCACACCACACATGAACAATATTACACATATTATAGCATCAACCAGGAACCTGAGGTCAGTACAGTTTTTCACATCTAAGTCACACTGATTGCATGTACTAGCAAAATAAAGACAATTCTATGGCAACATACATTGCTCAACCATATACACATTCACACTTGTGCCATTATGAAAGAACAACGTTTGTAAGCAGCTAGGCCCCAGCACATCAGGTCAGGATCCGACAAAGAAACTCATGAGAACCAGGAGGCACATGCAAGTAGCCTTTCCACCAAGAGAGTTGCAAAATAAACTGATAGTACATAGTTCAGAATGATGGGAACAGTATTCCGGTGCCAACCACTTAGATAATTTAGGACATAACGTAAATGTTATCTTTTTGTGTCACACTGTCACATCTCACATTACGATTGATTGGTGCTTACTCACTCCATATCTACTTCTCCTGGACAAGCCAATAGAGAACCAAATCAGACGGTTACATGTTTTTAACACTCACCATCCAATCATCTAGCGTGAGAAGAAAGATGACTTCACTGGACATGAGCTAACTTATGTGCACTTGGGGGCACTGTTGAGTGCTGAGCTGCATGCAGGTCTCCGCGTGAGCTCCGTGGGCGTACAGTCGAGTACGGCATGAAAACTCTCTGAAAACATTCTGGTTCTCTGCCAAAATGCAGGGAGAGCATCATGAACCTATGTTCCATGAGGGGTTCAGAGATCGGAAGAATCCATCATAGAACGCTGGAGTAACATGACGATGAAGATTGCTGCCCATCGGGCCCATGCTGTACGCTCCTGAAAGTGGGCGTGCCTTCATCCAGAGGGAGAAAGAAGCAGTGCTTTGTGCTCAAATAGAATAGAAGACACCGAAGTGTGTGTCCCACCCTGCCGAGGATGCTGTGACCCGGACCCTGCGTGGCACCTACTGCAAGCCCGGTCCTGGGTGAGAAGAGGCATGGATCCAAGCAGTGACAGCGTGATGGGATTGGCCCACTTAAACACGCTGAGTCATGAAACCCTCTGAGAGCTCCCTGGCCCTGTGCGCTGCGTACAGCGTGAGAGCTCACCATCACTGGAAGGGTGCAGGGAATCAATGCAGGGGCCGCAGAGCCAGCATCTGTGGAGTCGCGGAATGCTTGGAAGTGGTGCTCGTGACAACAAAGGCTCCCCAAGCTGAGGAAGACAGTGAGGAGGTAAGGGGCCCCCGAAGCAGCGGCCTGAGCCTAGAAGACCAGACATGGAAGCGAGGATGGAGGCGTGGCTACCTCGTCCCCCTGCCAGCACATAACTACAAACCTCGCGTGGCAGTGACCCGCAACTCCCCCCCCCCCAACTAGGGGAATATTCGGGCTACAGAGACACCCATTATGGCTTACACATGAGGTAAGGGGACTGCCCCGTCCCCCTGGGCCTGAACATGAATCCGCCTCACTGCAGGGGAAGCGCCACTTAACCACACAGCCCAGTAGGATGTGGAACTCTATGGGGACAGTGGGGTGGTGTCGTGCCTGTCCACCCCTTGAGAGGGGAAAAAGCAATCACTTAAAGTTTGCATATGGACGCCTCACGCAGGGTCAGCAGGACGTAAGCAGGACATAATATTACAGGCACAGCTAATGTATGAGCCCACACCCATCAGACTGCTAGGAACTTATCCTCTGCTGCAATGAGGAAACCACCCTTGCTATACCTTTCCCAAGTGTATCACAGCCACGCACTGGCACCAAGTAAGAGGCTACAGGAATTGGGCAAAATCACGCCCCTATCACATGTGCGTGTCCAGCAGTACCGGTAAGGAGATACTATTAGACACTGTTGTGGGGCAGGCCGCCTAGAGGGTTCCACCTATATGACAAGCGAGAGTCACACTCATACTGTATTGAGTATATGTAGGTGTCTGTTGGCAATATTGCCTGGGATTAGCCAATGAGTCCACCAGAACGGACGAGTTCATCTACGCCCCCAGCTGCATACTTCACTACCTGAATAAGGCGCGCAAGAGGATACTGTGGGATACTTTCGCTCACGACCTCACCTGAAACTATGTGTTGCCATAACCCCCGCACCGGTGAAGGGACAGGGACATTGCGACACAGACACCAATGCAAGGAGAGCGCAGGGGGGGGCAGCCAGAATCTGTGGTACTTCCTCCTCAACTTTGAGCCTCCCACAGCACGTGTGGTGTCAGGTTTGGACATCCTACATACGAAAGTAGCACCCCAACGCGATACCACAAAATAGGCGCACCTACCAAATGGGGTCCCATCTTACAGTCTGGCGCATTCCCAAATAAGGCTCAGCGAAGTATACAGCTGTGATAGAAGCAATACTTGAGGTGAGGCAGAAGCATAAAACCTGCGCTACGAAGGGAACCCCTGGGGAAGACCAAAAATGGTGTGCTTACTAGATGAGTGACAGAC
Source organism: Ambystoma mexicanum (assembly GCF_040938575.1). NCBI lineage: Eukaryota > Metazoa > Chordata > Amphibia > Caudata > Ambystomatidae > Ambystoma > Ambystoma mexicanum. Next base: position 542,002,774 of record NC_090941.1, on the reverse strand, counting down.
AGAACTGAAAGCGAGGCACTATTAATTACATTTCTGGAACAGGCCGCAGAAAGGATATTGCTTGCAAATCTGGTGGGAACTCTACCTACATTGGCTAAAATGAATGCATTAACCACTAGATTTAATCCATGGTCATTGCACCCCGTAGCAGACAGCGGGACCTCTCAGATGCTGTTTGTCGCCCCCAGACAAACACAGCTTCCCCTGTGCAAGGAATGCAAGAGTAATTTGCTGATTTCTCCAATGCAACTGCCAGAGCACACAGATTCCTGCCCTATCCGTCAATGAAACCGGTCCGCTCACCCCACCGAGCAGGATAATGCCGAAGAGGGCGCTCAGCAAAAAGAAAAGCGGCATGATTGTGAGGTTCACGACACCAGCCCCAAAGCCACTGATAACTCCAACTGCAGCCACTAGCAGCCCCGAAATGCCGGGCCCAGGGCCACCTATGGATTTGCAAGCTGTTATTACCACTATGCAACAAGGATATGCAGTGATGAATGATAAACTGGATGGCATCAACATTAACATCACTATAAAGCGAATGCAGATTGAAAAAACAACACAACGAATCACAGAGGCTGAGACATGGATAGCTACAGTAGAAGATACAGTGGACAACCTAAAGTCCACTGTGACTGCCATGGCGGAAGACTTGGGCACTGTCAAATTGAAGTGTGAGGATCTGGAAGCAAGATTGAGGAGGAACAATATACTTATATACTCATAGTGGGGATACCCGAGGATGCTCTGAAATGACCCATGGTGCAAGCAGTGGAGGAGTTCCTAAAAACCACACTAGGCGATCCAGGGTGGTCCCAATGTTTGCAGCCGAGCGAGCACACAGATCTCTTGCAGCAAAACCTAAATCGGGGACCTATCACAAGCTCATAATCACCTTCTTGATGAACTACAGAGACAGGGACTAAGAGCAGCCAGGGACAAGCAGGAAATTCGTCTGGGATCCGATGTGATAAGAATATTCCCAGACTACACCCTGTCGGCCTAGCAAGAAACGTAGTCATTTATAGGTGTGAAAAACCTGTTAAGGGAACGCTAGGTCTCATATGCTATGCTATACCCTGCGTGACTGAGATTCCAGTTCAAGAATAAGACCTATTTCTTCACATTCCCGGAAGAAGGTGCATCCTTTGTGGAGGCCAACATCCCGTTGCCTGGAGTGCGGCCCGACATAGAAGCGGAATGAGGTTACATGGGCTACTCCTTCCGGGATGCCGCTGGACAGCATCCGGAAAGAATAGACTTCTGTCTTAGTTAACCCGTGCAGATGCTGAAATTATGCTTTCCAGAGGCAACCAGCAACCAGCATGTAGACACACAAGCATATAGAGGTTACTGAAGACTCTGTGATACGGTTGGTGATTGTAATAATGTACGATGTGAGCTGCAACCCATAGTATCAAAAGGTACGGATAATGTGTGTTAGAAATGTAAGTCAAGATTGTTAAAAAATTAATGGGATACGAGTAGCTAGCACTCCTAGTCGTCTAATAAACGGAAGCCCCCTAATGCGAGTGCATAATTTAGTTTTGTTTTGTGGGATATATGGGGGATGCATAGTCGAAGTTTGGGGTACTATGAGTTAGGGGGTGGGGGAAGGTTTCAGAGTTGGGGAGAAAATGTTATAAAAATTGCAAAGACAAAATAAAACAGGTAACGATCACAGTACAAATGGTCACATATTCTGTCTGATAGTCTCCTTAATGCTCGAGGTCAAATCCTAATAAGAATTATTCGAGCTCAGCTTCTGATTGTATGTTATGATCTCGAATGTTACCTTTTGTGTTGTTTTGTCAAAGCAAATATGACTCTCTTCATGTGAACCTCTCATGTTTTATGTGTGAAATACTTGATACGAGTCAAACCAATTAAGTCCAGTCTTATTATGGTAACCATTATTTTGTCATTGTGCAGGGACAGCACATTGCAACTCTAATGATAATCTCACATCTAAGATCCATGTTTGTAAACTACTAGTAACTTTTTAGATGACAAGCATTTTTTCCTGCTGGATTTATTAGAGGCATACGTTGGTGGCTATGTTGTCTGTGATTCTGCTACTTATGCTAGCTCATGATTTGTTTACTTCTTGTGCCTGGTTGTGGCTACAGTGAAGCAATTCATGTCTAGATGTTGTTTTAATTGCTTTATTTCAAATTATGTTATAAATCTCGTCTGTAATTTTATAAGGATAAATGTGCTTTTCTGATAGGCTTTGAGCTTTTAAGATAATTTTAGAAAAACATCCGTTTTATATTGCTATTTTAATTTTTTGTACACAATCTTTATGTAAATCTGTTTGTGAAGGTTCTTGTGAGCCAAATACAAATAAATAAATAATAAAATAAAAACCGTACGAATATGTCACGGTTACCACATGTTTAGAATAGGCCAATGAAATTATTTAATGTATGGAAGCACATATACTGTAACTCACACCAGCCAATGACTGTGAAGAAAGTACTAACAAATTGTTGCTTTTTGCCTTTTGTAACCACAATAAAACCATGCATTCCCTCTACTAGCATTCTAATGTCTGTTTGATATTTCCCTGCCTTGGCAGTTTTAATACGTTTTAGTTTTTCTCATATCTGGTGCATCACATTTTTTATCTCTTTGGATTCCTTTTATTCATACAAAAAGGGACTTGCCAAACAATATTCTATTGTAAGATATGTAGAAATACTTTTGAACGTAGAGGTACAAAAGGCTGTCAAAATTACAGAAGTCTCAGTATACAAGACCAATTAAATTACTTTATGTCAGGGGACAACAAACAACGGTGATCTGCCATCAATCATGAAGCAGTCATAGGAGAGAATGCCCAGTTGAACCGGAGTGCTCCTACAGCTTCAGGGAGAAGAGCAGCTGTGGGAGTCCTGTTGGGCTGGCCGGTGTTGCAGGGAAACATGCGTTCTCCTTATCCTACTGTATCCTAACCCATCACCCAATGGGCCATGCAAATCCGTGTGTGTTTTGCTTCCTACTCTTGCATTACCCATTTGGCATGCAGACTGGGTTAATGCAGACCCATTTACTTCAGGTGGGTAGCTCCTGTGGACCTCTGGTCATGGAGGTGTGTTGAGTCAGACTCCCTGAGTACCGGGTGGCAGCAGCACGTAGAGTGTGTGTGTGTGTGGGGGGGCTGTGTGTGTGTGTAAGTTTGTGTGTGTGTGTGTGTGTGGCTGTGTGTGGTGCAATGTGTACCAGGGTTCCAGGGGTGAGAGTGAAAGAAGCAATAAGAGCGGAAGCAAACACATTGGAGTGGGATCGGCAGGTGCCACAAATGAAGTATTTTGATGACAACATGGGCTGCACTATAAAGGGAGTCATTTCTGAACGGGTTGGAGCATACAAGGAAGCATAGCATCCTTACAAGCAAGAGGAGGCGCAAGAAGCAGAGGTAACCTCTCTCTCGTGCTTTCCTTTTCTGTCTAGAGTGAACACTTTGGTTTACGTCTGCATGAGATTTTCAAGCAGGCAGAAAACGCAATGGATTACAATTGAATATGCCTCACATTAGCTCCTGCTAATGAACAGGTGAATTCCATTGGAATCCATTATCAAATACCTTCAGCGAAGCGTATTTGCATGCAGTGTTGTATATCTATCAGAACAGAGGGTAATACTGAAGAATAAAGGTGATTTTGCTTCATTCTACTCTTTAGTTTTACTCGCTATGAGAGTGACATGAATTGCGTGCAGGAGACCCCACAGCAAGTGAGTGCAAATGTAGACAGCCCCCTGCATGCAATGGCGAACTTTATATAATGACCCCCAAAGTGTTATGTGGAAATGCTGGTATATATTGGCAGAGACAAAATAAATATGTATTCTTACACTGGCAATATTGACATTATTAGGCACACTCAATATGAGTGTGTTCTTAGAGTGAAGAAGCTGCTACATATTAGAACAGTCAGCATAAAAATGTATTCCCACAGAAGCAATATTGTGATGTGTTATCAGAGCCAAAGTGTCTGTTCTTCCAGAGGCAATACTCGCATAAATCGGTGAAGGCAACATGCCAAATGGCTTCATTATATGTTTGGCGTTCCGGAAATAAGGGTGCCAGTAGCAACGTCCCGGCACGCTTTCAAGACCACAAAACTAGAGTCTGCCGGCGGGGGTACAGTAGCTCAGCCCCTACCGGCAGTGTTTTCGCTGAAGCACTGGCACTGTTAGCAAAGGTACCAGTTCTTCAGTGTCCCCATTCCCTATCGGACTCCACGGGAATGGGGCTTTACCGTTCCGCCGGTGCTTATGATATCCCGGTGGCACCGGCATGTCAGGTGGTGGAAACAGTGTTAAGGGGTCGGCGCTAGCCCACCACCTACCAGCGGGTTCTATCACCAACCTCATAATGAGGCCCAATGGGCCTCATTCCGAGTTCGGAGGTAACCACGCCGCCATTTGCGGCATGTCTGCCTCCGAACTTGTCCAAACTCTGGCCTGGTGAATGGAGTAATTACCGGTCCATTCCGAGGTCAGAGGGGCCGGTAATTCCCCATTCACCAGGGCCATTCCTCATTCCCATAGGGCTCAATGGGAAGAGGGAAGGCGGCAATAACGGTACCGTAAATTAAGGTACCGTTATTGACCCCGGAGTCCCTTTGCGGGTCCCGTCCTTAACGCCTGCTAAAAGCAGGCGTTAAGGAAGGACCAGCGACGGGAACTCGTAGTAGGGTGGTAAGGGTTTAACGGCAACGGTCTCGTTACCGGTGACCGTTAACCCTTACTGCCCTACTCGGAATGAGGCCCAATGTCTTCTTAGAGTGGTAATAACATCAACACTAGGAACAGCCAAGTGTGTTCTTATAGTAATACTAGTAAACAGTGATACAGCCAACATTAAAATGCGTTGTAACAGGCCAAAATGCTGGAAAATATTATTGGCACAGGCATCAATAAGTATCTTTTTAAGTGACAATCATGGTTTTATTGTGTGTAAAGGCCTCATAAAAAAATACACTGACAAATGTTCAAATGTGGTGTTGGTGCTTTTCATGTGTGAACCACCAGGACTAATTGTAAATTGTATGTTTCTTTTACACGTGTTTTCACAAAATGTGTGCTGTAAAAAGCACAATTTTAACCTGTTTTTTCTTTTTTTTTTTTTTTTTAGTTCCAGGCAAGGCTTTATTCACATATGTACAAATCTTTTGTCTCCAGGCAAGAACCTCTTTTGATTGTTGTGGTCTAGCTTGCTGATCTCAGTAGCTCATGCTCATTTGTGAGAAATATTTGTCCTTCTCAAAGTGAAACATTCACTAGTCAAAACTGAGGGCATGAAAAACTATAGGTAAATTGGAAATATCTGACTGTCCAAGTAGAAAAAGGTTGAACAATATTTTACTACATTCTGTGGTAGGTCAGGCACAGTAGATAAACAACTGAACATGGATCAAATTGTTTCACTTTATTAAAGTAAAGAAAATGCCTCACCTAACCCTATTGCTATGATGACGTTTCCCTATGCCAGAAAAAAAACAGAGCCCATTAAAATGTCCTACACAAATCAAAACCAATCCTCTGTCCAGAATTATGCTATTGTAATAGACATTACAAGGGCACGATTTGATTGCTTGCGTTTCAGAGGCAATACAGCGAACTGGGTGGGTTACCCGGATAATCCAAATTGACATGTGTGCGGTTCCCCCATGTGAAAAACTGAGCCACTTCATTCTGTTCTGCCCGGGTTATGGGGTCATTAGAGAACGGACTATATTGCAAGTCCTAAGACGCACAGACCTGCTTCATTATAGGCCAGCATTGTCTTTTCTACTAAGGGCGGAAACGAAAATGACGGCCAGGGCCGGGGCCCTGTTGTTGTATCTGAAGGTTGCCATGTTTTATAGAAGGGGGCTTTTAAGAGGACAAGCTGCTGCATTTTAAAACGACGTAAAACGTGTATTGAATTGTAATTTTTCTTCTGTAGTGGTTTTAAATTGGAATGGCGACCAATGTATTTTATACGCACCAATGAATTATGTTTTATTTGTGATATACTACATGTTTGTGTTTGATGAATATTTTTTTATTCGAATACATTTTTACAATCAATCAATAATAGACACTACTGCTAGTAAGAAAAACACACAACTTAACCTAGAGAAGTGTTCTTTATTCTCCTACTTTGGTTTGTGCTGGTTGGTGGGTGTCTCCCTCCCCAAAGTGTCTCTTGAAATGTTCCTCAAGAGTTCTCTGGCTTTTGCCTGCTCTTACAGTTCACAAATAACAAGCTCCTTAGTTTTCAAAGTAAACAAAAAGGGTAAATTCCTGTGCCCCCCCACAAATTATGGATTAACTGCAGCAGTTGAAAAACACCTTCCTTTTGTTAGCTATTTGGTGTAAGCTTTCACAAGACTCCAAATGGTGTCTCTTCTCCACATCTCCAGGTCACCCAAAATTTGTGCAGATGATAGGTTTTTGGGGCCGCGGATGGACTGACAGTCTTTGGTTGAGGTTCTGCTTTGCAGTGGTTCTCCACCTTCTTTGAGTGACTTTAGTTTGTGCCCCTGATTGGGCCCTTGGCTGGGTTTGTCTGAACCCTCTCTGGGTTTTCTGTTTCTTTCTGATCATCCCTTTTGAGGTGTTCATGTCCCACTCACCCACTGCTGTTGCTTAATTTCTCTTCAAGTATTTGATAGCCCCTTCTAGGGTACGGAACTTTTGTTGTCCCTTCATTGGATAACCTCATAGGGTTTTACAATCATGCTTCTCCTGTTTGGGCCCATCTGTTTATCTCAAGTCTCTTTTATCCCCTCCAGGCCTTTCGTTATTTTCCTTGAATTTGTGTCGGTATTCTTCCTTTTGGAACCCTTTGGGGCTCAGCCTTCGTCGTCCCTGTCCTTGGTATGAACCACGTACCTGTGTCTGCATGGTGTTTGTCGGGAAAGGTGGCTGCTCGGATTGCATCAGAACCACTTTTCTCTATTAGTGGGTTTGTTTCTGTTCCTTCCCCATTCGGGCGCTCAGGATTCAAATACTCCTGGGTGCCTTTTCTGCAGCAGTTCAGTCTCCCTCCACCAGAGACCGCAGAGCTTTGAAGTTGCAGCCCTCCAGGGCTCAGAGGTTTCTGTGGGATTTCCTCCCCCACATATGGGACATGTGCCTGCCTCCATGCTCTAACGGCTGAGCACTCCAGCCTAGGCTCCGGCTGTGCACAGCGTTGCTTGGGCTGGCCCTCTCCAAGTCACAGCTTGGCTCTCCAGGGGTTCCTCCCATCCAGGTATGAAACTCTGCCTTTTTAGTCCTCTCCTTCGTAAGAGAGACACAAGACCATTGGCCCTGTGGGTCAGGCACCCAGGAGGGTTCAGCAGCACAACCACGTACAGTTAAAGGTCCCACTATGTTATCATTATCAGTCACCATATAATCTGAAAGAACTTGTGGCATTCGCAGTAATGGGGATGGTGTGGACCTGATAGTTCTTGTACCCTAAAGGGGGTTCACCGCCAGTGAGATTCAGCTTGCCCTGTCCCCTAGTAGGGTTTTGTGTTCTTGGCTCACTCGGGTAGTCTCAAAGGGGCTGGCAACCCCTTGGGAAGAAGGGATGATTTCCCTGTATTTGTCGCAAAACCCTTCCGTTAAATGAGAATTCCCCATCTCACGTCCCAGTGGAAAGCATCTGAGGAAATCTACTTGCTCTTAACTTTTTCGGTTTGAGGTTGAATATGGCGGTTGGCTATGAAATAGCCCTCATATTGCTTAGGCTGGCCATCTCCCAGCCGTGGCTGAGCTCTTCAGCGGCTACTGCCTTCCAAGTACAATCTCTGACTTTTTAGGCCTCTCCCTGTAACGAGAGACATGAGAACATTGGTCCTGTGGGTTAGGCCTCCAGGAGGGGTCAGCAGCACAACCTTGCACACTTAAAGGTCTCACTAGGTTAACATTATTATCAGTCCCCATATAAACTGAAAGCACTTGGTATATTGACACTAAGGTAGACGGTGTGGACTAGTGCACTTGAGAGTCCTCGTCTCCTATTGGGGTCACCCCAAGTGAGATCCTGCTTGCCCTCTCCCCCAGCGTGAGTTTTCCATAGCAAGCTCACCTCCCTAGTATCAAAAGCGGTGGCTCCCCGTTGGGAAGAAGGGACACATTTCTTGACTTTGTCTTAGTACCCATAGACGTCATCATGAAATTTAAATAAACCTAATATAAGCACACAGGGGGAAGTGAACATAATTATTGCTCGTACAAAGTAAGCTAATCATTACTGTTGGTTATTTATTTAGCACTTCATGTCAGAGTATTTGACTTCTAATCTCCAAGCAAGGATTGAATTTAGTTGCACATCTCACTTCAGTTCTTAAAGTCAGCATGTTGCCCCTCTGCTATCCTCGCAGCAATCAACATGAATGTAAATGGCTGAAATGAAGAAAGGGTGATTTTCATGGTGCTGCTAACCTGCTAATGGTTTCAACCAGTGACGTTATACTTAGAAAGATTTCCTGTACCCGGGATGGCTTCTACATTTTAGCAGAATGAACTTTATTAATTCCCTGAAAGTCCATTTCCAAACCTTCTCCACTGTCTGAATTTCAATAAGCGGCAGGTAATTGAGACTGTTATTGATTTTTGCTGTGGCCTCGCTCTCACACAGGATGAATAACAATGCAGGAGCGGAAGGTCTTTGGCACGTAGGAGATGAAACCTCGGTAAGACTTCAGGGGTGCATTTCAATTCCAAACATAAAACAACAAACAAAACACTTATTAGATAATTAGCTACTAACTGTACCATATAGGATATACACCAATATATGAACATGCCAAACAGCAATGCTTGAGCCCCCGGGCCCTTACAAGTCAGTCTGAGATTTGACGCAAATTGCAGGCTTTGGCTATAGCCTCCCAGAATTGATTGGCCTATGGCTATGATAGGCAGGCGAGCGGTAAGGAAGATTTGCTTTAGATAGCTATACAGGTCTGCCCTATGGAGCCTGGACAGTAGATCGGGCAAAGGAAAACCATGATCCTCGGAAGCTTAGGTGGAAAGTAGCAGGTAAACCTGGTGGGTAGTGTAGCTGCTGATCAGTGGGTCTGACCCTTAGCTGAGGGGAATTCAGCGTCAATCAGAGGGAGGCAGGGGCCCACAAACGAATTCAGTATTAGGACAGTATGCTGTCTCTTTGGTCAGAAAATGCTACAAGACTTTAGCACTACAGTGCTTTGAAAAAGTTCACGATAATAAATGAATGCCACTAACTCACATGCCATATGATGATGAAAGTGGTTTTACAATTACATGACTGATCGCCTCAGGTGGTATTGTGCAGTGTACGAAATATAGACTTATATATTGGTATCTGTCAAATAAGGGGCATTTTTTCCAATGAGGGGTTCTGAGTGACATCTGATAGACAATGAGAGACACGCTTGCGTTGTCTTTGGTGTCATTTGTAACTCCAAATTGAAATACACTCCGTTGTTGAGAAAGCTAACTGTCTTATAATGCATGTTGGGTCTTCACCCCAGTGTCCTTTTTGTCCACCCTCACTGCTTTCCCTTATGGGCCAGCATTGAAGGAACTGCCGAGAGGAGGCATGAGGGGACTATACACCATCTGCTTATAGCCGTGGGCAATAACTTGGTGGCGGGTCATTATCCCGCGATAATGATCCCTCTCTCAGACTATAAGCTTATAATGTTGATTTTGAATAGTACACAGAAAGAGTATTCTACCACTTCTGAGGAGCGTATACCTTTGTAATTCCAGAACAAGGGCTAACTAATGCACTTCCTTTAACTGCAGTGCAATATGGGATTGATACCCAGTTCCACTATAAAAAGCTGGAGGAGTGCGGCGTTAAGCACAAGATCAATATCCAATAAAATTAATAAAATCATTGTGCACGTGCTAAGTTTCAACACCATCACTATATGCCTGATGATTTGCATTTCAATTGCTTTCACAGGCCTGCATTGCTTGTATTCTGAGGAAGTACAAGACTACAGACACATCTTTGGATAGAATTGAACAGCAACTAATGAGAGGCAGCAAAGAATAATGGCGGCTATTGTGTCATCAAAAGGATTTCAGAGCATGCAGTCCTCTAGCTACAACGAACCAAGCTCCTCTGCAGTCCCCAGAGAGAACTCGTCACACGACACTGCACCGAGCAGCTGAACACATCCTACACAAAGAGAAAACACTGGAGAAAAATCTGAAAGCAGCACATTTACCTGTTTCATGGATGAAGTTCTTCTTCATCACAGTTACTTGTGCTTTCTAGTTCAAAGGTCTAAAACCTAGCCCAAAAGAACCGCGGAGACAAAGGGGACAATTTTCTAACAAATGAAAATGACATGCAAGGGACCAGCAATATTTGAATTTGCATGCTGTTGTTTCCCTTGCATGCAGGTTTGAACATTTGCAAGAGGCAGGACAAAAGGAAATAGCAAAACCAGGCAAACACACCCCTACACTTTACTTGTACTCTCTGTTATGTAGAAAAGAATTACTGCCTGCAAAGTACGCTTTGCAGGAGTCATTTATTTTTGGAGTCCTAAGGAATCTGCCCTCTGTTTTGCCTGAGCTAACAGGAGCTGGATTCCACAGGAATCCCTTCGTTTTTCAGCTGCATAAAAATCTCATGTAGGCATAAAAACAAAGTGCACTGGCAAGACGGAAGTAGTCAGCAAGGTGGAGTTCTTATCTCTGTATGGTGCCCACCTCTACTTTGACACTGCTGCAAAAGAGCAGTAAATGGAGGCATAAAAACATTACTTCTTGCTTTTATGCATCCATTTCCTGCTTCGCCCCATTTAAAATGATGATGGAAGTGTGAAATTGTACAGATGTGGCAGAAACAGTGTCCACTTACTTTATATGGAATGTCAATTGCAGCATTAGCATATATCTGCTTTGAGGTCCCATTCATGCAATTTTAAACATTCGCAAGGCAGAGGAGAGAAGGAAAGAATAAACCAATGCTAACTCACTTTTCCACTTTCATTTTCCACTCCATCCTGTGAAAAAGTAAACGCTGCTTGCAAATGCAGCTTTGCAGGTGGTGTTCACCAATGAATTCCTATGGATATCCATCCGGTTGTGATCAGGCACAAAACCAAATGCCTGGGTCAAAATGTCCTGCAGGCATAAACCGAATGCATTGACAACACGGGTCGTAATGCACGGTGGAGAACTTCTATCCATTTCGTGCCGCTCCTCCATCTTACCATTGCTTGAAAATGGTTAATCGCGTTAAATGGAGGTTTCAAAGCGATGTACTAAAACTCTCCTCAGTCAACATTCACATAAACTTAGTTTCTATTGCTAAATAGTTTAAAACTTGTATTTTCTTTAATTTCAAAACAAGTATTAGAATAGGAAAATGACATTTACATACTCATTTTTGCATCAGTTCACCACCTCTGTGTGAATGTGGAGTTGTGGATTTCTAAAAATTGCATGTAATTTGAATGTAAACTGTAATGAGTTTTGTCTAATTCAGCAGTTTTGGGTAAGAAAAACAATGTTATCAATTTAGGATGCAGAGGATCCTGATTCAGCCACTTATCGAAGGAAACATATTTTATGATTTCTTAATATAAATATGAGTAACCCTCCCTTCTGACTTCACACATTGGATCACGCAGGTATCTTTTTTTCTGGGAATGGAATTAGGATGGTTAAACGCTCTTTCATGTCCACCATTCATATTTTACATATCTGTGTCTTTCCCAGGTTGCAAATAATCAAGCAATTCTGTACTCAGGCTATGAAGCATGGCCACCAACTCACAGCCCAATGTAAAAGACTAAGTATGTTAATAGCAAGGATTCCATTTATTAGAATTTATTTATTTTTACAAAATAATTGTCTGTGCTGGGAAGTGTTCCCAGTTTTATACTGCACACACAACACAGAGAAATAATGTTTTTTTCTTTTAAATGTCATCTCCCTAAGCTTTAATACAGTGAAAGCAGGATACAACTCACAATAGCAAACTACAATATCCTGCTCTCTTTCTCTTAATAATAATGATTGATCCCTGCTCTCTGTGCACAGAAATGCTATATTTCCTACAAGAAGTCAAATCTCACTCGGCTTTAAATATAATGAGAAAGCGCTGTTTCATTTCACACAATAATATCAAAATATTCTATTTGGAGTAAGCATCCATAGTGGAAATCAGCCTCCCAATCCCTCCTGCTCCATGGTCTTAGTAGGGGAACGATGTTAGGGAACTTTTCTAATTGCATTTTGTGAAATCTTTATACTAACTTTGAAATATTATTCATGGCACTGAGTCAGAATGGGCCTTCATGAGTTTTCAAAGAATCCCCAGTCAGCCTCTCCTCCCTCTCCGAAAGAAAGTCTGTTCCAGGTAATATTCTCCTCACTGGTATGACCCAATTCTCCAGTTAATGTACAGGTTCAGCACTCATCCATTTGGAACATGTAGTATTCCTTCTGTTTAGCTTTAGATTCCAGTGTCATATCCTTATTCCTAGTCATATCCCTCTCTGTTCCTGCTTTTATCATGGGTCATATTACCATGCTTATGTCAGACTTTTTGATGGGTTACATCTTTCCATTGGATTGCTACATAGTCAGACACTCTCCTAGAATATATGTCCCCAGTATTCATACAATGATTATAATTTCTATTCATATTTAAAGAAAAGGGTGGTTGCTAACCTGCTCTTAATACATTTAAATCCCAAAATAATTTGTATTCCATATTTCTCCGTAGTACATGCCACACGGATGAAATATGGATTTCTGGGATCCCCAGCCTAGATAGGATTGTGGATATGTGCCACAAATGTTTGGCATACTTTTTCATAAAGGTATTCATATTTATCATTTTATTATTTTTTTATAATTTATTTTTATGAATGTTTAATAATCCCCAGGATCATAACTCATTTTGTTTTATGTTTCTAAGTCATTTCTGTGGTAAATTATCTTGCAAATAATTTTTGTTCAGCGCCAATATTGCTACATTTAAATATCTGAACTGTGTATATTGGACTTTGTGTTCATCACATTATTTAAGTAAACACTTCTCTGTAATGCTCTCACTCAATGATTGATTCCAGTATTATGACTGGTCTTCATTGTTTCCTTCCGTTATATTTCCATTGGCTGACTTTATACAGAGTCAGAGTTCAAAGATCACATTCATGAAGCCTTCGGAGAGTTAAACACTTTGCTTTCCTTACATACAATTTCATGCATTTATGCAGTGATTGCAAATTATTTTTTTAAAACACGTGTTGGTCTGCAGATGTATATGCTCTACACTGTTGCAGAACTTATTTTTTTAGATAACACATTGCTTATGTGTTCATTTATATCAGTGATAAAGTGCTCCCTACCTAATGTTATGAGGAGACTGCAAGTCACTCAGGAGTTCTGTGACCAAATAGAGGAACAAGGCTGAAGGATGAGTACCTTTATATCATCGCAGAACTCCAGGATGACTGGCCATATCATTTTTAAGTATGGAACGGGATATTTTATTCATTATAATTCATGGTCACACACTGGCATCCCCTTTAATATCTGGTCTCTTGCTTAATCTAATGTAAGCAATCTTCTGTTTGATAATCCATATAATCAATACAGAATCTGTTTGGATGTTTTAAAAAAACATTAACACGCAGCTTCTAATATGTTCCATAAAAATGTGAGCAGTTTAATCAAATTCATTGAACAATCGTTTTCATTTTGTGTTTAAAATAAGTAATAATATGTAGATTCTTGCTCACGTGTGTTAAACCGCAGCAGTGCACAAATTAAACATTTTACCATGAACCATTTCTTGACAATGAATGGCTATAAAGTGTCAAAGAAATCTATTTTATAAGCAAGGAATTTGAAAACCGTTTTTCTGCTTTCATTAAGCTGCAGTGACAGCTGGAATTCTGATCTGCGGTGACTCAAACAGGAGGTATTGTGACATCACAACTGAAGCGTAATCGCTGATTACAGAGCAGTTGTGATGTCATTTTCTTATTGCAAGTCAGCTGTGATGTCATAACTAGCCTGTAATAATTTACATGGTTTCTAGACTTTTATACTTTTATCATTATAATTATAATTGTTTATTATAAAAATAACCAATTATAATTATAATGATACGGATATTGGGGGCTGCCATGTGTTATACACGTATACAAGTCAAAGCTATCTGCTTGAGCCTGAAGCCCAATCATAACTTAAATCCGGTAGTTAAATGTCACTTTCTACTAAGACCCTGCATAATCCCTGTCAGCTATCTCTCACTCTCTTATGGTTGCATGAAAGATAGATATATCTATTCAGTTAATTCGTTTGAGTGCTCTCCTAGTAGCTTACTAATGGCAGAAACAAATGTAAAAACATGAGGAAAATAGCCATGTTGACCAAATGTACTCGTCCTATAATAGTAATAGGGATAATACTCCATTGAATGGAATACATTTTATTCTTCCCTTTTATAGATTCACAAGTACAATGACTACTGTATCTTTGATAACAATAACTCCAGAGTAAGTAAATTCATTGGGATAAAAATGTGTGGCGATTTCAGGACATTTCATTCATTTTGAAGGAGATAAACCAATAGCCTGAGGTTCCTCTAATTTCTTGAACCTGATGTTTGGTACAAAGGATGGCCCTCCTAGCACTCTGGAAACGATTAACATATCATCAGCATAAAGGGGCATCCCAATAACATTGCCACACAATTTCACAAATGAGATAACCATCAAGCTGCCATTGTTGCTGCTGGTTTTAGTTGCAGAATGACCATCAATCCCCTTTCATGATCCTGAACAACATATTGTTCATTACATATTAGACCGATTGCACTAACACCATTCCTCTCATTCATGCTTGCATGCATCTTGTGGGAGTCTGACTTATATCTCAATTTGTGTCCTAATAATGTTTACAATCTCCCATGTTCTACTGTAATTGAAAAGTCAAAGGGCTCTGATTTACACCCCAATGAAAATGGATTTGTAAAACAGGCCCAAAGTGTATTGCTGTCTTTAACTGAGTGTGACTTTTTTGGTGATTAGAGAAATTAACAGTTGCAGAAAAAAAAGATATTAGAATTCTTTGGAGATTATACTTAGAAAAGCAGCAATATCAGAGATTAGTTGAGGCAAAATATCCTCAACAGAAAGGTGGATACAAGGAAAGGCCAGTAACGCTAATCAAATAAAGTGGGATGCCCAGGTTAGGTGGGAATTTCCCATGTGGATTGTGCATTATGTGCAAACAGACTGAACAAATATGTGTGAGTTAGGTTTAGACTTCAGAAGAATATGAGGTTAAACAATTTCAGCAGTCATACTATCTCTATACCACTATATCTATTATGGTAGAGAGAATAGTGTGCAAATGCAATCTTCAATATGTTGGGAAAAAAGAAAGACCAGTGAAAACTCATATAATAGAGCACATGAGCTGTATTCAGAAGCAGGCGTTGATGGTCGCACTTGTCTAACATTCAATGTATGAAGGTCATACAGCTGATGAATTCAGGTGGACAATTCTCTTTAAAAAAATAATTATTTGACAGCCAAGAAGAAATTGTTAGTGCATGAACAGAAGTGTATTGTTGTGTCCAAGAGTGGCAAAAGAGGTATTAGGGACATGGTAGAATGGAATAAAAACAATGTGTCACAAACATATCTGATATAGCAATTCAATTGTGCCTACTTTACACAGAAGCTAGGATGAAAAGAATAAGGAAGTTCAAGTGTACAGTAGGATTTTCATGATTTAATCTTAATGGTCATCTCTTAATAAAACTTGTACTTTAAGAAAAAGAAAACTTTTGAGAGGGCTACTGGAGCTCGAACACTGTAATGAGAGAGCCCATGGCGAGCTATGTGGTGAATATTTCAGTGTCTAGATTACATTAATAAAGATAAAATCCCTAGCAAATAGAATGCTTAATTTCCTGGCCTAGATGCAATGATCTGACTACTCACAGATGAAGGACTACAAGTCAGAATGGCAAGAAGGCTGTTCTAAGTTCATATAATTCAATTTGACTGTTAAGTTTAATTAAATAGAGAAGAGGTTTAAAGATGCACTCTGACTTTATTGAACTTAATAAAACAAGCACAATACAAAATATCACTAGTAGGAAATTAAATGTGGGAAAGATGTACATAAAACGCCCTCACTACCACAGTCAACATCGCAAGCAATCTTGATATATCCTCATGTGGATCAGATCAGTTCCTCTCTCGAACAGCCAAGCACAACCCACAGGGAACCAGGACATGAGCTGGACCTGTCATAAGACTGACCAACGTTCCTTCCCACTGAGATTTGAGAGCTGTAATTATCCTGTTTAATCCTTCTGAATGGTAGGAAACCCTGCATACAGCTTTATGCGGATGCCATGGTAATCTTGCATTAAACCTCTGTTTAACAAAAGGGCTAGAAGTAAATGTGGCAAAATCAAATTTGATGTTATATCGACCAAAGAAATTCAATTGTTTAAAAAGTGAATACTAACCTGACAGGGCTAGACATAAAGGAAGTAAAAGAGTTTGACTAGTTTGGGTATAGAATCAAAAATGTTGGAAAGTGGGGTGCTCTGAGGGAGAAAGGTAGTGTACTGTTAGGAAAGATTTCCATGTATGGGTAATTTTCCCTCCACTTGTGAACCCCCCAACATTTTGCTTTTGTCTGACCATCCTAGCCTGACTTTTACCAGTGGAGCCCAGACCTCTGCTGTAGTCCGCTGGGATTTTGCTCATTTTGTTATGGGGAAACTGACATGCCCTTCAGACTGTCAGTACTCTGAGACTTTGTTTCCTTTAGTCTTCCACTTTGTTGCTATTTCTTAACAACATTTTATCAGTGCACAATGTACATTCCAGTACAGTGCACTGGGGTATCTTTTTAATTTGTAAGGTCCTAGACACCCTGGAAGGATTTTTGGTGAACATACAAGTGTGTCCAGGACAGACAGAGCTGGTGGCAGCAGTTACCTTTAAAGCATTTGTGACTCTTTTATATGGTCCAAACCATGTTTACCGTAATTGGCCCAGGAATGTGGCCAGTGCCTAAAATGGCCATGCCACAAGGTCCTTTGTTCTGTCCTTTGGCCATTTTGTACTTTTGTCTTCCCCAGTTGGAGCACATCCGAGAAATTCCTTATTTGGTCATGCAGACCCCCACGCAAACTGAAGCTTTCACAGGCTTCTGCATGCCTTGTGTGCTTGCGCCCAGGATGTGGGCTGGAGCTGTCTAGTTACAATACACATCCTGAGTGCCAGGATGTCTGGTGTGCTGGGATAACTGGGACCACTGTGGTCCATGATTGGTCCACGTCTGGGATGGTTGAATGTGAGCAAATCTCCTATTTGTTTGTCTTTGTTTTGGCGCGAAGGAGATTCTGGATAAAATAAGGCACTCTAAACCTATTCCAGATCGATCTTCTGAGTTCACACCGAACCTAGTAAAGGAGCCAAGTAACCTGACCCAAAAAAGCAGATCTGTGGAACCGCTGGTGACCCGCTGGAAGATTTTGCACCCTGACCCCGCTGTTGTCCAGTCGGAGCCCCTGTTTCTCATCGATCATAGAAGGCCTGCAAGGGCGCTTCGACTCGTTGGGGTAGTGAGACTAACTATCCTCGGCACCTCCTGTTTAACCTGCAAAAGAGACCCTTCGGAAGTGTTCCTGGACCGCCCAGTGAACTGAGCAGCTCGTATGGCACCTTTGCCCTGGAACCGCAACCATCTCGAGTTGCGACTTGAGCCCTTGTAGACTGTAAGCTCTTGGTAGCAGCCCCCCCGTCCCCCCTGAGTTTTGTGTACCTAGCATTCCTAGGTATGGAATTAGGAGAGTCCGCCTGAACCCGAGCCTCCGTGGTTCCTTTGTCCCCCCGCTGTGGTGACGAACTTCGTGGTTGCCTTGCTGCTCTGCTGCCCTGTGCCCTAAGATGAGCTGCAGTGGAACTGGCCCGATCCCGTCACCAGAACCAGAGAAATTGCTGCTGTCCTGCTACGGACTGAGGTCCTGGAAAGCAGACCCTGAAAGCCGGCGAGATGCACAACTGCAGGATTCAAACAAACTGGACTAGACTGGCAAAGTTTGGTCTGGACTGTGTCGAGGGTCGATAAGTACTTGTAACCATTACCGGTGGCCCCTGGTGCATCCATAGACTTTTACGCAGGAGTGTCCCCCAAGGGCCACTCTCCTTTGTTAAGGTATCCTGTGCTACCATCCTATTTCCGATTCCTTGAAATTTCTCTGCCCTCTTGTGGCGACTCTCCTTGAATAGTGGAGCTCTATTCTTCATCACCTCACCCACTTTCCTGAGCCACTACAGCCTGTTAAAGAGACCCATTTTGTACTTAACCGCACGATTGAGTGCTCCGGCACTGAATGTACTTTTGAGCACAGGGCTCCACACTTCGTAGGGACTGGACTGCCTATTAGTAGGGGTTTGAGTTGAAAGACTGCCTAAAGTATATTTGCACTGTATGACTTCTTTCTGTTGCAGGTTGTGGATTTCTACTTGTTGAATATTACTTTAGATTAATAGTTACTGTATATATCTTTCCTAGTATAGTGTTGTATCAGTATTGTTAACATTGCTGAGTTTCATCTTGTGTTTGAGTTAAAAGGCCTTAAATAAATGTATAGGTATTTTTGATATATACACCTGACTGAGAGTAATTAGTGGTTTTGTTTGCTGTGTGTGCTCATTGTGGACTTTTGATCATGCTCACCCCTCCTACGACCTAGACTTGACCTCCGCCAATGCTACCTTGATTGATCTGGCTTGTCTAGAAGGTTACCCTGTTACAAGAAACTAAGCTGACCTTCTGAACCTCTGCCCACCAGGTAAGAGTTCAGAAATCCATCTTAACATGTACTACTTGCAAGATCAGGGCAATTAGTAGCCATATTTGGAGCCAGTTTGTGGAAACGGTCCATTACGGCTATCATGCAAGTTTATAAGAAGAAGATGGCAGCTGGTGCTGTATATGGTGCAGAATTATGGAGTCATGAGTCATGCGATACATTATTGAGTTTGGAAAATTTGATGCTACAGAGTGTATTAGGACTCCCATAAAACGCAATGTCTCGGTAGGATAGCACAGGGGCAACGTGCTCGCCTTGGAAACAAGACGACAGAGAGCAACACAGGTTTGATCCACAGGTCTGCACTTAGAAACCTCTGGCTATTAAGTGCATTATAAATAACCTATCATATCATATCATACGTTAATACATTTAGAGTTGAACCATATAGACATGGGCAAGAAGATCTGTATAAACCCATCGACATTTTGGATCTGTCTTTGGACTATTCCATCAATACAAGCATATAAAGACGAATTGATGGAATTAATTAGCATGGGGATTTTAAAATCCTTTAAGTGGGTGAAACACAAAAATGACAGTGATAAAACTGAGTTTCCAATCTTTTCGTCTAGACCAGAGACTCTTCTGAATGAAGCAAAATTCCAAGTTCTGGATGCTCTCAAGATGATGAGCTGGACAGAAGGCCTGGAAGCACGTCATGAGTATGAATGGGCAATTATAAATATATGTACAATCAACAGGGGTTTTTGAGACCTAATTAGATCACATCTATCCAGCCTGCCAGAGATCTATTTATTTGAAATTTAGATTTGACTTTTTAACTCTGGGGATAGCAACAAACAGATGGAATCGTAAGAATTGCTCGTGCAGACTTGAAATGCACTGCTTAAAAAAGAAAAGGACTAGAAAACAAGCCTTCTCTGACTATGGCCCAAGACTAAGGAACCTCCTTCCCGTTAGCATCCGACTCGCCCCGACGCCCATACAATTCAGAAAAGAACTCCTCAAGACCCACCTCTTCATGGAGTCTCTCCTCCTCAAAACCTAGGCCATCACATCGCCCCTTGTGCCCCCTGACTCGCTAGATGCCACCTGCCCCTCTGCTCCCTGCCACCTGGTACAGCTGTACCCCTCCTCTGTCCCCCTGTGTATCCTACCCCCTGCTGTATATGTGTTCTGTTGTTACCTCTGAAAAGTGCTCTGTCATGCATCTGTACTGTTGTATACCTCTGTAAAGCTCAGCTGTGCATCTGTATTGTGGTATACTTGTGCACTCTTGCTTCTTGACCATACGCCAGCGCTCAACAAATATTATAATAATAATAATAATAATAATAATAATGATTAAAATTGACTCTTCTGTCAAGACCAGTTTGAAACTACACTACATTTTTCCTTTATTGTGCAGCACATAAAAATATATACAAATTGAGCTCAAATCCCATATTGTTAGCAGCAGAACTGAGAAACATGGTCTTGGCAGAGAGCCTTTGCAGGTCAACTGATTATCCTATCGTTAAACAGATGTTTCTGCATTATTTGGGACAGGCTTCACTTGGGCCATTAGAAAGTAAAAGCTACTAGAACGCACATTATATGGGGCTGATAAGTTGAGTGCCATACTGCTGTAACTGAAGTTACTTCATTTTTGATGTGCTGTTAAGGTAATACAATGTTTGTATCATATTCTGGACACTGTGACACTCATAGTTGTAGGTTTTAATTTAGAATGTGAAGTTTAATGGTATACTTTTATATTGAAGGAGCTGGCATTGTACTGTAGGACAATGTATGAGGTGGCTTTGATTAGGGGGTTGCTTTATTCTGTCTACCTGGAAACTTTAGGAAATGCATTAACAGCTTATTTTACAGGTATACCTTGTAGTTTATATATCACAGATGGCAGCTATAGGTAAGTCACTTGAACTTTAAATGGTGTATATATATTTTGGCCATAGAGGGAGGTGGACTCCACTTAGGAGCTCAGGTAGGTGTTTGCAGCACACCCCTTTGACAACTTAATAGCAAACCCTACAACCATACCCATCTCCACCCAAGGGTGGGGGGAGGCCTTCTCCACCTTCCTGCCCACAGACCACTAGACAGTTACAAATACATGCCACCACTATGCGCAGAACCCGGCGAGTGACCCACCACGAAACGCTCGAGTATATAGCACAGGCAGAGACACCTAACACAGATATCTGAAGCAACAAGGTAAGAAAAAAAACACTAGCCTGACCGCTAAAACTGCAACTCTATGCATACACATCTCAAACACTATAAAAACACAACCACATCTTTGTACAGCCATCCGCATGCACCTCATTACACTGCAACAACAAACAAACCATACATAGTCCCCCACAATATAACATGAGAGCCTACCGATCCGTAAATCGTACCCATGCTCAGTGAACCGTGTTAACCGAACTGAAACTGCCAACAGCGCATCACAACTCCCGCTCTACCTTTTCCCACTATGCCCTACAAACCCACCCGCCACACTTTTACCTTTCAGATCCACCAGAGCTCCAGGGGACCACTCCGGTGTTGATACTGCACAGTATAAAAATCCTTTAACATTGACATATAATATACAACTATTTTATGCCAGTACATTTTGTATCTGGAACTAGATGGTTGTTTTATTGCTGTTTTTAATGTTGGTTATATCATGATTGCCTTTTTGCATATGTTCTTTTATGTACATTTGATGGTGACTACTGAAAGAAAGCAAATTAAGCTTACACTGAATCCATCTAGGAGGATTGGCGGTTCTGATTGGGTTAGCAAAGTGGGGGTCGCACTCCGAATCTCATGCATAAGGTTGAGTTTGATTTTGGACTACTGGTGGATCCTGTGAGGTCTCATGGGGTGGCGAATACGAAGAGGATATTCTTTTTGTCTCATGTGATTGGCCAGGTGGAAGCTTTTTCCGCTTTCCTGCATATATATAGCAATTTGTACTTCTGAACGCAGGGTAAAAAGTTTAAGAAATCAAATCAAAAATCCTTTTATGGCTATTTATATTGTTAGTGCAAAGTATGTGCCTATTAATGTCTCCAAAAGTTCAACGGGTTATCCTTCGGACAATGAGCTACACTTACACCAGTTTAATGGAAAAGTGATGCTATTACATAGAACAATGAATCGTCAAGTTGCCTGGAGTGGAAAATAAAAGGCTGAGTAACAGGCGGAAAAGGATGTAACACTTCCTTTAACAGATCCAGTAAATGTTCCTGCTTTTGGCGTGGCGTCATTGGGGTCGAGTCCAGGATTGTCATTTCCGCCTGCTATTCTCCAAATTGGAATAGAGGACCTGAAGAAAAAATACTAGATTACA
This sequence comes from Ambystoma mexicanum, assembly GCF_040938575.1. NCBI lineage: Eukaryota > Metazoa > Chordata > Amphibia > Caudata > Ambystomatidae > Ambystoma > Ambystoma mexicanum. The sequence continues at coordinate 541,980,602 of NC_090941.1, read as the reverse complement.
TCTTTGTATCGGAAAATCTCTTCGTAGCCTTGATCAACTTGAAAGTTTGATGACAAACAGAATCTTAAGATTAACATTTAAGGGTGGTCTGTGAATACTACTTTTAAATTGATGGACGAGCTGACAATAACTCCTGGAAGAAACAGACTGAGAGTTCGGAGTGGTTCCCCTGACACATCTATAGTGTTGCCAGGGAAAGACGATCAAGGCAATCTGTGCTTAAAATCATTCAAAGAAATTAGGAGTTGTGACAGTCGCCAAATTTTGTAAAACAGCATATTTTTGACCTGAAGGTCGCAAAAAGAAAGAAATAACTTAAAAGACGTATAAGACAAAGCCTGAAAGCAGACTTAAAGGTTTTGCAAAATACAGCTAGGCGACTAACACAACAATTCAGAAACTGGCTAAAATCCCGAGTATGGATTAACACAACGCTGAATTCATGTTGGAGCCGATGTCCACCAAAAACACGTCTGAAATGCGGAGGGGGTTCATCAATATAAGCGCTCATCAGGCTTCCTTAATCTCAAATGCTGTAACAGCTGAGGCTTGGGTCGAACATTTTAGTGCTTTGTTCCTGAACAGAAATCGGGAATACTGTGAAGATAGAAGCATGCTAAGATCTTGGTCCTTCCCGATTGAGAAAAATAACATTGAGAACCTGATTAAAAAGGCTAGTAACTCAGGGGCCGCGGGACCGGACGGCATTACAAACTGTATGCTGAAGAAGGAACCTGAGAAATGGACCAACATAATGTATGACCTATTTACTACCATCAAGAGGCAGAGAAAAATTCTGGAGTCATGGACAACTTCAATCATTGTCCCAATTTTTAAAAGGGGCGATAGGTCTGAACCAAGCAATTACAGGCCTATCGCCCTACTTGATGTAATTGGTAAGATATTTGGATCTTGAAGTCTTTAATAGAATGTACCAAGAAATCAACCCAGGATGACAGCTGGCAAGCCAGATTCGTCAAGGGTATTTGGACTGCGTTAAACCTTTTCTAGTCAAAAGTGAAGACGAAGCCCATGGACAAGATCTATCTTGCTTCAATTGACTTAGGTCAGGCATTAGATACCATCGAGAGGCCCATGCTCTGGGCAAAGCTAAAGGATTGGGGATGCCCTGAAGACATCAGAGAGACTCTCAGATTATTGCACACGAATACCAATTTACGGGTGAGACTGGACAAGAGTGGCAACCTGTCAACTCCAATCAATATATCGAAGGGGTTGACACAAGGCTTCCCCCTTGCCCGACAGTATTCAATTTATTTATATCGGATCTTGAGAGAGCATTTGAGGGCATTAGAAGCTTCCCGCCTCGGATAGCAGGAGAGCCAGTAAGTCGCCTACTCTGTGCTGATGATTTGATTATTTTAGATCAAACTCAGTTGGGCATACAAAGGCAGTTGAATGCTTTGGCCGGTTATGTGGAATCTAATGTCCTAAAAATAAATGTACAAAAATCAAAGATCTTGACATTGGGAGGCAAAAGGGGTAAGAAAACCAACATCAATAGAGCATGGTATTTAAAAGGAGAGAAAATCACAGAGGTTACAACGCTAACCTACCTGGGTATGTGCTTAAACGTCAGTGCGGCGGACGCACACAGAGAGGCGTCGCTTAGAAGCAAAACCAAGAGTTTAGCATCCCAAGCATGTTTAATAAGGGCAAAGCACTGTAAGTTTTCACTGATCCCTGTGATCGAATTTTGCCGTATGAAAGTCTCACCAATTTTGACATGCGGGCAGAGCCTTTTTTCGCATGGTCAGCAGCAGTATGGCCTAAACTAGAGGGCATATTTTGGTGAACAGTATTATCTCTACTGAGGCGTTTGCCTATCCAGGTGATAAGGTAGGAGTTGGGCCTGTCCTCTATTTACTCTATGACAGTTTGCAAAACCTTGTCTTTCTACCACAAAAGTCTGATAGGGATCAATGATGGAGGATTTAAAGTACTAAATAAAGCACTGCAAAACAACACGGACCCTATGCTGGCAGAATGGAAGACGGCATGTGTAGCAATTTTACAGGCTCTCAATACGCCGAAGAGATCCTACAGTCTAATCCGGCCCTAGTGAAACGTAAACTGCTGGATTTTGACTGGATTGAGACTTTGGAGAGTTGCAGAAAATCTCAACTTTTTGGGAAAAATGTCTTGGTCCCGAAGGCGAGGGGTAAAGTGCCAATGTATCTAGACATATTCCAGAGTAGTCTTCTACAAAGCCAGTTTATGAGATTTCGCTTTGATCTCATGCCAGCAAGAGAAGTATTGGAGATGAAAAAGGACAAAAGCCTTCAGAACTATGCCTGTAGGCTCTCTGAGGGCAAGCGGGGGACATTGTTTCATCTAACCCTGCAATGCCCAGAGCTGCGAGACACTATATCTAATTGGCTGGGCAGATTTATCCACCAATTTTTGACCGTTTCGGTTGACGAGTGTTGGAACATTTTATTACAAGGAGAGCGAGTCTTGGTAACTCTGGCACTGCTAGCTTTGTGAAAGAAGCTTGTGAAGTTATTGATTTAAATGACGAAAATGAAACTGTACATCACCCTGATAAGAAGCTATTTGATAGAGGCTGAAGAGGCACTATTTAATATGAAGCAACGGTGAGGTTCTTTACCCCTGATAAGTCGTGTGGGGTGTTTCTAAAAAAATGTTTTGCTTTGTTTTTGGTTTTTTGTTTGTTTTCTTTGTTTCTCTTCTCTTTTTTCTCTTTGTTTCTTGTTTCTTTTCTATTGACGTTAACATAGATGTTTAATATTTGAGCAGATGCTTTGTTTTTTCTTAAGAATGTTTGTACGTAGCTAAAAGGTTTGATTTTGCAAACAAAATGCTAATAAAAAAATAGGTATATCAGTTCATCAAAAGACAATATAAAATAAAAGTCAAGATTCTACTCACATCTTAAGAGAGACAATAGTGCTTTTAATAAAAAGCCATACAACAATTCCTCACAAAATAACACTACCTGACCTAATTCATCAAATATGTAAACAAGTGACCCCAGGAAAGTGACCCGCCAATTATCATTTATGAAACGGTCTAGAATGACCGTGAGTGGAAAAGAATATGGGCCTCATTACGAGTCTGGCGGTAGCCCTGCCGGTGCTACTGGTGGGTTGTTGCCAAACTTGTAATATTTTACTGGCGTCTTACTTCCCGGTGCCTCTGTGAGATTACAACTCTGGTGGCCTGGGAAGTCAGGCGCAGGTAAAATGTAAGTCCCCATTCCCACACAGTCCGAGAACACTATGGAAGTGGGGACAAGGAAGGGTCGGCACCATTGTTAACGGTGCCAGCGCTTCCGTGAGGAGTCTGCCTACCATGGCCTCTGCGCCCGGCAGAGTCAGACCTGTCAGACAGCAGCCATGGCAGGCAGACGCGTAGTTTGTCGGTCTGGAAACAAGGGTGCTGGTGAGCTTATCGGCACCCTTGCTTCCAGAACAGCAAACTTATAATGAGGGCCTATGTCATCAATGAAAGCTGCTCAGTTTAAGAAGAATGCTCAAAAAACATACATCCACTTGCGATAGTGGCAGAGATGTCTATTGGAAATACAGACCAAAGAGCAAATTGTTAAATTACATCCAGCCCAGCCCGCCAATCTTCAACAAAGATGACTTTATTCCAGTTTTCAACCACCATATCTTAGTACACTGCCTAGATTTTTCCAAAGAATTCTGTAATGTACCAAAATGGGGAACATATTTACCTCTGAAACACATATCTTATCGATTCAGTAACAGATCAGGTAGGGTGTATCTGGAAGAGAACAAACTCTGTTTTAATTTGTTCAAAGGAGTAAATAACTCCCTGACAAAACCCATATTCCTACAAGATGCAGAGCTAGCACAGTGTCCCAGAAACCCTCCAGAGGGCATCCCTGGAAGTCCCTCATAATACCAGAGACATTGATCTACATCATAATCTCATTTTAAAAACCACTGTTACACTGATGCATTTTCATTCTCTAATTGTGCATGCATGGTTGGAGGCATCCATTGTGCATGTGTGTTAAAATCCCTTGAGTCGCCAACCTTTGCATCTCCCACCCTTCTAATGCCGTGTTGGATAGATCTGTCTGTTTCCCCCATAAATTCTTATAATTGGTTGACTGAGCGGCCTTAACATATTCTCAAACTTTTGGTAAAGAACCCTCTCCCATCCAGCAAATACTTGTATAACTTCTTTGAACTTATCCACTGCTTCTTTGCTTCCTGAAGAAAGCTGGAAATGTAAGCATTCAATCTGGTCAACTTTGATTTAGCGATGAGTATAGACAATGTTCAAACTATTTGGAAGGTTGACCATTTTCAACAAATCAGATGAACTTATAATTTATTGGCAGTGGGTAACAGCAATTAACTAGATTCACCACTTCCCAAATAATCCTCTAAACATTCTTCTTGTGAATCTTGCTAGGTCATGCACAAAACTCTACTGCCAAATATGTAACTGAATCAAGTGATTTGGTGAAGTCGGTATCAAGCTTTAGGTCTTGTTGACGTCCAGCCTGTCCACAGATATCTTGCAGAGTACCAAAACACTGTCTAACAATCAGGTGATACAGATGCCTTAGAGGGCTATGAGTATTTCCTCTTCCTAGGTAGTGTCGGGATAGGCCAGGGGCAACGTGCTTGACTTGGAAACAAGACGACACAGAGCACCACAGGTTCGATCTCTGGGTCCGCGCTTAGAAACATCTGGGTATTAAGCACGTTATAAATAAACTATCATATCATTTCGTATAAAATACTATGGCCCCAACAGATTAAATCATCTGGGCAAAGGGTTCAATAAGATTGTGAAGAGACATGCACTTTAATATAGAATCATTCATTCACACAAATACAGATTTGCACATACATATTCAGGCTTTTGCATGCACACATAAATCGAAACAAGCACTCACACACACATACATTCTTGTGCTCATGCACAAACAGGCATCCAGACTATGCTAATCTCAGTTTGTTCACAGATGTACACGCACACACTAAACACCCATCAGATGTCCAGGAAGGTTAATGATGTGCCTAAGTACTTCAGTTGCATGGCAATGTTCAAGTACTCTCACCATGTAAATATGTTATTGTAATTCCTCCATTACTTGCACATTCTGGGTACTGGCATGAACTACCCAGGTTCTCTCATGATACGCCAAGTATTGCCAATACATAACTTGTTAATTCACAAAATATGCATTTGTTCCAACAACAGCACTCCCGTTGCAAACCAGCTACTGCCATCATAAAATGAGATGCAACCACAACTGCAAGGTAAGTTAGTGATTTCCTGGATGCGTGTCTGCTCCTGAACTATTTGTTTTTTAGAAAGTCTCTGATAACTCTTGGATCTTTTCTTGAAACCAGCCTGTTGTCGCTAACAGGTAACCCATTCGCACTCCTGTCGGACAAAGTCCCTTTGTGATTTTCATACAGTTAGATTTAAAGAATATACATTTTGCATAATACAAAGCTCAATCATATGTTTTCACAAATACATTTCAATTCTAAAAGGCTCAGTCATCACACCTCATTCCTTGGTGTTAAAGTAAAATTACACCAAACGTGATACTGAAAAACTTTACAAATCCAAAGGAGAGTATACAACACTTCTCCTCTACATATATCACTGTATTCTTACAGACAGTCAACTCAAACTCAATTGTTAAATTTGCTGATGCGTTTCGGATATACAATATCCATTCTCAGGGCTTTTAGTTGTCTTTCAATACCTTACAAGGTAAAAGTAATCAACAGCGACAAGTCAGATTCGGCAATACATCTTACAGCTCTGGGAGCTCGAGTGATGGGAGCACTTACAATTACAGAGGCCAAAGACCTTATCGAAATCGGGGTAGGACACACAGGCCCTCATTACGACCCTGGCGGAAATCGAAAAACGATGGCGGAAATGCAATACCGAAATACAATGTGAAGGTGGGCACCACAATGATTGGGACTTTTTATATAAATAAAGTTCATTTAGAGAAAATGTGTGATATTTTAACCTGGAGCTACCAGTCTATAAGTGATCCTATGGCATCCGGATCGCTCTAAACAAAATTGCAAGAAAAAGTAAGGTAATAATACCGTACTTAAGACTGGTGCTTCTCAGTTGACCTTAAATAAGGTTGCTCGATCATGTATAGTTCTTGCGTGGAATAATTCGAATGTCAAACAAAATATATTTCCAAATAATACCACGTTTTCCAAGAGAAATGTTTAATTCACATTCCTTGGTTATATATTTCAGATATTACGAGGCAACTCAAAATCGATAGGTCAATTATTCACAATAGTACATATGCCAATGCATTTCGGTCTGAGACCATCTTCAGGGCTGTACTGTAGTGAGTGTAAGATCTGCATAATGTTAACATCAAACATTCATCGCAATACACATAAATATAGATACAATCGATAATTCGAAATAAAGCAAAGCACATACCCCAAATAGATCCAAAAAGATGTTCAACATGTAGGAAAAAAAAATAATAATAAATTTAGAAAATATGTTAACACACGTCATATCTCTAACCAATCATGGTTTCTTAACATCTTTGTATCCCATGCCCTGTACCTGCTAATTGTAAGTTGTCCTCTCCTGTGAAATGCGTTCGTGGAACGTCTCCAATATTCCTGTTAATTATCAGAGGGGTAATACGTATTACTATTACTATCGCTATATCCAAGAGTGTAACTATTTGAGCCGGAAAGGTTCTTACCTGCACACGTATGTTTCGCGCGCAGGACCGATCGCGCTCGCTGTGAAGGCGAAAGTGAACTGCGCGCGGCCAATAATGCTTTTAAGGGTAGTCATGGGAACCTGGGCGGGGCGTCGGGCAGCAGCACGTACGCCCGTACGCCTCGGGACCCACCGCCCTACGTGAGCGCAGGGGGGCGGGACTGTTCCCATGACTACAAGGTGTGTGTATGTGGTGTGCTACTAATAATGAAATTAACTTGTGTGGATAGGGGAGGATAGGTGTGGACTCAGCCTAAGCAATTAGTTAAAAAATACACGTAACTTTATTCTATATCCATGCACATGTTCTGTAAATGTCAACACATTTAGGTATTCAATTAGGTTAGAACCTAGTTATATGGAGTGGATCATGTGACCCATATACGTATTTTTATATATTTGTTTAACAATGTGCAAAAAAACAAAAAAACCAAAATCCGTCATTAAGCTCAATCACACATTTGCAATGTGTCCTCAGTTGTGTCTAGATCTCAGTTCATAGCGCTTCTCCATCTGAAGAAACCGTGAATCTAGCTTTTTTAGAGAAAACACATATAATTAATCTCTTCATTAATTCCCTTTGGTGTAAGGGAACTCAGTCTGTCTATCCAGAACGTTTCTCGTTGATCAATTCTTTTCTGTAGATCCTCATGTCTTTCTCTTCTTTGGACTCTTTCCAGGACTACAAATTTGATCTGTGCCAGATTGTGTTGTTTACTCTGCCAGTGTCTTGCTACTGCAGAGCTTGCAGTCTTGTTCCTGATACAAGATCTGTGTTCGTTCCACCTGATCTTTGCTGTACGTTGTGTTTGTCCTACGTAGTATAAACCACAGGGACATTTAATTCCATATATAATTCCTGCCGTGTCACATGTGGCATAGCATTTCAGTTTAATTTTTTCTCCAGTATATGGATGATTTATGGTTTGTCCTTTCATGATATATCCACAGTTACTGCAGTTGAGGCATGGAAATGTACCTATGCGGTCTGTGCTTCTCTTCTTTTGTGGGGGTCTGGTGTGGACCAATCTATCTTTCAAATTGGAACTTCTCTGGTAAGCAAATATTGGGGGTTCTTTAAATAGGTGTTCCACCCTCTTGTCACATGTTACAGTGTTCCAATTTTTCTTTATGATTGACTTAATCCGATTACTTTGGCGTGAATATTTCGATACAAACACCAGTGGAGGACAGATATCTTGTTTGTGTATTTTGGGTTTCAGTAGTTCTTCTCTATCCTGTGAAACCGTACGTATTTCTGCTGATGTAACTTCCTCCGTTGAATAACCGCGGGCCAGAAATTTCTTACCCATCTCTTTTACAGCTTTTTCGTATTCACTCTGGTTACTCACAATCCTTTTCACTCGAAGCAGTTGACTGTAAGGTAAGTTCTTGATCAGACTCGGTTGATGAAAACTAAGTCTGTGTAACAGACTGTTCCTATCTGTGCTTTTCCGATAGATAGTAGTTTGATATTCTGTTTCTGTGACAGTGATCTCAACGTCTAGAAAATGAATGGATTCACGTGAATATTCGTATGTGAACTGTATCCGTGGGTCTATGTTATTGATATATCCAAAAAATTCTAATAGTTGTGATTCTGTGCTCTTCCAGATGCCAAAAATATCATCTATGTACCGGATCCAAATGATGAGGTCTTGATTCCATATGTTATTTGTCAGGACATGATCTGTTTCGAACTTGTGCATGAAGGAATTTGCATATGAAGGGGCCATGGTTGCTCCCATGGCAGTGCCTGCAACCTGTAGGTAAAATTCGTCTTTAAATTGGAAGTATGAATTGTTACTAATGAATTCCAACAGTCCCATGATGAACTCTTTTTGTGCAGCTATTTCTCCTTCCCTCAGGAGCATCCACTCCACCGCTTCTCTGCCCAAGTCATGGGGAATCGATGTGTATAAGCTTTTTACATCTACCGTGAAGCAGATATTGTTGTTGTTGAATGGAACAGTTCTTAGGTGTTGTAGGAAATGAGTAGAATCTTTAATATAGGAACTTGTTTTTTGAATCAAAGGTTGCAAAAAATAATCGATGTATTTACCGAGTGGTTCGAGGATGCTGTTAATTCCGGCTACTATAGGTCTTCCCGGGGGTTTCTGTGTATCCTTATGTACCTTCGGAAGAGTATAAAAATGTGGTATTTTCGGATGAGTATTTGTAAGAAATTTCTTTGTATTATGATTTATCCATTCCAATTCTTCTGCTCTTTCCAAAAGTTTGTCCAAATTGCCCCGAATTTCCTCTGTAGGATCTGCGTCTAATAACGCATATGTGTTGATGTCCCCAAGCTGTCTATAACATTCTACTTCATAATCGCTGGTATTGAGTAGAACTAAGCCTCCTCCTTTATCAGCAGATCGTATTGTTATCTTGTCGTCTCCATATAAGTTTTTAATGAGTTCTAACTCATGAGGTTTCATGTTCTGATTTCTCGAGTGCCTGAATTTGATTTTCTCAAGGTCTCTTGTGACCTGTTTCTGGAAGATGTCCACCGAGGGAACTGTTATTGGAGGGATGAAATTGCTCTTTCCTCGGAATTCTTTGAAATCTGAATCTTCTGTGTTTCTAGGGTTCTCTTCTTCTAATTCACTAAAAAAGACTTTCAGTTTCATTTTTCGAACCAATTTATACAGTTCAATCTTAGAATCAAATAGGGTGCTGTCGTATGTAGGCACAAAACTGAGTCCCTTTTGTAATGTTTTAATTTCAGACAGGGTTAGATTTCTGGAAGACAAATTAATCACTATGTTCTCCTCTGTTGTTGTCTCGTATTCGGTTTTGTTTTTTGCCTTCCTTTTCCCCCTTCTTGTTCTCTTCTTCCTGATCCTAAAAAAGGCTCCCTTTCTCTGTTTGATGTTTCCGTTGTGCCTACTGTACTTGATGTTCCTGGTGTAGCTTCCTCTTCTTGATTCTGTATTTCTCTCTCAGTATCAGTTCCAGAACTAGATGTCTCACTTGTGAAATGCAATACCGCCATCGAATAGCGCTCGGTGCGACTATGACCCGTCACCGCAAAGTACGAAGCCATTAGCGACACCGTAGTGAACGCCAACGCTAACTGCACCAAGCACGCGCGCGCGCGCCATGCCAAACCGCAAACACCACCATGGTGCAACGGTACGCCAATTCCGACCCTAGCGGACATGCACCTAACGCCATCAGGCATGGCGTAATGTACCATTCCGCCATGGCGAGAAGTACGGCATCGCGAATCAACCGTAAACGGCCCCACTGAGTGCCTGTACACCGCTCCCTGCCCACAAAGTACAACTCCCCGTAGGTGCAATGAAGCCACAATGCAACCATTGAAATGTACAAGTCACCCATGCATGCCAGCGAACAAAAGAAACACAACAGGGGCCAATGGGAGCTGCAGGGCACAGATGGCACGAATACAGAAGCCATCCCAATGGACATGACCACAGTCCCCCACCAAGAAACGCACGCAAACACAGGCACCTGTGACCAGCAATATTCCGAAAATCACATCATTCCACCAGTCCACCTGGCTGACCGGCATCTGTTACACAAAACCCAATCCCCCGCCCCTGAGCATGACAACATTCAAACTGTCATATTGGCAGCCCCCATCCCTGACCTCACTGGGCTTCGTAGGCAAACGCGGCCAGTACAGTACCACGCAACTAAACCCCGAAGCCGGAACCCGATGCAGATCTCCTCACAATACATCGCCCCCCAAATTGGCATATGCCACATCACTTGCAAAGAAAAACGCTACACGGGCCAAATCCGAATAGAAATTTAATGCACATCAAAATCACCAAGCCCATACAGCCATCAGGCCATGAACTCCAAAACACCAATCACCATTGTGGGCTGCTTCCGCAAGAAATGACCAGCCACTACCTGTGTGTCGCCCTGTTCCCCCATGGTACACAGAGCCACAATCACGTACGAAAAGGCAACATGGAAGCGCACAGAACCGCAGGCCCGTCCCAATGGGGAGGCACTAGTCCAGCTGAAAGGCCGAAATGTTGCTCCGAGCCACCAGTACTGCGTAAGGGCATGTGGCCCATTGGCGATCGTCCCATAAGATCATAATGCTGCTCCACTGATTAACACGAAGCAGCAGGTGTCAGGAGTAAAATCCATCTGCAGGAGTGGCATACAGATGGCAGTGGCAAAAGGGGAGGAGATACCTGTCAACCAAAAGAAAAGAAAAAGAACAGAATGGCCATCAGAACTACATTCCAACTACTCACTTCAATGATCACACGAAATCCACAGCCATATGCATGCTAGCCCAACCAAAAGGATCATGACCACCCCAAAACCACTTGCGACTCATAACCATCTATATCGAGGTGCAAACACCATCACAAACGAGTGTACCTGTGCATGCGTCTGTCAAAACAGATTCCATCAGATGGGAATGTTAACGTGCATGGACACAAGTGTCTGAGGGCGCCTCGAGACAGGGAGGGCTCAACAAGGCCAGATGGACGATGGTCCCACAATGGCAGCCCTGCATCACATAGCGTAGGGGAGGCGGATAGATCCCAAGAAGCCCTGTACATGGCAAACTCTGTATCAAATCACCTGCCCATGCATCCATCCATCATTCCCTCATCCCGGGATCAAAATGCCTGAATAATTACTCACATAACATTAGAAACATCCATTGAGTCCGTGCGTTATGCAGCCTGCTAAATCCACAGTGCCCCAGCCCGTAATTCCAGTGTTGTGAAGTAACATGTTTTTGGGAACGGACGGCCTCATCGCCCACGTAGCTATTGCGCATCCCAAACTATTCATATCAATCATTGCTCCCTCGCCATGGGCCCTGTCTCAAGGACATAGAACAATAGAACGTTACATTTGCAGTCAGACCTGTGGGCATCTCCTCGCCGCTAGCTGGAAACCGAAAGCGCCGCCCCTCGAATTCCTCATTTGCAACATCACGTCGAAAAGGCATCTGTGGCCGTTTGAAATCACTAATTATTCCATCGAGTGCGGCTGTGTGTGAAAATGGCAACTGCCTTCACCCACGAATGGGACGCCCCGCCCGTCGTTGAACCTCGGTGCAGTGATGCATGAGGGTCCACCGTTACTCGAGTACTACGTTCCACTGACCCCTCACAAGTCAGTTCGCGACTGCACAGATAGTATGTGAAACAATGGGACCACAGCAGAATGAACATATCAACCAATCTTACACGGCCATCGGGTACAAATACATGATTGCAATAGCAAGATACAATTCCCCGAATTGCAGCGTTGTGCGCGGGACGTGCTCGGCCAAAGGGGAGAGCAGTTTGCACAGGTGGAATCAATCACCACAGGTGGAGGCCATACAGCCTGAAAACACATAAATTGCACAGCCAGTCTCCTCCCACAACCACACCGAAATGCTACCGGCAGGACTCGCGATGTTGGCCCTGGGGGACCTGATAGCACTGCAAGCGCTCCGACTCCAAGAAGAAGACGAACACCAACTACAACCAGCCGCACGGAGGAGACGCAGGAGGAGGAGGAGGCCAAGGCAGGGCCAGCAAGGGCTGCCAGCACAGCCACTACCACCACGCAGGCAGCCCGCAATCCCACGCCTCCGAGCACATCCGTTCAACCTCACTGATGAGCAGATCCACACCCTCTACCGTCTGGACCGGGACACCATAACCGCCATTGTGGACATGACACAGGCTGACCTTGTCAGCATGATAGATAGCCCAACTGCCATCCCACCCCTACTGAAGGTGGTGTCTGTACTCCACTTCCTGGCCACAGGCACCTACCAGCACACAGTCGGACAGTTGCATGGCATTTCTCAGCCACTGTTCTCACGGACACTATTGCAAGTGCTCGATGCCCTCCTGAAGCACGCAGACGACTACATCTCTCTACCACGCTCGGAGCAGGAAATAACCAACACAAAAGTGGGATTCCATGCACTTGCCGGCATACCGGGTTGCATTGGTGCCATCGACTGCACCCATGTTGAATTGGTCGTCCCACATGCCATGGAGGCCCAGTACCGCAACCGAAAACAATTTCATTCCCTGAATGTACAGATGGTGTGTGACTCCAACAGGATCATTACACATTGTTGTGCCCGATTCCCTGGATCAACCCATGATTCGATGGTCTTGAGGAACTCTACAATACCACGCTACATGGAGCGACACGCAGGGAACAGATCCTGGCTACTCGGTGAGTCTCATTACATGCATGATGATGTGGGGTATGTGAATTGGCATTGACCTGCCAGGAAGGGGGGGGGGGGTGTGCGTACGTATCAATGGCATTCCACATCATACGTTTCTCGTCCACATACAGGTGATGCTGGATATCCACTGAAGAGATGGCTCCTCACACCAGTCCGGAACCCACGGGACCAGCATGAGGAGGACTACAACCATGCCCACTCACGTACCCGTGTAGTCATTGAACAGGCATTCGGCCTACTGAAGACCCGTTTCCGCTGCCTCAGCAGGTCTGGCGGGGCACTCCTGTACCGCCATGAGAAGGTTGCAAAGATGGTGATGGCATGTGTCATGCTCCACAACATGTGCGTACGTAGAAATGTGCCCATGCCCCCTGACGCAGAACTGCAAGCACCTGATGATGGTCATGATGAGGGTGGGGATGTGGCAGCACCTCATGGAGTCTGCGAGGCACCGGAGGCCCGTGACATTCGTCAGCATCTCATTGATGTATGCTTCTAGCACTCACGCCTGGTGGCTGATACATGGACACGGGACTCGTGGCACTGCGTGTGTCTGGGACATGCACAATATGGACTGTACGCCTATGATGGCCTAGTACACAAAGATCAATGTCCACACTTCTCATTGGTTGATCGTGCACTTTTTATGGCATATGTGATATCATGTTGAACACCCTATCGACCCGCCACCCAAGTGAGCCCAACACACCCCCTCCACCCTCCTACCTCCCCCCCGAACACCAGTGTCCAAAGATGCTCATTGTAAGTGGGCTGTCGCTATTGCATGCCCCCTCTGCGGGTATCAGGGGCACCCCTGCCTGTGGAGCGCAGGTTCCTCCCAGATCTACTTTGGGGGCTGCCCTGGACGGAACTTGCAACGGATGATGTGTCTGCCTGCTCACGTCCATGCATGTCCCTAAGGGTTTGCGAGAGCTCAGTGAGCACACGGCGCACTGCGGCAAGTTCGGCACATACGTCTTTGGACGTCGCATGCAGTTCCCCCCTCAGGCTCTCGGTGCTTCTCTCAATTTGTGCCCTTAGCGTCTCTGTACCTCTCTCCATTTCTGCCCTAAGTGTCTCAGTTGATGTTTCTATGTCTGCCTTAGTGCCCCCACATTCATCGGCATGGTCCTTGAGGAGTGTGGCCAGTTCCTGCTGTTGTTCGATCAACTGGTCGAGGGACTGTTGCCTCTGCTGGGCCATGGCCATTTGCGGGGGTGTCACAGAGGGGCTGTTGTCCTCATGTTGCCTTGCCACAGGGCTTGTGGGGGATGGCCAGTCGTCGTCTGGTGGGTGCCCCTGCGTGGTATCCTCATGTTGTACGGGATGGAACAGACAGGGGGATTGGGACAGGTCATGGATGGATCTGACTTCGGCATCCCCGTCTTCTGTGTCCGAGCATGCTGCCATCAATGGGGTGTCACCTATGGTGCTGCTGCCACCAGAGGCAGTGCCTTCTGTGGCATCCATTGGGGGGACCTGTGGTGGTGGTGTTGTGGGCATGCTGGCTGCTGGGGTGCCTGTTGATGTTCCCTCCTCTGTGCTGCCACCTGATTTGTGCTGCTGCCGTGTCTTGATGCGTGCAGCTGAGGTGGAGGGTCTCTGGCCGTTGGTCTTGGCCCTCTTTGCAGGTGTGCTGGTAGGGGTGTCCTGTAGCTCGTCGTTTGGATCGGACCCTGTGGTGGAGTAAAGGAGGGCGAGGGTTATTGATGGGTCTGTGGGAATTGGAATGGCATTGTATCACATGCATTGTGGTGGTACCTGAGGGTGATTTGGGTCGGGGCCTTGGAGGTGCTTTGATTTGTGTGTGGAGTGAGGGTGCAGTTGTCTGGCAGCCTGCAGTTAGGGTGTGCCTGCTGCACGTGTAGTGCGTGTATTAGGGGTTTTTAATTATTTATGTATTTATTGTGGGTTTTAACGTGCGCTTGCAGGCCGATGTGTGTGGACGTTCTCCTGGACATGTGTTTCTGTTGCACTATGTGGACGCATGGTACTTCACATGGATGGACTGTGTGGATTTGGCATTGTTTTATCTGGCCCACCTACCTGAATCTTCGGATGTCTGCACTCCTTTCTCCATCCCTCCGACTCCCTCTATGCTCTCCATTCCGATGGTGGAGGCACAGATTTCTTCCCAGGGGGTCAACTTGATGGGTGATTCAGGACCTCCCCCGGTGGCTGTGGCAATGTTGCGGTTGGCAGAGAGTATGCTGCGGACGCGTATCCGCAGGTCGTCCCATCGCTTGCGGCATTGCTGTGGGGTGTGGGGTGCGGTCCCCACCGCACTTACCCGCTGTGCCACCAGAGCCCATATGGCCTTCTTGTTTGCAAGTGCCGTTCTGGTCATTTGCGTGGAGAAGACGACGGCAGCATTCTCCTGGAGGGTCTCTGTTAGCACGGTGAGTTCCTCACGGGAGAAGTGGACCTGCCGCTTGCGGTCGCACGCTTTCTTCGCTACTTTTCCCATTTTTCTTGGTTTCGCTAGGGTGGTTGACGGGTTGGGGTGTGTTTCAGGGTAGTGATTTTAGTGGTTGTGTGGTTTTAGTGTATTTATAGGTGTACGCCGGGATGTTTCCCGTTCCGGGCCCATGTTTTAACTTCCGTTTCCGTATATTTCCGGCCACCGTACTTTCCGGTAGGCGCACACTGCGGTGACCGCTAAGAGGGGTGGCGGTATTGCACCTAGGGCGCTGTACGGCGGCGGTGTGGGCCGTTTTGGGGTCATTTCCGCCATCGCGGACTTTGCACTTCCGCCATGCCGTGGTGCTCGTGCCCGATGGGTCGGAATGGGCCGCACTTTGCTCCTTCGTGCAATGGCGGAAACGCTATTTACGCTGTGGCGCTCCGGTCAGTCGCTTTCCGCCAGGGTCGTAATGAGGGCCACAGAGTTGGAGGTCGCAATAGACAGTATATGCGCAATGGTGGCACCAATAACCAGTTCTACACAGGTCCGCCCCAATCTCAGCAGCAACAACAGCAATTACAAGCGTCTACTTCCTCCTCCTCCTCCTCTTTTTTAGAGCAGCGATTGTCCCCTGACAATTGAGAATACGAAGAGAGGAGGACACGCAGCAACCACCCCTATTAGTCAACCTTTCAGCCTATATTCCGAATGCGGATGAAATAGCTGTGATTAAAAAAGGACTTGGTTTTGTGCCCACAGCACGATATGATAAGTTCCAAACCCGAGTTGCGATAGGACAATTGTTACGGAAAATTCTCCTCCGACAATTTTCATAATAAAGTGTATGATGCGCAGACAAATGAAAGTGGTTTGCGAAATCGTTCAACCTTTGAACCTCCAGTGGCAAGTCACACCCCAGAAGCTGAGGTCTTTGCCAAGAGAGTTTGGCACGACTTACACCTTCTAGAACAGAGTAAGACACCTGAAACCTTTCACAATTTCAGTAATGACGAAAGAGCGGCTGTTAAAAGCTTAGCCCAGAATAAAGATGTAGTGATACGCAAGGCTGATAAAGGTGGTGATACAGGATAGAACGGCATATATCACTGAATGCACCAGACAACTACAAGATGCCTCTTTTTACTTGCAGATCAGTGAGGACCCAACTAAGAGACGCTCTACCCTGATTAGTCAAAAATTGGACAAAGCATTAAAAAGGGATTGGATTTGTAAGCAAGAGTATGCGTTTTTGCTAGTTCAGAAACCTATGATACCTACATTTTATACTCTTCCTAAAATCCATAAGTCCATGGATAATCCAGCAGGTTGTCCCATAGTGTCAGGGACAGGTTCCTTGTTGGAGCCCCTTTCTAAGTTTGCAGATAAATATTTGAAACCATTTGTTACCACTATGTTTTCCTATATTCAGGATACTACAGAGGTTATTAATCTGATCGAAGGAATGAGTTTCAATAGTAATAAACAACTGTTAGTCAGCTTGGACATCGTTTCTCTGTACACCTGTATTCCTCAAAGAAATACCTTAGAGGTACTTGACGAAGTGCTACTCTCAAAGAGAACTACTGGGACCACGCCTAATAGTTTCATACTTTGGTGTGCTAAAATAGCACTTACCGAAAACTACTTTAGTTTCAATAGCCATGTGTACCATCAAATCCATGGAACAGCCATGGGGTCTCATTTGGCCCAGACAGCTGCAAATGTATACGTTGAACTTGTTGAGACACATATCTAGCGCAATACTAACCCATTTCTTGGACAGATTTCATTATGGAGGTGTTTTATAGATGATATTTTAATCATCTGGGATGGCTCAGAGTCATCATTTTTGAATTTTGTTGAATGGATCAACCAGCAGAATCCTCATCTGAAATTTACTTCCATATGTAAGGCCACAGAGTTAAACTTTCTAGTTATTATGATCTAGGTAGAGATTCCAAATAAGGTGTTACACGTAAAACCATTCCATATCCCGACTGATCGGAATGCTCAAGCACAACAGCACACAGAATAATACCTATCGGAAGCAGAGTTGCTCAGCTCCAAATTAAGAGCAAGAAGGTATCCTAAAAAATAATAAAGAGGGCTCTAAAGAGATCGATCAACAATAATTGTGAAGCCCTCTTAGAATATAAAACCAAAATCGCAGATAACACATCGATTGTGTTTGTGAGTACCTTCATGCACAAGTCTAATGAAGTTACCAGAATTATTAAAAGGAATTGGCATATTCTTCAAGGGGGGGCATGCCCTCTGGAAAAACCTCTGTGCGCTTACAATTTGAAGGAACTTCTCACTAAGAATGACATTTCACAGAGATCTGATGAACAAAAAAGTGTTACAGAACTTTGGGGTCTACCTCCCTTGATAGGGCACTCACCTTGTGGCAATTGCGCCAACTGTAAATTTACTGTGAGGTCCACTGATTTAGATATAGGGTTGTCTAAACCTTGGATGCAGACCCATTTTACAAACTGCAATTCAGTGATAGTGGTATACGCAATCTGGTGTCCGTGCCAAAAGATCTACATAGCTATGACCAAACGGAAAGTAAAATTGAGGATCAACAAGCATAGGAGCTGCATCAAAAACCAGGTAACAACAGCGCCGTTAGTTGCCCATTTTTTGACTATGGAACATGGAAGCGAGGACTTGAAATGGACTATGCTATTGCATGTTGTTACTGCGTCTAGTAGTACAGCTATCACCAATAGATTGTTCAATAGGGAACAATGGTTGATTTTTCTGACCAATGCATCAGAAACGGGGCTCAACGAACAAGTTGAGTGGCACAATTGCTGATCCCCACTAAAGGCAGTCTACTTGCATGTGCTGGAGACCCCCTGGATTCCCTCTAACTTGGGTTCATACTAGAATATATTTGCTTTATCCAGAATCCCACTTCTAACATGGTAACCACTATGGGTCTGTACAAAATAGATAGGTCTGATGGTCCCTGCAGGAGATGTCCTCTTCATCTAATACATAGAGTTATAATTGTTGTTAGATTATTTACACACCTGAGCAACTGCAATACAGATGCAGTGTTTAAATTTGGGCTGCGTGAAGTCGACATGCAGGACAGATCTTGTGACTGACCCCGCAGTGTGATGATTTTGTCGGGAAGGAGCTACACCAGTTTGCTATCGGTAAGAGGTTTTGTCCTTTACGGAGCACAATGGCACTTTTTTGAACCGTTTACATCTGTCTCTAACTAGTTGTGCATTGCACAGTTTTAACTAGACTTGACATCTCACCATTGTATTTTTTTCCGTGTATTACGCACGCTCTGTCGGACTCTTGTATCACCACCGTGGTTCTTCTGAAATATATCAAAACACGGCTGATATCTTCCGTCCGCCCAACAGTACGCTGCCAGCTTTTCTCAGGTGTTTATGTTACTGACACATAAGGTATATTTTCTATTCATCCTATATTCCTTTTATGTTGAACCATTGCCACGTTTAAGCACAGAGAGTGCGTTAGCCGGCATGTCAAGGTAGCCGTTGTTTAACCACGAGTTCCAGATGATGTTAGATACTATTTGCTAACAGTTCTGAAGCGCATGTAAGCCCGATTACACGATTTAATTGAGTTGTGACTGGGACATTAGTCACAGATGTCTTTTTACAACTTGATGTTTAGTGAGAGCATGCATAGCAGCCTACTAGTGTCCTTAATATGGTCTTGTCGAGTTGTGCTTGGTGTTCCATTTATTTAGTTTGATACCACTTGAATCGTGATGGATCAGTTGTTTTACTATATGTGTCGTATATCTCTACTCGTACTGTCGTTCCTTGCTGTTCCCCAGGATCTTGTCGACTTAGAGGACGCTCAAACCAGACTGTGTTAAGAATACTTAGGAACTCCATACAGTGTAAGCTTTCATAGGGTAGATTGGAGTGCCCTTGAGGCTTTAGCAGTAGTTACTTACTATTTTCTAAATGATGTTTATCTTTTCTCTCCTCTGGATGTTGGACGTTTAGCATTGTGTGCGAACTTGTTATTTTCCTAATCATATTAGAATGCGTATTTTTCTCAGAGTGCGTTGGTCCCCTGAAGAAGTTCTCGGATAGTTTGTTTCAAGAAAGAGAAGAACGAAACATGTTGGGTCTTCAGGCAATGAACTTTGCGACGGTATTGGCAATAACATATTGATTTAGGTTTGTTACCTTTCGTAAGGAAAGGATTTACCCACCTAGGACCATTTAATAGGTTAGTAGATGACCTCCATTAATAGGGGTCCTTTGTTATATTACCAATGTCTTTTTTGCACTTTATTATTGGTGTTCATTCTACATTTTTGCACTTTAGGAAGTTTTAGCCTTCAGTGGGCAACAGTCCACTGTAAGGTATTTTTAGCATTGTGATGTTCACACTACGGATGTTTTGCTTTTATATTATGTACAATGTCTTAATGTTGTTTATACCCATGTAATACACTGTGTATGTTTTATGATGATGCTTTTTGTATGTTGATTTTAAGATGTATTGAAGAATCTAATTGTGTTTATAAATCATAGTGTTACCACCTTGTAGTTTCTACTTCTAATCATCATTCTAATAGTGTATTCACCAACTTTCCCCATGAAGTATAACAAACACTAAACTCAAATACTGTTAAGTACCCTTGACGTGAATCCAACCTTTGAGACAAAATATATAAAAATTCTGTAAGCTAGATACCCCAAAAATGTAATGTATAGCCTAACGCTATGAGTATATAAAACTCACCCAGCCTTGGCTGGTTAGACACCCACTGGGTGGTCCTTCACGATCAAGGCATCCCATGCTGGGTCTTCTGCCTCTCTGCAACAAATTGAAAATGGGTGGGTCCATTTTAAAATCCATAATTCATTCAAGACCATTACGTGTATCGAAGCACGCGTTTAGTTTAAGTGGCTGTGTGCTTGCTGCTACCTGCTGAAAGCAGGCGGATTCAGCAGTAGCGGCCATAGCCACGTTGTAAAATGACATTGGAAAATCCACGAACCTTGTGTAAAAGCACTTACTTTGCATTCTCCTGCACGGGATGTGAGGCAGCTGACCGGGAAAACGGTCTGGTGCCCCACCCTGTGTAAATACTTATCATAGCCATGGCAACGCTCTGCATGCACAATGCCTGCAGAACTGGAGCGGCGGACATCTTGCTATGGGACTCGTAGCTCTAAGTGGGATACAATTCCAACATTGCAAATGTGACCGTTCCCAAATGGGCCTATAATAAATGGTTCAAGTCCGCCTTCGTTCAAAGTAAGAAGTGATATTTCTGATCAGTGTCCTAAACTGATCTGCGGTTTTTAGAGCGAAAGGCACTTAAATCTCCATTCAAAGTGTTCTATGTTAATTCTCCCGGCCTTAGAAAATGCTATTATAGAGTCTGTGTTACACACTTTCAGACTCTGCTACATTTTGGCCTGGGTAGGACCTGCCCTTATTTTAAGTGCTACAGGGAATACCCCCTTAATACTTTTTACAGGAAGTTAGAAAAGTGAACAAGTACCCTCCGTACCTGTAAGAACTATAGACCTCTACAGCATTTCACCACAGTTAATACAAAAAGCACCTACACTAGAGCAGAATCATTCTGTCAGATCACCTTACAGTACATGTTTCTGCCCAATCACCCTCCCCAATCATGTGTGCCCCACTCCTCTCAGGCACCAAGCCTCCTCACACTCTAGCAAGAGCATTGTCTAATTTAAACTCTTGGATCTTCCCATGTTTTATTTTACTACAGACCTCTGATTCACAATATGATCTTAGTTTCTCTAGTGCCAGGTTGTCATTAAAGGGGGCAGTTTGCACTTTACAAAGAACAGTTACATACATATTACTAGTAAACAATTTTGTCCGAAAGTGTGGGGCTTCGCAGCACTACGTATGAATGTCAATTTTTCTGCAGGAGTCTGATTTTGCGGTCACTCTAAAGATGACTGATATAGAGCAACAATGATGCTCCATTTAGGTGATCGATTAAGTTGATTGTGCTTAGTTTATACAAATGTGATGTCATTCTTTTACTCTCAAAATGTGCACTGTGCATAAAGTTCATGTTTGAACTATTGCACATGAAATAAAAAAACTATATATTACTAGTAAACACTAGTGAACATGAACAACCTGCGCAAATGTAAGAGACTCAAAAGGACTTCATGCTGCAGGTTCTTGCATGTATAACCCACACCGATGCACTAACTGAACCACAATATGAACTCCTATTTGGCCATTATGCACACCACTCATTAATGCCATGTATAACACACATCTACCTGGTACATCACACCAAGAATCTCCCGCAGAATGTGTGTGGCTGGATTATGGCAATGTGCCTATATCATGCTCCTAACATCTTTCCCACCTACACAGGCATTCATTAGAACAGTGACATGGACGTGGGGCCACACTTGCAGCACTTCTCTAGCCCTCATAACACACAGAGAACATTGATCAAATTGAATAAGTTCCAATCACACACTCTAAAATCAATGGTACCAGAAACTGCCTTACAACCTTCAGAATTGGCCAACAGCATTATTAGGCCACATCTGTGGAAGAGGTGTGTCATAGAAACATGCACATGCACATTCATAAACATACAGTTCACGCTTGCCAACACACCCACACACACACACACAGACATACACTCTCACCCACACACATTAACAGACACTCTAATACACACAGGCAGGCTCTCATACATGAAAAGATGTCCCTACATACGAGCTCTAGCATACATAAACACATGCATCTGAGCACAGATACAAACTCAGATTCATTCATATCTATGTACTCTCAAACAGCTGCCAACACAAATGCCCACACTGACATACATGCACATGCACCAATCCACCCACAAACCAGAGGCACACTGACACACACGCACTAAATTGTACACACACATACTCATACATGCACCCACATATACTCAAATCCACATCCAAACATAGGCACACAGCTATGCACTGATACACACACACATAGAACTAGGCACTGGAACATCAAGCACATGCGTACAACATACATTCTCACATAAACACACACATGCACACAGACACACACACACGCCCACAAAAACAGGAGCACTAAACACTTTACATTTAGATATACACTCTGACATACACAAGCAGACTTCCATGAATGTGCACACACATGAACTCATGCGCACACACACTCCAATCAATAGGCCGACATACATATCTGACACACACACATGAACACATGCTATGATATGATATGGCATTTGTAACGCACCTATACACAATTGTTTCAAGGCGCGACGAGGCAGGGAGGAACAAGGGGAAGACAGACAATGATCCTACTAGGCCAGGTGACATTCAGATCGCGCAAGTGCAAGGGTAAAGGGGAAGGGAAAAGTGCAGGGGGAAAGGGAGAGGGGAAAGTGCAGTACAGTGTTAGTAGAATACAAGATAAATAATAAGGGCCCGCTGGTGGCAAGTGCAAGGTAAGTGCAGACAAGTGCTGGGAGGGGGGGCTGTAGGGATACAGAGACAGTCCCGCAGTGCAGGGGTTGCCAGGGAGGCAATGCAGAGAAGAGTGGCTGAGCCAAGGACTGAGATCGGTGAGTGGCCCAGTTGCAGATCCTTTGCAGTTTCAGTGATTTTAGCAGGGAAGGGGGGGAGAGAAAGCGGAGGCAAAGAGGAAGGTTTTTAGGTGCTTCCGGAACGGGAGAAGGGGCAGATGAGAGAAGATCTCGAGAAGGAAGATATTTAGGCAGAGAGAGTTGAAGGTATTTTGGCCCAAGGCCCCAGAAGACCATGTGGACAATGCAGAGGGTTTTGAACTTAATCCTCGCAGCCACTGGGAGCCAGTGTAGTGATTTCAGTCCTGGAGGGATACGGTCCCTGGGCTTGAGGCCAAGGACAAGTCTCGCAGTCCTGTTCTGGATGAGTTGCAAAGGGCGGAGAGTAGAGGCAGGCAGATTTAGATAGTGGCTGTTGCAGCAGTCCAGCTTCGAGAGAACCAGGGTTCTAGAGACAGTGAGCTTCTGGGGGAAGGAGAGGAAAGGAAGGATACCTCTGAGGAGGTGTAGCTGGTAGTGTGACTTCTTAGAGAGGTCAGATATGTGAGGAGAGAAAGAGAGTGTGGAGTCGAAGATGACCCCAGATGCTCTATGTTATACATGTTACAAAATACAACTGGCACCACTGAGGCAGCTTACTGGCACTGAAGAGTTTCATGCCTTATGTCATTGGAGACTTATGTCATAGAAGAGAACCCTAAAAAATGAAAAAACAACTTTAACCTTTGATTATAAAAACATTGTCACCACCACAGATATTTGGAAGTGCATGGACAGACCTGTCTCAATCATTACTCCAAAAGATTTACCAGTTGTTTGTGGTTGGGGAGCTAGGCCTGAATGCGGCACCACATAGTCAATGGCAAAGTCATGGTTTGTGTTCCCACCACCATGATTTCTCAATCGGATGGATTCATCTTCAAAAGATTTTTGACATCCAACCAGGAATAAAGGTTAGGCCTTGCATAAATAGCAGAACAGGATATCTAGATTACTAAAATGCTTTAAGCAGTAACTAAATATCATCATCATAATTATATGATGAGAAACCAAGGTCTTTAATTTGTCTTACAAAATTGCTTAAATATGTAATAATTACAGATGGAGACAAAACGGACCCCTGAGTCACTCTACATGATAGTGGAGAAACCTCTGAGACAAAAGAAGCCAAGCTTACCCTCTTAGTATGTTCCAAGGGAATGATTTAATTCAATCCTAAGACATTTTCCATAAACCAATTAGCTTAAACCCTAAGAGGAGAAAAGAATGACTAACAGTATCAATAGTGGAAGAGAACTCAAGGAGAACAACTAATACTGTCTCTTATTTAACCTCTCCTCTTGTTGAATCATCTAAAATAGATGTAACCACTGTCTCTGTTCCATGATCTGGGTGAGTCACACATGAGCACAACCAAAAAGAAAACACAATCATCCAATAATAAACACCCACTCATACACTGACATATCAGCTTCAAACTATGCAGTATCTCTCTCTCTCTCTCTCTCTCTCTCTCTCTCTCTCTCTCTCTCTCTCTCTCTCTCTCTCTCTCTCTCTCTCTCTCTCTCTCTTTCTCTCTCTCTCTCACACCTACAACAAACACACACACACCCTTATCCTTGCACACCATGCTCACACACACACAGTGCCTCACACAGCTATGAATGTAAGGCAAGAAAAAAGTTGAGCATTGGCAGGAGACAATGATTCCATGACCCAGCATCCACCGCAACAGGGTGTGGGAAGTGGGTTCAGGAAGTAGCTGTCATGATACCAGTATATATGAGTGTGTTATGAAGTGAAGGATGATCAGGGGGAAGATCTGGCCCTGGGGAGCTCTGGTGTGGCCCAGCATCACAGCAAGCATAGAACAATAGGATGATGTCATCGATATCCCTGATGTCTCTGGGGAGTGAATGAGTTTGACTGACAGTGGTTGCAAGCCAACAGAATGAGGGAAGGAAGAAAAGGTGTCTTTCTCCAATAGTGGCGTTGGTGTGTTTGTTTTTGAATAGGAGCCAGCGTTGGATGACGAGGGGCCGTCATATGAATGGGCGTATTGAAATGTATCCTGAAATACAAAGACAAGTTTAAGTTGCACCCGTTGTGCGCACTCGAGTTGAAGAGGTCGGCCCGTTGGCTGCACTGCAGGTTTTGAAGACATGGAGTTCGTGTCATAACCAAGAAGGTGTGCGCGTCTGAGTCAGCAGGTGCCGGCCTGTGTGAGAGCGACGAGGGAGAGCCACTGTTCCTCCTGGCCCCCACCGTCGTGAGGGAGGAGTCCGCTGTCAAAGATCCAATGACGAGCGGATGCCGGGGAAGGCTCTGAGGAGACGCGTCGTTACGCGTATGAAAAACAGCTGTTGGGCCTGCTGAGGGGAAACTGACGCAGGAGGCGGGGCACGTTTGAAGGCTGCAGGATTACAATAGAAAAGAGAGGGAGGTGAAAGACCGAAGCTGCGACCGCGATCGGAAGGACAGAAGCGCAGCACGGCTGGATTATAAATCCCCTTGGATCGCAGGGGAAGCCAGCAAGTAAGTGCAGGAAAAAAGTGTATGAGATGAGATACTGGGCCCAGAGGCCGATCGCTGATCTGCACCCACTTGAACTGAAATAATTGGGGAGGCTATAATCCCACGAAGGCATCCTGAAAAACAGGTGATCTATACCCTAGTGAAAGAACTGTTCTATCAGGTCTCTATGGGAAAAGCCCTACTGTTTATGCAATGAGAGGGGGGCCCGGTTGGCCAGAAAGACTGACATTTCTTTCGGTTGGTGAGCTAAGGAAAAGCTTTCAATCACAGCAAAGACCAAGATAATCCGCAGTTGCCACATACAATAGCTACCTTAAAAAAAATCTAATCTCCCATAGGGGATAATTTCTCTTCTTTCTGCTTGGAGTTGACTAAATAAAGTCTGTTTTGTTAACCAAAACGCTTCTCGAGTGTTTGTCCCACCTGCTAAATTGTAACAGAGTGACATGGGATAAAAGGCATGATCACATATCACGTCTCCTCTGGGGCATTGATGAAGCATCTACCATGGCATGCGTGTTAGGGGAAAGGAGGGGGTCACATAAGTCTGTGGGCTCTTTCTATTGCAGCTCTATTTAATTTTCTCCAGATCATTTATGAGCCATGGTATTGTTTAACCTTTTCTAGGATGGTTATTTTCCAAATAGGGTTTGCTTCTTGTTCCAGGATTTATTTGTTTATGTTTGAATCCCAAAAAGACATGCAATGGCCTTGTATAAAAGTTTTTAATGTCTGCCAGTATGTTGTAAGAGCAACATCAGTACTTTGTTTAGGTGTTCAACAGTCCTCCTGGGTTGTACTGACTCTACGTTAATTGTTGTCCTCCTTTAGCAATTCTAGGTTTAAATACACTTTAGAGTGTGTCTGGCTTTAGATTGGAACGCCAGGTTCATTTGGCATGATGAGTTGTCTGACATGATGATCAGACGAATGGAAGAGTATATGATTTCGGACAACCATTTGAAGCAGGGTTGTCCAACTCCAGTCCCCGAGGGCTGGAATCCAGATGTTTTTCTGGATATTCCTCATGAATATTCATGAGATAAAATGTGCATACATTGAGAATCATTATATGCAAATGTATCTCATGGATATTAATGAGGGGTATCCTGAAATTCTGACAGGTTTCTGGCACTGGAGGCCTGGAGTTGGACAACCCTGATTTAGAGAGTCCGAACTACATATCCAACCTTGTGTAAGATAACTGAGGGTTAGAATAAAAAAGCAAGGTCCACCTTCTTGTGGTGCATGTTTCTCTCTGGCATCTACCATATTGAGCTTGCTCACAAAATAAGCGAGTGCTCTAGATTCTGGTAATAGTTTTTCCTTCATGGAGATGTCCAATCAAGTGCCAGTCCATTATTACTTTAAATGTCGCTCCAAGAAGCTCTAATTATGAAAGGCCGGGCAACATCTCCCAAAAAGATAAGTAAAGATAGGGGTCTTGTGTTCTTCTGGGGAGTAAACCTAATTAACGCTAACTTTATGATCGGAACATGTTCAGTGGAGAAGACATTACACTTCCCATCGGCATGGACAACGTCTTTAGTTAAAGGGTTGTGCCTTTCCAGAAGTATTGTTACCACTGATCTTCTATGCAGAGGATGGGGCATAGTAGATTTGACCAATCGAATAATGTGATCTTTTCATCAGACTTACATAAGAGTCATGAGTTTCCAGGGGAACTGTGCTCCCCACCTTTAACGTCTTCAGCTGATGCATTAATCTTCCTCTCTGAAGTGAGCTACCCATCTCTTTTACTTTCCAGGATATAAACATTATTACATTTGTTTTTGTGTGATGAGTGCTCTTTTTTTTTTTAAACCAATTTATTAAATATTAACAGAAGAAATCAGTGTAACAAAGAGATACAATAGACAATTATCCATACAATATTAATGAAAAATATATTGAGAAAAACAAAAAAATGAATAATAAAATTCATTAAAAACTAATTTAATTTATAATAATACAAATAATAATAATAAATAAATAAAAGGGGGCAGAAAAGGTGTGATGCAAAAGTCAAAAAGCAATAGCAATCCATAACATTGACCTGAAAACAACCTTCTAGAAAACTTTGGCATATCAACAAACCAAGAAGCAAAAGACATGAACATTATAATGAGTAAATTGAAACATACATGTCTACTTATCTGAATACAGGTAAACTCGACACAGGGAGCTCCAACGACTGACTAACCTTTATCCAAAAAGGCCTTCCATATTTTATCAAAAATACATCCTTCCCCATTCACAGAATATATTACATTTTCAATATTGATTGTGCGATACATCTCCTCCATCCACATGTTCAACGTCGGGTGAACATCTGATTTCCAATTTCTCAGGATCAGTTTTTTCGCCATCATAGCCCCACGTAAAATCCATGTAATCTGATGTTTCCCTAAGTCGTCCAGCATGGTGGATTCCCCCAGTATTAGAGTTTCAAAGTCAAATTCCAAATCTGCATTGACAACCTTGTTCATCATACTTGTCACATCCGACCAGAAATTCCTCACCCTGTGACACTCCCATAGCATGTGTTCCATAGTGCCACGAAAGTGACCACATCCCAACAGCTGTCTGACTCTGTTAAATTTCGTTCCTTAAGTCTTACTGGTGTCCAGAAAACTCTATTCAAGAGCATTACTTGTCTGGATCTCTCTCCAATATTCAGGGACATTCTTTTAATATTCCTACATAAGTCACTCCACCTCTCTGCAGTCATCTCTTCTCTCAGATAGCAAGACCATTTGTCAAGACCATTTGTCCTGGAGCTTCGCATTAGCCTTAGTGAAACCACTCAACATTTTATACATTTTAGATGCTGAATGATCACTTTTGCCAATCTGTTGAATAGTTAGAGCCAAATCAGAGATAACCAAAGATCGAATGTTCACTGCTCTCCTTAACTTTCTGTATCCGCCATAAGTACCTGTAGGTAAACTCTAGTTTCAAAATCCGAAATGTTTTCCAAGCGGTCCCATCGAAAAGATCTTCAACTTTAACAATCCCTGCTGCGAACCACTCTGGCCAGAACAAGGTCTTATTGTTCAGTTTGATATGCTGGTTCAACCAGATTGATGACATACCCATCTTACCAGGCATAAACCCGGCAGACTGTTCATATGATCTCCATGTGGTTCTAAGGAAACTTGTTAGAAAAGAAACGTTTTCCCAATCTGTCGTGACAGTGGAAAGGAGAGCCCGAGGGCGCAAGGGGCCAGTACCCTTTGCCTCAGCCACGGCCCATTCATCTTCCATATCTTCCAAAAAGGGCAGGACATGCCTCAATGAACATGCTTGATGATATAGTTCGATATTTGGGACATTCAATCCCCCTCTGTCCTCTTGCAGCTGCAACTTCCATATTTTTAATCTCGGTGTTTTCTTACTCCATAAAAAGTTCTGCAGAATACTTGAAATCATTTTCCAATTCCGTTTACAGACAGGAAGGGGGATCATATTCAGAATGTAATTTAACTTTGGAGCTAAAATCATCTTAATAGCATTAATTTTCCCGCCAATGAATAGGTCAAGATCACTCCAATGGTCCAATTCCAATCTTAATTTTTGCAGAAGTATATCCAAATTCAGGCCCATCATGGTCCTCAGGTTCCCAGAGATCCAAATTCCCAAGTACTTCATTTGTGTCGGACACCATCTGAAACCTACGTCCACAAGTTCTCTACAATTAGTCAAGTGTGAACCTGGTGGAGCCTCCAATTTGGTCCAGTTGACTTTATAATTTGACAACAGGCCGAAATCTTCAATCAAGACCATCACTTCTGGAAGAGAAGAAGCCAGTTCCTGGACGACCAACAGTAAATCATCGGCATAAAGCCATAGTTTCTGGCATACTCCATTGTAATTGACTCCCACTATCTTGTCATTAGATCTAATCACCTCTGCCAAAGGTTCAATGGATATTATAAACAGTAGAGGAGATAAAGGACAGCCTTGCCTAGTCCCCCGTTGCAGTTCAAAACTATCCGATATAGTCAACGGGAGAAGCAGCTCTAGTGTGTAAATTATATGCATCTGTGTGATCACCAAGCTGACATGATCTTCATAAAGGGAAAACAGAGGACAAGAACAACTGAACAATCTTGCCTGTTCCAGTCCCCTCTGGGCACGGGGTAAGGCATGGTCGATATTTTAAGTAATCAGTGGGTTGTAAAGCTTTCAAACCTTTTCAGTCCTGAAATCTCTCGGGGGATGAGATGATACAAGCCATGGTGGCCATCAGATAATGCAAAAACAATTGGCACATGGCAGCATGGGATGGGCACCTCCAACTCAAGCTCCCTTTATCTTGATTCTGGCATTTAAGCCCTGCACAGCCTACTGATGATGCAGAATTATTGAATGAACGAACACATATACATTCCTGGTGTGGTATGTCTATAATTCAAAATATAGACATAGCCTGGGGTGTAATCTATAAACAAGTCATGGCGGGCCAGAAATGCCACTAGAGCGAACTCCCTGCGGATCCAGCCAACTCTTCTACTGCTGGTGGTACTTTTTAAAGTTTTACCTACTGATTCAACAGGGAACCTTTCTGGTCTATTTTCAGTGATCTCCTAGGGCTTTAGGACATTGTGCGGTAATGCAAGTCTTTAGGGGTGTTTGGTCGGTTGTGGGAGTTCAGAAGAGAGTGCTCAATAGAAGATGTCATCTATGACAATAGACAGTTGTGGGCCCTTAGGGAGGAGAGGTTTTTCCATTGATTGTCAATGCTTTGACTAGCTTATTGGTGTTACGAATAGAAAAATCATCAGAACCTTGCATGATAACTGAGAGACTCACCTTTAAAGCACTTAATTGAAGTCTTTTCTGTACTTCAGCAAGTTGCTGGATAGTTGTTAATCATTTCAAACAGGCCCCTTGCACATTTAGCCTATGGGAGATAGCTGCAAACTCTCAGGATGGTTGTTTGATGTTGCTATTTTTTTTAATAGTTTCATGAGTACTGCTCTGAGAGGTCGTGTTCCTGCAGGCCTCATGATTGTACCTCCCTTTGCTCTTTGAATGACAGCGTGATCCATATTCCACTATTTTGGTCACATCCGTTAAGAGTACTATCATTGCAGGCAATGGTATCTCATTCCTCTCTGCTCCCTCCTCAAGCAGGTCTACAAGGCGGTAGCTGTTTTTCTTGGGTTCATTTTCTTGGTCGTCCAATTTGGCCAATAGTGTTTGGATTTCCCTGTCTAGCCAAGTGTATTAGTCAGGGTCACACAATTGACCCCAGCCATGATGATACCTATTGTGTATCTTCAATTTGATTCTCTTGTTTTAGGACATACGTGTTAACTCCCCGGGGAGAGAACTCACAGAAAGAGTGATATCTTTGATTTTCTGGACCATTTCAGTGACATTTTGGTTGGAGATGTCCCATTCGTCATTTAATCTGGGCATCTCTTTGATGAGGATGTACATCTGACTTTGTTGCACCCCCTTTGTCTCTACACCTTGTGGGTTCCTTGACTTCTGTTTTCTTTTACTCCATGAAGCTAGGCTGCTGAAATGCTTATTTGCTATGCTGCCGGATTCGGAGTGTGAGGAGACCATAGGAGTCCTCTGGGTGAGCAGATTCTAGCACCTCACTGATGAAATGGGTGTCCCCTCTCCTCATCCTTTGCTCCAACAGGCAGGTGGGTGCTTCGTCCTGAGGCTCACACTGTCTGGAGCCTTAGTAACTGTGGGGACCTCCACTTCTTATGTGTTTAGTGGGCTCCTTGAATCTGCACCCATCTTGTATTGATGTTGTGCCAATACTTTGCAGGCATACGTAGAGAGGTCTCCCCAGCCACTGCAATGCGGGTGAGCCTGGGCTAGGTGTTAGGGATTGGATGTGCCGCCTTCTTATACATGTATTAGCCTGAGCAATCCACAACAGTGAAACCAGAGAATGACCCGGTATAACTGGTTGTGTATTTCATGGAAATGAGGCCTAGATCATGCAGCGCTAAGATACCTTCAAGTGGCCGTGCGCTCAAGAAATGTACCTAACATAACATAACATGCATTGTCTTCCAGCCGTGGGTCCTGCTTGGCACAGAGAACTTAATCGCCATGCCTGCGAAGTGCCAGATCTGCCATCTTTGAAGTGATAGTCAGTGTCCTGCAGCACTGATCTTCATTCCAGCCATGTCACTCATGCCTGAGACATCTTTGCTGGGCAATTACACATCAGCCTGTTGGATAGAGCATTACATATGTGGGTGAGAGGTACCTGGAGATACACAGGGCTGTGGCCTTCTTGTTCCGGCACGACAGTGACCCCACATGACGGTCTAATGTTAGTTTTGTATTCAAACTTTGATTGAAAAATTAAAATGTAAATGTTCAAAAACATTGAATGCCGTCAGCTAAGCCTCTTTAAGAGGATCACAAGTGAATTTGAGACATCTAAAGAAGTTGCATTAGAGCAGCAGGCTGCAAACTAAAGGACTGGAACCCCCAGAGGAGACCACAGAGATATGCTCAGGTAGTCTTGTAAACTAACTTGGCATTTTGGGGACCCCCACTTGCATGTGTTTTCTCAAGGTGGGAGGGGAGGAGACAGCACAAAACCCTTTAGAAACCATTATACTAACATAATGAAGTGAATAGGCTTAAATAAGCAGATTTCCTGATGCTGGCACAATCCAACCTGTTATTGGGGTATTTGCAGATTGAAAACTTACAAACTTTTTCAGTGCTTGTTACTTTTCACATAGCCCCCTAAAAGCAGTAGATGGCTGTTTTCACTCCTAATTCACATCTATTAGTCACCACCTCAATCAATTTTGAATAGTCCACTTATGATGGCCTGGCAGTAAGCTTGGGAGAGCTTCTCACTGGTCTAATCACAAGTCAAATAGAATCCTGTTTCTTACATTTGGAGGGCTTGTAAGTCCGGTGGGGATTCAAGGGCAACCCAAAGGTTTGCTCAGACTCACTTCCAAATGTGTTGGGTGGGTCCAAGATTAACGGCCAGTCGGGAATTGCCAAATCTATTATTAGTCATCAGTAATCAGAGTGCTAGAATCTCTAGGGTATTTTGGTGGCAGTAAAAAGGGCCCAGCTCTCTTTCTCTTTCTTTTGTTGGGTTTTGCTAGGCATTAGTATGAATATACTTGGCAGCCTCATGTCATGTGTTTTAGAGGAGTTTTTGTGGGCTTTGCTTAATTTATCCTGTTTTCTTCTTGTGAGTTTTTAGTGTTTATTGATCCTTCTTTGCTATGTTTTCTTTTTCTGGGTGTTTAGTAGGTCCCCTGTTTCTTTCCTTATTACCCCTCCTTTGCTTCAGGTAAGTGTGTTCTGGGTGGGGAGTAGAGCCATTACTGTACTCCAGTAAAGACCCACAACTCTCATTACCTACTAGAACATAGACCACAAATGTCAGTCAGCCATATCTCGCTTTTAGCCAAATTGTGTTGGTCAGTCATATCTCACATTTAGCCCAATTGTCTTAGTGACATCTCATATTTAGCCCAATTGTCTTAGTCAGTCACATCTCGCATTTAGCCTAATTGTGCTAGTCATCCATAGCTCGCATTTAGCCTAATTGTCTTAGCGAGTCATGTCTTGCATTTATCCAAATTCTCTTAGTCAGTCAAATCTCGCATTTACCGCAATTGTCTTTGTCAGTCATTTTTTGCGTTCAGCCCAATTGTGCTTGTCAGTCATATCTCGCATTTAACCAAATTATGGTGTTCAGTCATATCTTGCATGTAGCCCAATTGTCTTGGTCAGTCATATCTTGCATTTAACCCAATTGTGCTAGTCATCCATATCTCGCATCTAGCCTAATTGTCTTAGCCAGTCATGTCTTGCATTTAGCTCAATTCTCTTAGTCAGTCAAATCTCGCATATACCCCAATTGTCTTTGTCAGTCATATTTCGCTTTCAGCCCAATTGTGCTTGTCAGTCATATCTCGCATTTAACCCAATTGTGGTAGTCAGTCATATCTCGCATCTAGCCAAATTGTGCAAGTCAGCCATATCTTGCATTTAACCCCATTGCGTTGGTCAGTCATATCTCACATTTTTCCCAATTGTGCTAGTCAGCCATATCTCACATTTAGCCCATTTGTCTAAGTCAGTCATAGCTCCGATTTTATCTCACATGTAGCCCAGATGTGCTAGGCAGTCATATCTTACATTTTGCCCCATTGTCTTAGTCAGTCATCTCTCCCATTTTGCCCACATGTGTTAGTCAGCCATATCTCACTTTCAACCTATTTTCCCAATCTCTGTGAGGTAGTCAAATCCTGCATTTACCCTAATCGTGTGAGGTAATCTCTTTTCACAACTAGGCCAAATGTATGAGATAGTGATATTTTGCTTTTCCCCTAGTTGTGTGAGATAGTCATCCTTTACATCCTGCATAGGAAATCTACTGCCACTAACAAACCGTATGAAAAACTCACCCTTCTGCATACACCTCTCAAACTCTGGACTAAACACAACCATAAATCGACAGCACCACAAACCGCACCTACCTCACAACAACACAACAACGAAACAAACCACACATAATCACGCCTAACACCACATGGCGGCCACCAACCGAAAAACACACCTGATCTTTTTCCCGCTCAGTCTTACTAACATATTCACTGCACTCCTTGCATTAAAGATCAGCCAGAGTGCCAAGAGACCACTTAAGTGGCAACAGTGGACGTATAAGAACCTAGACACCTGATGACAACTATCTGCTCTACCAACCACTCACAGCATGCCACCACCAACTATAAACACTCAATCTAAAAATGTCCACAACCTCCCTGACTCACATGACATACCATCATCATTCCTCCTACCCAAGGCATAGCCACTCAACCTCATTGCTATACCACAAAACACAGGACTTAAGCCCTAGTCAACCTTGCTCACTCAATTGCAAACTACAACCCCGCCAATCACTTGGAGGAATGCACACCTCTCTTTGAGAGTCACCACCCCCGGCACCACGAGAACACATCAACAGCCCCTCCCAGCCATACTCTGCAAACACAAAGCGAAAACTAAACTCTCCCCTGCATCCAATACCATCAAGCGTAATGCCACTGCATGCAATTCTCATGCAAACATCATGACAGCATCCCCAGCCATCATCCTCACCAACACCAACTCCAACTCAGACACAGTGACCATAGCAATAGCCAAAGACCCCACTATACCCAAACGTCCCTTCCCTGCTAGCCCAGAACACACATCCAACAAGATCATCTACACCTCTGACACAAAAGTGAACACCACAACAATCCACACAGGAGTGATTATCAATGCCAGATCCCTCCGCATCCATGCCCTTGACATTTCCAACCTCATCACTACCAATGAATTGGAATTCCTAGCAATCACAGAAACATGGCTGCACC
Source organism: Ambystoma mexicanum (assembly GCF_040938575.1). Taxonomy (NCBI): domain Eukaryota; kingdom Metazoa; phylum Chordata; class Amphibia; order Caudata; family Ambystomatidae; genus Ambystoma; species Ambystoma mexicanum. The sequence continues at coordinate 541,945,749 of NC_090941.1, read as the reverse complement.
CAGCTGGTGGCCCCTCCCTCTCCTTAGCCATCCCAGATAGTTACACCATCCTCAGGAAAAATAGACAGGTTTCCAAAGGAGGCGGAATAGCCTTTTTTGCTAAAAGTCTATTACCCATTAGAGAACCAAACTACTGGCTCAGGCGAACTGCTCTCGATCAAAATTGCCGTATCTTCTACAGCTACCCTAACAATCCATCTAATTTACAGACACCCAGGCCCACTACTCTCTTTTGAGGAAGACATTGCGCATCTCCTCTCCACCAGCACACAGCTCTCCTCCAAAATCATGTTCTTGGGAGTTATAAATGTAGGTCTAAATGACCCATCTACCCCCATGCACACACCCTCGCCAACACCATTGAACCCTAGGCTTCTCCCACTGGATCTCAAGCCCCACCCACAATAAAGGTCACACACTAGACTGGATAGCAGACCTCAACTGCAACACCAACATCCTAACCAACGCCTCTTGCCCCTGGTCAGACCACAATGTTATCACCTTCAATATCACTGAAATAGCTCATTCTGAGGTCTTATCCCAACCAGCACCGGTCGCCCTCTTGAGAAATTCATGGAACGTATCTCCAGTCAACCTTCTCCCCCTGCTGCTACCTCTAACAGTTCACTCACATGCAAACACAGACCCTACCGCCATGTTTGAACAATACAACCAAACCCTCCATAAAGCCCTCAACAAAGTAGCACCTCTGAGCATCCGCAAACCTAAACCAACTGCCCACATTAAGGTTCACCCCCAGTCTCAAAACCCTATGCTCCTCAAAAAGAAAAACAACCTGGAAAAGAAACATTCAGACGAGAACAAACAACACGTCACAGCCCTCTCCAAAAAGTACAAACTAGATATTCTGCAAACCAAAAGCACCACCTACAACATTAGAATTGAAGAAGCAAGCTTAGGCACAAGTGAGCTCTTCACCATCTTGCATGAGCTTGAAACACCAGCTCTCCCACCTGATAAATTCACCAAAGATGTCAGCTGGTGCAAGGACATCCAAAACGCTCTCCTTGATTAAATCTCCCTACTCCAAACCAAAATCACTGCAAACAAATCAAACTCCTGATAACCAACTAGCCCAGAGACCAGCGGCCCCTAACCCCTCCCTTCACTCCCAGGTTCGAGTTCACCCCAATCACAACCACCGAAACTACCATGATTATTAAAGGATTGAAACTCTCAAAATGCCAAGGAGACATCTGTCTGGCATAAAGGATTGTGCTGAAGAACTTGCCTCATTCATCACAACACTAATCAATAACTCCTTCTCAACTGGCAATTTCCCAGATAATCTAAAGAAAGCCTGGGTACTCCCACTCCCCAAGAAGCCCACACTAGATGCCAACATCCCCACCAACTACTGCCCCATCACGACCGTACCCTTTCTCCTCAAAATACTTGACAGAGCAACCTATCTGCAAATCCAAAATTATCTGTAACCCACAAGCTCCTCGGCCTGCGCCAATCAGGCTTCCCGCCAGGTCACTGGATGAAATCCACCCGCTTGGATCTAAAAATCCAAATGGATGAAATCAAAGACAATGGCAGCATGGTCATCCTCCTCCTACTTGATCTCTCTGCAGTCACAAAATACTCTGCCAACATCTCTCCTTAGCAGCCCATTTCTCGGCCAAAGCCATAGCCTGGATAGAGTCCTTCCTGAGTAACCGCACAATGAGAGTGTTCTCCATCTCAGCGGCAGCCCCGCCCTGCACCAGTCACTTATGGAGTGCCTCACGGCTCATGTGTCTCACAGACACTGTACAATATCTTTACCAAACCCCTATTTGACCTCTGCAATGTCCAGGGTGTCACCTACACTAACTGCGCGGATGACGCCCAAATCCTCTTAACGATCTTTCGCAACTATGACACTGATTCCAATGCACTAAACAAACTATACCGAACCATCCAGGTACGCTACATCGGTTAAGCACACTCAGTGGCTCATATAAAGTCTTTTCCATAGACGGGAATACAATCACTGTTGCCAAAGATCTAAAGACCTTGGGTGTATACCTGGACGCCACACTATCGCAAACTAGACAGGTCAATACTATCGCATCAGCAGCAACATACACTGCAAAACTGATTCATGCCTGCAGGCCATTCCTATCCATGGAGAGCTGCATAACACTCGTTAGAGTCCTCATACTATCCAGATTCGATTACTGCAACTCCCTCTTCGCAGGCACCAATGTCTGCAACATAAAAAAAACTCCAGATCATTCAAAATAACGCTGTAAGAGCAGCTCTAAACATCTCTAAAAAAGAACACATTTCGACAGCCAGACGAAACATCCACTGGCTCCCGTACCAAGAATGCATCATTTTAAAACGTTAGCAATGACCCACAAAGACTTCTCTAAGACTGCCCAACCTACCTGTCCAGAAAAATCTCCAAGGCAAAATCCTTCAGACTTACCCGATCTGCCTACTCTCATTTACATGACATCCATAGATACAAGTGCCAGAAAGCAGGAGGAAGCAGCTTTCTGGTGATCGCGGCCAAACTCTGGAACGCCCACCCTCTAGTGCTAAGATCTGACAAATCCTTCTGGTCTTTCAGCAAAGGCCTCAAAACGTGTTTATTCTCACAAGACCCCCAAATTTAGCTGAACACACCAAATCCTACAATTCTAGGTACCGCCAACTCCACCTTGTTAGATTTGTAGCTTTATATAACTTGTACGTATCACTTTTTTTTTTTAACTCTTTATTGATTTTCAATAACATTACAAAAAACAAACAAAACATATAACATTTAACCAACAACATAACTGGCCGTATGGCACCTGGCATAGATGTCCTTTCACGTTTTCGTCTCAGAGTGGGTGGGGGATCAAGTCTTTTGGACCACCTCATTTCTCATGGCCGTTTTAGTGTTTACTTTTCACGCCATCCTGTTCTGGGGGCTTATCGAATGACTGTCCTTCACTGTTCCTCCCCCCCTCCCGGATTTTCTTCTTCACTGTCTTCTCTTTGTTCGAATAAGTTCTGCATCAGAGAGTTCCATGCCATCATTCTCTGTCCCGTTTCCCCCACTCCTTTCTGCGCCGCCTTTATCCACACTGCTGTCTCTGTCATTGCCCATTTCTTAAAGTCCGCCCACCATAGGTCTATTTTTGGGCACTCCCTTGAGTTCCACGCCATTGCTATCCGGCGTTTAGCTAATATGCATAGTAGGTCTGTCATTTTAGCCAGGTGTGCCCTGTGTCTGCCTCCTCTTGGGAACCGACCCAGCAAGTACAGTTCAGGATTCTCTTCTTGTATTCGGAGTCCACTACTGGCCACTCTCTGTCTAATTTCGGCCCAAAAGACCCGTATCACTGGGCAGGTCCAGAACATGTGTATCATGTCTGCTTGCTCTTCCGGGCAACGGGGGCATGTGCGGGGGCCTCCCGGCATCATTGCGTTAATTCTCTTATGCGTGAGGTATGCCCTATGCGTGACGTATAGTTGTGCTTGTCTGAACCGTGCGTTCCTTGATACCTTCTTTGGATATTTCAGCACCCTGGACCATTCCTCATCACCAAGGGATCTCCCGAGTTCCTCCTCCCAGTTCTCTCTGGTGCGTACCACTTGCAAATTGTTAGCTTTTAGCATTTGTTCATACAATCTGGAGGTCGTGTGTCCCCCTTCTGATATGTCGTACCATGCATCCAACTCCCCTTCCATGTCCTCTTGGTCTGGCCACTCTGGCCACCTCTTCTTGATTGTTAGTATTATCCTGTTATATAGGATGAATTGACCTTCGTGTATGTCGCAGTCCTCCACCATGTCCTGGAATTCTGCCCACTGCTCGTCTTTCCTCAAGTCTCCAATTTGTGCTGCACCCTTCGCTTCCCATTGGGATATGTATATTGCAAGTGTGTTAGGATCTGTGCCTACTAATCCCGCTAGTGGGATCTGAGCTGAACAAGGGTCCTTGATCTTCTGTAGTCTCCACGCCCTCGCCCACAATGCCATTGTGAGCTTCAGCGTGTTTGGTAGGGTCTTGAGCAGGGATTTGTCGAGCCATGGGACTTCACGTAGATAGTAGGATTTCAGTGCTGGTTGGAGAAGTGTTTTATCTATTGATTCGTCTTCTCCCAGCCATTTGACCACAAATTGCAGTTGCCCTGCTAAATAGTACTTTTCAAAATCGGGCAGCCTGATGCCCCCCTCCTCGTACTCTCTCTGTAAGGTTGTCATGGCGATTTTGCACCTCCCTCCTCCCCACAGGAACCCCCGTGTTATTGTGTTCAGTTTCTTAAAGAAGGCTCTGGGTATGGCGTGCAGAATGTTTGTGAAGTAATATAGCAATCTTGGAAGTACCACCATTTTCAGAATGGCCGCTCTACCCATCATCCCCAGTGGGAGTGTCCCCCAGAAGCCCATGGCCTTTTGTATTTTATCTAGGGCTGTTAGTGTGTTGCGTTCATGTGACTCTACGGTGTTGTGGTGTATTTCGATTCCTAGATACCGGAAGGAGTGCAGCGCCCACGCCAGACCCATGTCTGGGAGTTCATCCCGGGGCAATCGTTTTAATTCGGCCAGGGGGAAGAGGACAGATTTCTCTTTGTTGATGGAAATCCCTGAGAGTCTAGTGTAGGCTTCCGCCGCTTCTAAGAGGCAGGGTAGTTTGACGCGCGGATTGTCCACAAAGAGGAGGATATCGTCTGCATACAGTGAGACCTGGTGTACCACTCCATCTATATCTATTCCTGTGTCCTCGTATTCCGCCCTGAGGAACACAGCCCATGGCTCCAGGGCCAATATGTATAACATTGGTGATAGAGGGCAGCCCTGCTTGGTTCCCCTGTATATTCTCCATGCTTTTGAGATCTGTCTCCCTGTTTTCACTCTTGCCCTGGGGTCTTTGTATAGCAATCTAATCCATCTAAGAAACCCTTCTCCCATGCCAAAGTGGGCCAAGACACTCAGCAGCCACTTCCAGCTAACTGAATCGAATGCTTTGACGGCATCTAATGGCACTACCGCACATTCGCCCTGTCTCTGGTTTGTCTGTTCTATAACATAATGTAGTCTGCGGAGGTTCCATGATGTGTTGCGCCCTGGGACATAGCCCGTTTGGTCTGAATGGATCAGTGTGGGTATCACTAATTTCAGGCGGTTCACTAAGACCGCTGTGAGTATCTTGACGTCTTGGTTGATAAGGGAAATTGGTTTATATGACGCACACTCCCCTGGGGGTTTTCCGGGCTTGAGGATCGGCACAATTGTCATTTCCGACATGTTGTCTGGCAGTTGCGATTCCTCATATGCTTCCTGGTATGTTTCTAACAACTTCGGGGAAATAGTGCTCTTGTATGTCTTATGAAACTCCCCCGGAAGTCCATCGGGGCCCGGGGATTTGCCTGAAGGGAGTTCGGAGATCACTGTCTCTATTTCTTCTACTGTAATGGGAGCATCTAATAGTTCGGCTTTTTCTGCCGTTAGTTTCGGTAATCTTATCTCCGCTAGGGCATCCGGAATGCCTTCCGGTTCCACTTCCGGGTTAGGGGCGTGTAGTTTCTCGTAGAAATCAGCGAATAGGGTGTTTATGTGTTCTTGGTTCCTGACCTCTACCCCCGTTTCGTCTATTGGTACTGCTATGGGGTCTTTTTTGTTTTCTTGCTTAGTGAGCCATGCTAAGAGCCTGCTCGGTTTGTCTCTCTCTGCGTGCAGCCTCTGTAAGTATTTCCCATAATTTAGCTTCCCCAGTTTCTCCCAGAGTTCATACATCTTGTCCTTAGCGCTAGGAGTTCCCTCGGTTCTTCACCCGCATTTTCTGCCCTTCTTTCCTCCCCCTTAATTTCTCTTTCTAGTTTGTCCAGTTCTCTCATAATGGCTACTTTCAGCCCTTCTGTCTTCCCAATCGCCGCCCCCTTATCACCACCTTAAATGCATCCCAGAGCGTGGCACTACTTCCCACACTCCCCTCATTGTGTTCGAAGTAGTCATCTATCGTCACTTGCAAATGTTCCTCCAGTTCGCTGTCCCCCAGTGCCTCCGCTCGGAGACGCCATGTCGGTATTGGGGTTCTCCTATGGGTATACGCCCATGTTGCTAGTATCGGGGCATGGTCTGAGAGCGTGCGTGCCTTAATGTCAATGCCTGTAAATTCTATTAAGAGATTCGGCACCCGTAATTAGGTAATCTATTTGTGTGAATATTCCGTGGGGTGCGCTATAGTGTGTGTACCCCCTCCCGCCTCCGTGTACCTGTCTCCAGACGTCCACCAGCTGCAGTTGTGCGAGGGTTTTCTGGAGCTCCCTGGTAGGGGGAGCTGGTTTTCTGTACTTGTCATCTGATCTGTCGAGGAGTGGGTTCAAAGTACAATTAAAGTCTCCTGCCCAGATGAGCGTAGCTTCCCTATATCGGGCCAATTTGGGCGCTATGTTTCTGAAGAATTCTGTTGCGTCGTGGTTCGGAGCGTAGGTATTGATTTTCTAGCATACCATGCACTAGCACAAGTCTTCCCTCTGTGTCACTTTCTTGTTTTATTAGCTGGAATGGTACTCCTGGCCCAATACATATTAGTGCTCCCCTTGCATAGTTTGAATACGTGGTGCTATAAACTTGTCCTCCCCATTTCTTGCTCATTTTGGCTTGTTTTTCTGATGTCAAGTGCGTCTCCTGGAGCATTGCTATTTTGACTTTCAGTCTGTTTAACCAGGCGTACACTCTGAGCCTTTTAACAAACGCATTGAGGCCTCGCACATTCCAGGTTGCTATTGTTATCTTGTCAGGGTCCATGTGTGCTGCGCTTGTTTCGGCTCTGTCATCCCATAGCCTTCGTTTTGTGCACTGCTCTGCTTATCTTTCTTCCTTCTAGATCTCGGGGTCTTCCTCTCCTCCCCAGGGCCACCCGGCCTTTGCATCCGAGGTAACTTCCCTTGATTTGTTGCTGTGTCTTCTTGTTTCCCACCCTCTTGGGCTATTCTGTGGTCTCTCAAATTGTCTCTCTGATCGGTAGTGCCATGTGCCAGTCGGCCATACTTACTGCTAACCAATACATAAACCATAACCTTTAAACTAACGCCCAGCCACCCTACCCCTGCTCGGGCTTCGCCGCTTCTCTCGCTCTGTCCACCGAGGTGGGGCTGGCTTGCTGCAGCGTGATGCTTCCAAACTAGCATCCTAACTTGTTGAACTTTCTTCTTCAGGGGGGTGGTTTCTTGTGCGATTCTGCTGGAATGGGGCAAGTCGCTCCTCCGTCTTGTGCATCTGGCACGGTCATGTTTCTATATGTTGACGTCTTATTCTTTGGGCTAACGCTTCTTTTGTTTTCAGCAAGGCTGATTCTCGTTGTCATTTCGGTTCCTTCGATTTTGCTGGGGGAAGCCCTGCTGATCCATCCATGTGTGGACCTCTTCGGTCGAGTCAAAGAAACGTGATTTCCCTTAGTGTATTACTTTAAGTTTGGCTGGGTATAGGAGCATGTATCTTACTCCAGCTGTCCTGAGGCGCTCTTTAGTTGGGCCAAATTTTGCCCTTTGCTTTTGAACCATCGCTGTATAGTCTGGGTAGATTGTGATCTTGGAGGAGCCCTTCTCAATCACTCCCCCCTCTCTTCAGAACGATAATATTTTCTCTCTGTCCTTAAAATTCACAATCCTGGCAATCATCACTCTTGGAGGGGCAATGGGTTGAAGTCTTTTGGTCAATGCCCTGTGTGCCCTCTCCACCGTGAAGCCCTGGGACAGTTTTCCGCCACCAATCTCTTGGAATAGCATAGTCTCAATATATTCTGTGGGGTCTCTACCCTCTTCGCCCTCCGGAAGTCTGAGTATACGGATATTATTCCTGTGTGCCCTTCCTTCCGCATCTTCTGCCCTTTGTTCGAGGATCTTGATCTTCTGTATTACCTCCGACATTTGCGTTTGTGAGACTGCAACGTCCGTGGTGTTTTGTTGCACTTGCTGTTCTGTTGTCGTTACCCTATCCGTCAGATTTCTGGCGTCCTGGCGGAGAAGGCCTACATCTAACATGACAGTGTCGAGTTTGTTTTCTAAGGCCTTGAGGGCGCCTATTGCTGTGTCCATTTTGGCCTCGAGGGATGTATTGTGCTTGAGGAGGCCATTGCTGCGTCGGGCTGAACAGATTTTGTATTCCCGGGTGTTTTGGTGAAGGTTTCTATGCTGGTTTGCTTTGATTTACTTTCCGTTTTCCGGTTCGACATTCTCTTTGGGGTCCAATTGAATGCTGCATAGTGGTCAATGGATCCAGGTCCGGTCCGCTGTTAGTTGAAAGGTGTCCCGGGCTTATTTCCCAGGTCTCCGGCCGTGGGCTTTGTCGTTCGTGTGTCCCAATGTACTTTCCTCCTTCTCCAAGTTAACGCCTCTCCATGTGATCCGCGCAGAGCGCTCCCCCTATTTGTAGCGGGTCTCTGGGCTATGGGGTCCTTGTTTATCCTGCTGTTGTATTCGTCCCGACTCGTGTGGCTCTTGTTGTGGTTTCAGAGAGGCGGTTGTGGCCGATGCGCTGTACTCCCGTGTCGGGGCTCAGGTGGCCTTTCTCCCCACTGGGCTTCCTCGGCCTCGTCTTCCCGCGATGTCCTTGTCCTCGCTCCTTGTTCCGCCTCCTGAGTTGCCCTGGTTCGGCTCTAGCGCCTCTCCGGGGGGCCCCCCGCTGTTATGGGTGTTGTTTCCCTCCCTGGCCAGTTGTGCAGCACCTGTGGACTTCCTACTTTCAGGTTGCGGAGCTCCAGCGTTCTTCCTCAGCTGCTCAGGACCTCGCGCCTCCATTTTGTTTTTCGCAGGTGGCGCCTACTTTTGCTTTTTTCTCCACGATCCTTACTTCGTTTTTCCTCGGGAGAATCAGCGAGTGTTCTGCTACTGTTCTGACGTCCGTATCTGTTAGTCTGGGCTATTTACCAGTCGTTTTGTGCCGTGTGGTTAGAATCTCTGCAGGATCTCTGCGGAGCTCTGCGATCGTGCCTCCTACAGCATGGCCGCCTAGCCAAGCCCCCTTGTATGTATCACTTATGCTATGTACCATTGTAACCCTTACCTGTTAGATAACTATCTCTATATAACTTCTACTCATCACTTATGCTCTGAACCATTGTAACCATTACCTGTACCTTATGTATTACCTGTGAGTGTAACCTGTTGTAACTTAGGGCAAACAACTGCCCCCATGTAAGCCAGTGCCCAGATGCCCCCGAGTTTGATGCGCTATACAAATGTCTAAATAAATAAATAAATAAACCTTTAACATAACGCAACAGAAAGTTTCAAAAGCTCCCCAAAAATGTTTCCCCATTTTTTCCCTTTTTCCTTTTCCCCTTTGTCTTGCCGCAGACACTATAAGAAATATTCCCATCCTGTATCATTTTCTAACCCCCCAAAAATTTAAAAATCCGAAAAAATGAATTTCCCTTTTCTACTTCTAACCCCATTTAGCTGTGGCTTTGTCCTACTTATCCCCATGGGACTTCTTCAACTTGTTTCCCTTACTTTCCATTATTTAAAAAAGTGACCCATTTGAGTCACCAACCTATAAAGAAGAGGACAAAAACATTTTTCTAACTCTATCAAACATTTTAAACAATAACCTGTTCCCCTTTGTACTCCCACTTGTTTGTGAACCAGAGAATGCCCTCTGCGTTTTAGTCACCCGCCTTTTTCTTTTATTTCCAAGAACATTTTCCAGTGTTCCTTGAGAATCTCTAGTGAATCTATTTCTTTGTTTTTGTTTGTGTCATTTATAGAAAGGAAGCTAAATCATGCGGCACATGGGGCCTCATTATGACCTGTGCGGTAAGGGATTACCGGTACCGGTAAGGGCACAGATACCGGTAATCCCTTACCGCCCAATTCCGAGGTCCCTTTGTGGGTCCTCCCTTTACAGCTGGTTTTACCAGCTGTTAAGGACGGGACCCGCAAAGGGACTTTGGAGGTAATAACGGTACTGCAATTTGCAGTACCGTAATTACCGCCTTCCCCATTCCCATTGAGCCCTATAGGGGCTCAAATGGGAATGGGGAAGGGCCATGGTGAATGGGGAATTACCACCCCCGCAAACCTTGGAATGGGGCGGTAATTCCGCCATTCACCATGGCGGAATCGGTAGTTTACCGGTGGCATCCATGGCGCAAATAGCACCATGGTTACCGCCCGGGTCGTAATGAGACCCATGGTTTGTACTTTTTGGAGAAGTGGAGCGGGAAGAGCACATGCACTTCTTCGAAGACAAAGATATTTGCCAGGTCTCGGGGGAAGATTCTGAGCCAGTTCTCTTTATGTGGGTAGCTCGTAGTGCCCATCACCCGCGGGCACAGCAGTTGTTGACAGAGGCAGAAGCGTCATAGTGGTATCGCTCAGAAAGAGGGTAAAAGGCAAGGCAAGGCTGACAAAGGAAGGTTTGCCACTGCCAGAGATGGAGGAGGTGGGGCCATAGAAGGGGGTCATGCTGGTTGGTTCCAGAGGTGTTGAAAGAAGTTGCAGGGGATAGTGGGGGGCTGGGGAGGCCACCCCTATCATGGCAGTACAAGAGGACGTTTTTGTAGCGGCAGATAACTACAAGACTTCCTGCAAAATATCTCTGAGTGGCTCGACCTTGGAGTCAGAGAGAAGTGCTGTGAAGGAGAGGGTGTGGCCTAGGTGTGGGAGGAATTGTACACCCCAGAGAAGGATGAGGTTGGGGTGCTGGTTGTGTCCTGAAGGAGAATCAAGGGCAATGGGCAGAGAAGAGCGGGGTAGTCCCCAGCAGATGGTTCAGGAGGAGGAACAGACATTGTAAAGTGGGCAAGGAAGGCACAGACATCCCTGAGTTTTTGGCAGGACAGGAGGCATCCCAACTACTGACCATGCCCAGCACATCATGGGCCTGGGAGGACTTTAGCAATGGAGATGCACATTATATAGAGACAATCTGCATAAACTAATCTGAAAATTGCTAATGGCCAGTGTTGTATGTTACCTGCCAGCATGCTTCATGGAAAACTACATTTCGCATAAATGTTTTAGAGCAGGTCAATAGGTAAACACAATAGAAACAGCATTGCATATGGGTTGAGTAGTTCACGTATGTCTGTTAAAATCAAAGAAGGACCAAATACATTTCTGATTGGTTTATCTATATACGGATGACTCAGGATTAGCAAACTGTGGAAATTATACGTGAGCACCAGACTTTGCGGTGTTGAGTCCAGATCTATTTTTTTTTTACAGAAATAAATACCACATTTATGAGGAAAAATAAGCTGATGGCATGCGTTATTTTTTCATCTATTGTAGATTGAAACACGCCCCTGCATTCATATCTCCCCAAAGTGGAGAACTCACAGAGAGAGTTGCAAGGAACATCTAAGTGAAGTATCTATGAAGTAACATCACTCCATGGATCATGAGATAAAGAAGTGGATGAATGGGCGGGGATTAGTTCTAGTTCACTGAAGGACTAGTATAGGCTCCCAAGAATACAATATTGCATCATTTTATAAGAGACTAGCACAAGTACCCATTCTCTGAACGGATTCTGTAGACAGACATGATACCCATGATAACACAGATCCTCCAGGTCACAGTTCCGATTCGTTTATCGCTTGTTGTGCTTTGAACCCTGAAGTAAACTGCACTGAGAATGGGCGTGTGTGGCTGGCTGACATAACCTGGAGGGTTGGGGGGAGGTGAGAGTTGGTGTGCTGCTACAGAGTTATAAAACAACTATTATAATAATAATAGTACTAGGATATTCTGTGCTCTCTCCCCACCTGTCACCTCACCCTGACGTGGTGCAGTTCACTGAGGTGAATTGTGATGCAAATATCTTGGAAACTGTGCATCCTGGGGACGGGACCTCGAGTTCTGTTCCTCGTGTCGGGACCGGTCCTTCTACGACCACATGGATGTTTCACCAATTTTAGGCAACTGTCACATGTGGGAAGGTGCTGAAATCCGGGGAACAGGGTGGGGTGTCCAAATGTCATGTAGCTGGTAATGTCCAGAGGGTTATGACAGGTAACTATGCAAAATATGGTGCAGATGGGTGAAACACTATGGAATTGTATAAGAAACAATGCTTCGACAAGCCACAAACCCACAAACTAATTTGGACTTGTGCTGAAATCCGGGGAACAGGATGCAGTGTCCAAATGTCATTTAGCCAGTAATGTCCGGAGAGCCTTAATAGGTAAATATGCAAAATTTGGTGGAGGTTGGTGAAGCAGTGGGAAATTTTATCAGGAACAACACTTTGCCACAAACCCACAAACAAATGTTGACTTTTGCCAGGGAAAGGGGTGCGGTATTGAAATGGCATGTAGATAGTCCAGAGTCCAGAGGCTCCTAACAGGCAATTATGCAACATTTGGTGCAAATTGGTGAAACGGTGTGGAATTGTATAAGGAACAATGCTTCACCACAAATCCTGCCACAAACAAACACATTTTGACTTTTATAGTAGCTGATTCTATTTATGATGTATCAGAAAGGGACAGTTTGGGCACTTTAATCATGTGGTATACTTGTTTTCAAAATGAACATTACAATGTTTTTTTTTTAATTGTTGGGACATGAGGGTTCTAGGCATTCTCTAAACGGTTTCAAATGGGTACAAATTCAGCACAATTTTTCTCCACAATCATTTGCAAATAGTTTAAGCCCCCATACCCGCGTACAGACTCAGGCATCAGACATCCTTTGGGTTCGGGCTCCCTGGTCGCACTGTTGCCGCCGGGCATGCCCCGTTTATTTATACGCCACACGGCAGAGTGCAACATCACTCTGCCGACAGCACCACACATTGTGTAAGGGGATGCAGCAAGCCCTATTTGGAAATTAGATAAATGAACAAGAGATTCATTTATTTTGCCAGGCAATTAGAAAATTGGGTGCAGAATCATATGACCTTTGGAGCCATTTGGAATATGAAGTTATGAATATGAAGAGTACAGAAAGAGACAGAGTGAGAGATAGGAAGCAAGAAGGAGAGAAGGGAGGAATTAAAGAAAGAGAAAATAAAAAAAGGTAGCCTGAAAATGAGGGTGAATGTGAGTAATAGAATAGAGAGAGACGGAGCGGTAGAGAGAAAGGAGGTGAAAGAGACAAACAGGGAAAAAGAGACAGTGAGAGATAAACAAAGGGAAAGACTCAGCCATACTTGGCTAGTGCAGTTATGTGTAGGTTTTGTGTTGATTGGCAGGTGACACTTGCATCATCAACTATTTTCCTTTGCAATTGTAGCCTAGCAGTGTGATAAACTACCAGCCAATGAATGTCATATGGAAGCATGACACGAATATCCCAATAAATCTTCCACAGCAATGAACACATGATAAACAATGACATGTATCTTGTTGCTTCACTGTGCACTGTTTTTTTAAGCTATGCTTTGTTGCCTTATTTAAACACTTTCATATTATAGCCTAATATTGTTTCTGCATTAAAAAGATCAGAAGTATAAAAACATGTGGTGACAATGGGCTTCATCACAAGTGAGCCGGTCCGGAATGAAGCTGAAAGTAACAAATTTACCGGCACCTTTTCCCAACCGGTTCACTCCGTGTTTGCCGGTAGGGGCTGTGAACTACCGACAGGCCAAACCTGCCGGTAGTTCAGGCCCCTACCAGCAGATAATTCACTGAAGCACTGGCATCGTTAACAGTGGTGCCGGTGCTTCAGTGATTCCCATCCCATGGAGTTCTTTTGGACTCCATGGGAATGGGAATTTACTGTTCTCCCACAATGTCCTGGTAATACTGGGATATCGAGCGGGGGAAACAGTAAGCCATGGTTGCCGGTAGGCCGCCAGTGCTACAGGCATTTTACCGGCAACCTCGTAATGAGGCCCAATGTCTCTTTAGAGGTCTGATCTGTGCTATTTTGATCAGGTTTTCCCTGGTCAATCAAGGCATTGAGTGGGAAAGACAGTGGGCCTCATTACGACCCTGGAGGAAGACCATGGTGCTATCAGCACCATGGTCCATACCGGTAAGTTACCGACTCCGCCATGGAGAAAGGGGGAATTACCACCCCATTCCAAGGTTGGCGGGGCGGTAATTCCCCCTTCCTCCATGGCCCTTCCCCATTCCCATTTTTGCCCCATAGGGCTCAATGGGAATAAGGAAGGCGCTAAGTACGGTGCCGCAAATTGCGGTACCGTAATTAGCACCAAGGTCCCTTTGCGGGTCCCTACTTTAACGGCTGGTCTACACCAGCCGTTAAGGTCGGGTCCCGCAAAGGGACCTCGTAATTAGGCGCTAATAGGTTAACGGCGCCGCAGCCTTTTACGGCGCCGTTAGCCCATTAGCGCCTGGGTCGTAATGAGGCCCAGTGTTTGTGTTTCTCCTTTCCATGACGAGGAACCAACAGCGTCACTGCCTGCATCTAATTTTGAGGCGAACAAAAAGACTTGAAAACCTCTGGACTTTCATCCGCTTTTTCCATATGCAAAAATCAGGCAGAATCCATAGAGATGTACTGTAATAACAGACCACCCCTACGCATACATTCTGAACAACATTATTAATCACATGCAGTAATTTGGGAGTATTTTCTGTCTGGGCTTGTAAAAATCTGGTGGCGCTAATTGAGCAGGTCATGTGCTCTGACTAAACTGGTGGCTCATTTGAAATAAGACTGATAGTTTACTTGGTCTAGTTTGATCTGTACAGAGATTATGGTAGCCATTTATACCCCATTTGTGTTGCTGCTGTTATGTAGTAAAACAGAGTACTGTGCATCCTAACAGGTAATAAATGAAATTGCACGCTGATGTCCTATGGTTCAGTTTCCAGTTGATCACCAGGCATAATACTACCGCTGCCTATTAAAAGTCTTTAATGTGAGGTGTCTGTCACGCTTCTCTTTTGCAGAACACAATGTCAATTACGTTTGTTCTTACATTTGTTCTTGTCAGTTCTGATATGCACACACATTATTATTTGAGGTGGGCCAACTCCCCCAAAAGTGACCTGTGAAATGTCATGGGTCACTGACCTAAAAAGTGACCCACGAAATCTCCTAGGCCACTTTTGGGGTGCAAATCAGAACGACACACCCTCCAACTACTCATTGTGGCGTTCCACTATCATCTGCAGCACCCCATGAATGGTTTACAGCATGTTTTTTTTATTTACAATGAAAGAGCACTCGAAACAGAAACATGTTTTACATGTGGGGTTTTGCCATGCTCCACTAGGAAAGCATGGCATGGCATCCCCCTACGGGGAATGGCAGTAGCATGCCCTCTCTCTTATGGTCCCCATGTTCTTTCCCTCAGTAAACTGCAACCTTTCCTGACAAACCTCTGGAAAAAATGGAGAGGTTTGTGAGACCCAAAACACCAAAAATTCGGGTTTTGCACAGACCGATTCGTCCATCCCTAATAGTTAAGATCAGAGGAAGATAAAGAGCAACATTTCTCAAACCCTGACTATGTCAACATTTCTGGCATTCATATACTTATTAATCTTTTGCCATTATAAGCCCAGGCATCACCATAACATAACGTGTATTTGTATGTTCACCCACAGAAGGGCAACCTAGTGCTGTATTGTTAGCCACATCATTGCTACTCATTTCATGCACCTAAGAAGGATGAAGCTCTGAGCCATTCGAACATGTGACCTTGCAGGGACACCGTATGAGGGAGGAGGGGTGAGGGTGAGATGGGGTGGGTAAGGAAAGTGACGAGAGGGGGAGGGGGCAAGGAAGCCAGTTACCAACTTGTATCCTGTGTCATCCTTCATCTGTGCCTTCCCTGGTGGGAGCAGGGGACACGACAACTTGGTGATGAGACGGACACTCGTGTGCATCCGCCCGTCTGAGGCAATTACTGCCGTGCTCTGTGGCATGGGTCCGTGCCTGTGGTGGGCAGGTTGCCGATCCTGTGGTGCACCCAAGGCATCCACCCTAAGATGCCTGATCCTGCAGCGCACCCAGACCATCCATTGTTCGCATTGGTGGCGCTGCACCAATGCCTGCTTTTCCACCCACACATCCAAGCCTGCCCAACTAAGTGGACATGTGCGGCCCATTAACTCCTACACCAGGGCCAACACCAGGGCCTTCCTCCTGGACCACGATATTGCTTCCAGTCCTGATCCAGGGCCTCACAGATCCAGCTGCTAAATACCTCTGCTCGTCTGAACTCCCTCACACGGTCCACGTAACCTCTGCATCATTGAAGCCTCTCGTGCACTCTGAGTCGCCCTTTAAAAGTAAAGAAAAATAATAATACAGCGAAGGGGAAATGAAATCAAACATCAATTGACAGACCACTAGTCAAAAGAAGGATACCAGTACGCACAGTGTGCCAGCAGTACAGGCTGAACAGGCAGCACCACCATTGCCGTACAACATGAATAGAGCATCATTTTTGCAAAAACCATTGCCATTTGAGTTGGCACCACAAACTGACAAGGGTTCGAGGTGGTTAGAATCGGTGAAAACTTTGAGGACTTTATTAAGGCAGTAGGAGACAGGAATGCAACTGATATGGTAGATGTCTTCACCAACCTAGTGGGCAGGGAGGTGAAGACAGTCATCAAATTGCTCCAGGATGCAGAGATGCAACAGTGTGAGGTGCTAATCTCAACCAAACATTTGTAGAACAATGAAATAGAGACTATGAGAGGTTTACATTTAACCAATGCAGCCAGAGGGCTCATGAAACGATGGATGAGTATGCCCTCTGCCTATAGAAACAAGTGACACGCTGCCAGTTCAACAATTTCTCTGAGGACAAGGCCATCAAACTACACATCATTGAGGGGTGAACCTTGTCCACAGTCAGAAAACAACTGTTGAAGAAACCCCTCCCACTAGCAGAAATACTTGACTTGGCCAGAGTGTATGAACATGTAGACTAACAAGTGTCTCTCATGGAGGCGCCAAAACCAACAGCAGCAGTGGCAGCAATGCTGCTGACACCGAATACAGCTCAACAAACAATGAGAGAACATGCATACTTACGCCAAACAGCGCATCTGCGATCCACAGATAGCGTGCACATAAGACCCGCTGCCATCATGAGACCATCCACACACCAGGGGGACACGCCCCTGCTACAGATGCAGATTCCTGTTCCCCCACACAAATCCGTGCCCGGTGTTGGATGCCATTTTGTCTTCAACATTATAGAATACGCCCAGCCATATTAGCTTGCTTTCAAAGCTGGAGGAATACATTCACATTAGGAAAGTGTTTGTCCTGGGAATTAAGTTTTACATTTCACATAACAAACCATGGGGGAAGAAAGGATGCAAGGTCTCCTGTGAGCTTTGGCTGGGGTCTCTTTGCCAAGGTAGAGATCAGGCAGAGAGGTTTGTCTCTGTCACCAAGTTATGGTCATTGTGTCCTGAGAAGCAAGGCTATGCAAACTTTCCACTAGATACTAAATTGCATGCAATGACTGATTTATCATAAACCTTGAGGCTGTGTCTAGACATGTACGTGATCACAAAAAGAGTATGTTAATGAAATATGTACTTGTTCTTTGCTTGTTCTAGCATATCTGTGTTTGAGATTTTGGGCAATAACAAGGCAGGTGGGACATAAAACATTTGTGCATTACCCAGAGAAATGAGACGGTGTGTGGTGTTATTTTATTTCTGCTCTGCCACTCCTCCTAAATGCCCCTGCAGATGTGAGAGTCTGAGATGTGAAGAATTTGTCCCAACAGAGTGGTGCCTTCTGGACTCGTATTTTTCCGAGGAGGGGCCGACATGCTGTTGATGGGTGGGAGCCGTGCTCCGACAATGGGGTAAGTGTGTGCAGCTGCTTTCCCTGCAGCCATTGCATGTGCTATTTTTAACTGTGCCATCCTCTTTAAGCAAATACAAAGCACATATTTTCGCTTCTGAATGGGATGCCTGGGTTTTAGAAGGAGGAGTTTTTTTCAGTTACGTGATTATTTTAGGTTTATATGTTTTAGAGTTTGTTTTTTTGTTCTCTCTGGGGCGTTGAGGCAAATACTCGCCCTTTGTTGTCTCTGGGCTGTTGTGGCTACCCTTTTGACTTGTCTCTGGAGTGATTTTTGCTAGTTTCTTCCCTTAAAGAGAGAATGGGTAAAACACTGTCATGTAGACACTATGTTGGTTACCCACCTGCCACGCCTGCGGGCAAGATGGTGTGAGCCTATTTGTTGTTAAATGGCATTTACATACATCTGGCAAACAGGGGATGAAAGAATTCCCACAATCAGGTTAATTTGATCAGGGGAGCTAAACTCTGTCCGGGTCCTGCTGGACTCTAAAGGATATAAAGCTCATCCAAGGGAATGGTAAGCCTCTGCACTATGGAGTAAAGAAGCATCACAGAAAACGGAATTACTTTTACCGAATCATAGGGAAGAACATATTAAATTAAAGAATATGTTGCATGATAAAAAGAATAATGATACAAATGAGCATGCCCTTTGCCCAGTCTTCACACCCACCAGTCCACTGTCCACCAATGACAATGATCCCCCGCCTAACTATTTTCCTCTGGTGGCAGCACATAACCAGATACTTCCCTCAGCCGCTACACCAACTACACAGGCATCAGGCACATCACCTGACACATTTACCTCTGAATTTCCTGGCACGTCTGCACAAATAGCACGTGTACTACAAAGAATAGGGAATCACTGAGACAGCCCGGATAGGACTGTCTCTCCTTACATCACCACCACTAGCGCCTTTACAGACTTTGCCCGAACCTCGCAGAGTAAAGACTCAACAGTTACAACTTTGCATTATAATTTGCAAAGCAGGAACTAGTTAGCTTATGGACATTGAAAGACAGACGTTCTTAGCTGAATTGTTATAACAAACTTCAAGTGTCAGATGTTAGAGTAAACTGGTGGGAAAGGACATCATGTAATTGTCCTCAACAGCTTGTAGAAGTAGATAGCAGCAATAGTGATGAGGTGATTTTAGATTTTCCTCGCAAGCATTATATTCATTATTTCCACGCTATCTACAACTGACTCTCACTCCAGACCCCTACATTCCTCAGGCACCAACTCTCTGTGTGTGAAGTGCTTTGCTAAATAGGCTCCCTCCTATTGAACAGCCCCCCCCCTCCTCTTTGTCTTGAGCCGGATGCCCTCAAATTCCATACCTCCTCACGACCTTCCTTTTCACCTCCTGCTTCCCTTCGTCCCTCCTCCACTAAACCCCACAGTTGCTGGGATTGGTGACCAGGGCCCTTCAGTCTCAGCTGGCTCCCAGCACTTGCCTTGGTACCCACTGGCCTATGCCTCCACAGGCCTGTACTTATTTATTGGAAGCTGAGCACTCTCACCAAGTCACTTAACAGCTGCTTCTCCCTAGAACTTCACTCTTTGGTACACCTAGCACTTACGCCCACTTCCTCATCCCTTGTTTGTCTCTGCACTGCACTTGCACGTTCTGAGTGCTCACAAGGCCTAGTAGGTCCGTCGCTATCTTTCATTGGTATATTTGCTTTCTTTGTCATGTTCCCTTTCTGTTGCCCTCTGGGCGTTTAAAAACACGATTTACTTAATGTATAAGCACCTTACAAATGTGCAATAAATAAATAAATATAATCTTCCCACCGAAGATTGGACTTTCATAGTACTAGATGCTACAGATGTTGCATCGATTCCACGTCACAGATTACCCACTGGTTATAAATAGAGGCATGTATTAGCTAAATGGTCAGTGCATGAATGTTACTGGGATTGTGAAATGTGCCAAGCCAACATTCTACGTGCATACCAGTTTTAGCAGTCCCAAAGAACCTCCCCTTTTGAGAATTCCTACCAGGTTGGAGAAGGGAGAATTAGTATTATGGTCCTACAAAATAGATTAGCCCTTGACATTACTCTAGCAGCACAAGGAGGTGCCTGTGCTCTCATCAACGAGTGGTGCTTCGTTTTCATATCTAGTAACAAACAGCAGATACATAATCATGCAGCGCACACAGAGAGATTGGTGGTCAGCATTCACAAGTATGTTTGGTAGCTGAGGGTCAAAAGTCGTGATGTTTCTTCTAGCAGGCATATTCATATTAGTTATAGGTTGCTTGGTTTTCAGGCTGATCTTGGCCTGGTGCACTAGTAGCTTGAATAATATTTCCACAATACCATTGCCTACTCTCCCTGACACAAGTATACAGTGAATAGGACATGCCAGGATGAATATCTTAGACTGACTGGGATTGCAGAATAATGATTCATAGTATAAAACTATAAGAGTGGTAAACAGTGAGGTACCATTTTGTCTTCAACATTATAACAGAAGCCCAGACATTTTAGCTTGCTGCCAAAGCTGGAGCAATACACTCACATTAGGAAAATGTTTGCACTGGGAATGGAGTTTCACATTTCACATAACACACCATGGGGGAAGGAAGTAATGCAAGGTCGCCTGTGAGAAATGGCCGGGGTCTGTGTGCCAGGAAGAGATAAGGCATGGAGGCTACGCCACTCCCCCTAAATGCCCCTCGTCCCCCCAGTTGCGAGAGTCTGAAATGTGAAGAATTGGTCCTAACAGCAGCTTTTACACAACAATACAGCAAATGTGGCCAGGGCCATATCCAAACCGTTTGCAGGTATGGATGTCAATTCCCGACACAACAACCCTAAGGCACTGATCAACAAAGGAACGTGGTACATTACCTGACAACTGAAGAATTACAAGATGAATGTTATGAGATACCGGTCGAACAATTGGACATCCATGACCAACACGCTGAATATGCAAACCTCATGACAGAGGAGGTGGATGAGGAAACGTCTCTGTAAATAACTGTCCAAATGCTAGGACAAGCTGTCCAACTGATTTGATAGAGGAGTGACTGTCAACATCATAGCTTAACAATAATTTTGTCTCTTTAACCTGGAACAAAGATTATCTCTGTCCACAGCCCACATATTTCAGTGGGCTACCCAAGAGCCTCTCCCCTGTGTTGGCCAATTCTCCCATGTGCTTCGCTATGGCAACATTGAACTGCTTTTTTAACGTCCTTCAAACACCTGCACTGAGTAGATGCTTAATTTATTTCAAGTTGGCCAAACGATTAGGCCTCATCAAAATCATGTGCCATATGGAGACACAGCAGCAGCCACCAAGGTATCTAGGCATGGTGTCGAAGGGTACACTCCAAATACTATTCCTGAAATTGATGATGGCCCTGCAAGCCCTCAGGGGTCTCCCGATTACCCTACACATCAACGGGGCTGTCTGAATGGTTCCACAGCATCCTTGATGGGTTGGATTCCACCTGCAACAAATGGTATCAGAAGAACTGGGATGCCTTCTGGTGGATTACATCATTGAAATTACCCACACCCTGGATCTTGCCGGTGGTAATAGTGCCCAAGAAAGGGAGCACATTAGGCTCTGTGTTGACATGCAGATTTGTAGATAATCGGTTGTATAATTATTCCCAACACAACTTTTGAAAGAGAAGGTCATCTAGGCCCAAACATTGATGACAAGATTATCCGGCTGTATAGCGCAGAAACGTTTCCCAAGCTAGACCTCATTCAGGGGTACCACCAGCTCCATCTCTACCTGTGTTCCAGGCCCACAACCAGTTTTGCAACTCATGAAGAGCTATGCAGAAACATAAGGTCAATTTCGGGATCTCCTCTGCAGCAGATCCCATATGACACATGATACTATAAGACACATCCTGCTACGATTCCATCAATTCTTTAATATCAATGATAGTCTAGTATTTGGGTGCACTAGGAAGGAACATTACCAGATGCTGATGGAAGTGTGTCAGTCACTCATTGATGCAGGGCTGACACTCAACCTGGAAAAGTGCGAAGTCAACAAGTCCAATCTCAAGTTCTTCAGACATATTTTTTTCAAAGCAAAGGATCATCCCATACCCTGTGAAGGTGCACAAATTGACCAACTCCTGACACCTACGATGTTAGCTGACCTCTACTCCTTTCTAGGCATGGAGGGTATTATTTGCGATACATCAAGGATTATGCCATGACAACATAACCCCTGAGACAGCTGTTAAAAGCAGAAGCCATGTTTCGGTGGACACGCCCATGCCAACTGGCCTTTGTAGACATCAAACGCGCCCTTGCAAATGCACACCACATAGCATACTTCGACCGCAAGAATACACAGAAGTCACTGTGGACTCCAGCCCGATAGGACTTGGTGCCATCTGGCCCAATTCCCTCAGGATGCATCACAAGATGAATGCATTGTTGCAAATCTCAGTAGGGTACTTTCCAAGATGAGGCTGGCTTACTATCAACTTTAGAAGGAGAGCCTCACAGCGGTGTGGGCATTTGACCACTTCCATTATTTCCTTGTTGGCAAGCAGGGGGTCCACGCTGGTTACTGACCATCCTTGAATAGAATGGTGGGGAATGAGGCTTCAGGAGTATGACTATAACATCATATGTTGGGCAGGGAAAGACCTTAACCCGGCAGATATTATCTCAAGGAACCTGACTGCCCACACACAGTCACCAGACGGTAAGCTGGGGGAGGCATAAATCAACTATTTAGCAGAACAAGCTTTTCCGCCTGCTGGGTTGGTAAAGAATGTCTCAATAGCATCCAGGAATGACCCCACTATACAGGCGGCAAACCCACCAGAAAGACAACCAGTGGAGGGGGTATGAACAGCAGATTGTTGAGATTTAGGGAGTTCACAGATGAGATCTGAAAAAAGCTGACAGCTGTTCACACAGATCTTGCCGCGTTGGCAGACACACTGCTCCTAAGAATGGCACGCCGTTGGCCATCCCACCTGCATTGCGCAAGGCTGTCATCGAAGTACTACATAAGGTTCACTGGGGAGTGATCAATGCCAAGAGGTTGCTACAACAGAGTGGTGTCCTGGCATTGATGAAATGGTGCAGTCAATGATTTAACACTGCAGGGCTTGTCAGATGACTACAAGAGCAAACCCACCATTGCCAGTAGAAATAATGAACTTAACGGACAGTGTGTGGCACACCGTAGCAATTGATATTTTACGGCCTGACTCAACAGGGTTTGTGTGTCCTGTTATTCATAGATGAATACTCCATATTCCCCATCACGAGGGTAGTATCATCAACAAGCTTTAGGTCAACGGCCCAAGCCATGGATGAAGTATTCAGCCAGTGTGGGCTTCACTGTAAAAGGGGTTCGCCAGGCTGACAGTCCATTTGGGGTTTTAACACCACAAAATAATGCTGTTGTGGCTCCAGGCCAATGGAATGGCCGAGAGGTTCATAGGGACAATGAAGAGGACAGCCCAAAAGGCAGATGTTGACAATGTACCTTTGCAACAAGCATTGCGCAAAGTGCTGAGACAATATAGAACGACGCTGCATGAATCAACAGGAGTGATGCCCGCTGAGCTCATGATGGCTAGGCCTCTCAAGACAAGGTTGCTGAGCTGCATCACACCTACGAACATAAGTGATGAAGACATCCGAGCAAAAGACAACCAAAAGAAGGATACAGCGAAGGCATACACGGATCAGCGAAGAGGAGCATCCAAGAAAAGCTTTGAGATCAGAGATGAGGTATTGGTGCAAAAAAGACAGACAAGAAAGACAGATCCCTGGTACATGACTTACCCTGCTATGGTAGTGCTGCAGAAAGGATCCATGGTGACTATTGCTCTAGAGGACAACAAAGTGACAAGGAATGTGTCACATTTCCATCCATTCTGGAGGTCAGTAGAACAAGGAGTTGAAGGAGAGGGTGACCAGGAGACACTGGTCAGGAGGAAGCAAGACAGGGTGCTGGAGAAGATGGTTCAAGTACAACACCTAATATGCAGATTCTGCAGGTACGATCCCAGGGAGTGCTTTGTTGGCCTCACTGATGGATGGAAGAGATATTGAAATGGACAGATAAGAGGCGGGAAGATGTTGTATGCTTGGAGGGACACTGTACACGGGAGGAGGGGTGAGCGAGAGATGGGTGGAGTAAGGGAAGTGATGAGAGGAGGAGGAAGGAGGTTCAGCTTCAGTAAGGCAATAAAGAGTAAGGTTGCCTTCCATGCTTGTCTTCTGTGTCATCCGTTATCAGTTCTATGTTCATTTTTCTAAAGTCATTTTTTCTATGTTTTTTTGCTGAATTTTCTTTTCGTGAAAAAATAAATCTGCATTTTCAGGGGGGTTCCCCCTAACCCTCTTCCCCTATTAATGTAACTCTATTTGCGACCCCCATACCACTTATATAACCTTCCCCATAACCCCATGTTTTTCAATGGGTTTTTTCAAGAGAAAGTAATTCGGCACAAAACCCATAGAAAGAATTACTGTAGGCAATGAACGTTGTAACCCTTTATCTGTGCCTTCCCCTGTAAGAGTGGTGCCACGACACCATCTACTGTAAACATTACTGCAGTCAGCTACATTCCCAGATGAAAAACATTTGCTATGGTAGGCATGCCATGTAAGGTATGTAATCAAATATCAGTAATCACCATCAAAAGCCCAGGGACTCATACCATTGCCTGGGTTTACCATTACATTCTAAGATATTCATATCATGAGAAGCGTATTGTGAATTTGGGGTGGAAGGTGGAAAATGCCTACACAGCCACTGTGAACCTGCACTTGTTTAAGTGTAAGTGCACATCCTGTTCGACCCCCTTCTTAAGGACCTTTCCCCCCAAGGCACTCCGTATGATGTGCATTTTTTGCATGGCGATGCACTACTTTACATGTTTAAGAAGAACAACAGCGCCCACTGTTGAAAATACAGTACTTAGTCCAGTCGGTAGACGACGTCAGAGGGAGGAATGTGTCCTGGACGTGCATGAACGCTCATTTCACATGGAAGTTGTGGGAGGAACATAAAATGCTTTGTCATGTTAGGCTGCATTATGCGTAGCCATGTGAACCACTGACGCAAAAAGCGTCAGCACTGTTTACTACAATGTCTGTCACTATGAACAACACTGACAGGTCCAATAATGTGGGGTGTACGTGGTGACACACTCCCAGCAATCATTTTCAGACTAAAAAAGGGCACGTGTCCTTGACAACTAGAATACAAACAGTAGGTCTTAACATTCTAAACTAATCTGTTTTGTCTCACACTTGTAGATAATCAGTTGTAAAAAGATAGCTACCAATAAAAATGAAAGATCTTTGCTTCGTGATCATGTGAGGCTGACCTCGTGCCTTGCCTCGCACGGCTTTTGTTGTGGCAATTAGGAGCCCAATCAATTGAAACTTGAAGCCCACTCTGCTTGTGCTGCAGCCTCCTCTTAGACATGCGTGCGGCAAAGGTACATTAACAAGCCAGGCTTTGCAGGCTGTTGGAAAAACAGCAACTCACAGCGACAGGAATGGAAAACAGCTCTGTCACGTACGCGCTACTCGCTGGTTAAAGCATTGAGACGCTTTGTCTAACATTGCAACAGGCACACGTCTGTTCGCCTGCAAGATATGCCTAGTTCCCAAATCATTGGTTTAAAATGTTTCAACTAATGCGCTTTGCCTACTTTGCTAAGCACACTCTTTCCCCAAACAGCGTGTGTGTTACTATATGGTATGCAGAGTTTATATCAACAATGTTATATTGAAAGAACATGTATCGAATATTTCATATCGACATTTTTTTTATAAAGAATGCATTTAAGGGTGGGGTAAGAGGTTAATTATTTTTGGGAAAGCTTACAGTGTGTTTTTAGGGGTCGGAAATGGGGATTTGGGGGGAAAAAGTGCATTCACTATAACATTTTTCGTTATAAAAGTTTCGATATATAATCATTCTTTATGTAATATCTCGATATAAAGACATAAGGAGCAACACAAAATGTATGCACAAAATCCATGCTTTAACATGTTATACATTAATTTTACGTTCCTGCCAATTTTAATGTTGATTCCTGACCGTGGAGTGGGCAGGATCCCTCCTCCCCAGCCTCACGCCGGAGCAGCAGGAACAGCTGATCACCATTCCTGCGACGCACCGAAGGCAGACGCAAGCAAGGTGAGCGCACCCGCTGTTGGAAGGCTTTCCCCACTACAGCCCCGACGTCCGGCTCTGCCCTCTACTGCATAATCCTTTTGAACTCTGATTAATTCCTAATAACAAGTTCTGTTCTTTTTCTATGTGCATCCAAGGCCTGATCTCAAAATGACCGCCTGGAGCCACAACAAAGCTAACCAGCATGTTGCCTAGCAACGTAGGCGCTTATCACGAGCACCAATCTCACGGCAGTTGGAAGACGCCGGCTGCGGCCCACGGCTAAGGCCCTGTTTGCGCCTGTTAGCACACTGGTGGTGCGCCACCCTTCCATGCAACCTATCTACCTAGGGTAAGTCTCATTGAGCATGAGTGGAGAGGGGGACCCTTAAGCCCCCCCCCCCTATTCCCATGCTTCCCGAGTGGGCCCAGTCATGGCTGCTTCAGGCCCAGGTCCCTGGGGCACTCATGCAGGAACACCTCTGAGAACCATCACCCCTTTCGTACAAGTACATCCATGGGTGCTGCCATATTCCTGTGCGTACCCTTGTACAGCAAAACCAGGACTCCATTTTGTAACATACAGACTCCACTAGCAAATAGCAAAAGGCCATTCAGATTTCACCCCAGTCTGTAGCCATCTCTGTCAAGTGAACAGCCAGCGCGGCTCTCCCCCCCACACCTCCTCTCTGCCGTCCACATAACTGCCCGGTTCCCATAAGAAGGCTGGCAGCAGGAATGCAACAAAATCCACACTGTATCACTTGCCGTCCAACACCCTCCATTGATTCAGATGCAGCCCAGGGGGAGAAGGCGAGAGCCAGGGCTATCTCTCTCTGTAAACCTGCCCTGCACCCCACAGACCCTGGCCATAAAAACCTAATCCCTGTGTACACCCAGAGCAAAATCAACAACCAAAAGAGACCCTTAAATCAGTGAACGTATTTTCCTTCCTGACCTACATGAGTAAAAGGATGTCTTCTCAGTGTGTGTGAGTTGATATAAACCTGCTGGTACCTTAAAAAATCTAATGAGTAAACAATGTAAATACATATACATGTGCCGCTGGAAGTTCCCATGCTGACCTGTTATGTTGACTTATAATGTTGAAATGTGTACATGACTAATTGTAATTTCATAACAAGTAATGAACTTTAGACCTGTGCAAGCTCACACAATGCTACCTCATTGTTGATAATTCAGAATGTAATTATATGCATGCCATTAGAAAACCTCATATAAACTTTAGTTGCTCTCAACTGCCCTTGTTCTGTGATTAGTTGTTAGCAATTTCTCTCTCTTACCATCCCCTGCTTTAGTGTTATGACCTTGCCCAAATTGTATGGAGTCAGAAGGTGTCATAAGTGTATTTCACTTAAATAATAAACCAGATAAATGTATATGAGACAGTAGCCCGCTATATGCAAATATAAAGGCCTCCAGCCATCATGTTGTGTGAGACCAAAAAGCCATGAAAGGGGAGCCTAAACCCATCTCTGATCACCCTGGCCTCATAAAGAGTTATGCTGTTTGGACACTGAGTCACTGAAGCCCATCTAAAAGAAGTGCACGTCTAAGATGAAAAGTATTCTTTGTAATCCAGTCACAGTAACCATATACCCCAACCTTCCTCTTGTCAATATTGAATGAATGCCCCCGACCATACATTGACCCTAAAACCCCCCACCCCCAACTCTGTTCGAATATGCTTGAACAAAAGAGTGATATCCTTGATAGAAACATGTAATTGATGTTCAATAATGAATAAGCTTGCCTTGTTTTTTCACGTGCAACCTGCTGGCCTTGCCACCGGACGAACCGGTCAGACGTATGAATGGATGGGAATGTGTGGCCACAAGGGCAAATGTTACAGGAGTAGAATATCAATGTGTCAACCCATCGGATGTCGGACGGATGAGCCCAGCTGAAAGTTTGACCCCACGTATCACATCCTCTCGTCACGTGCCCATGGACCAATCAGCCATCACCGACCATATAGCACCCATAGGTGCCTCCTCTTAGTGACCAATCCCGATCAAACATGTGCCCCTTGGGCCTTCCCCTTGCTGATGACCTAACACGTGTATAAAAATGAATTGTAACATGTTTTCTGCAGAGCGCTTTCGGCAGGAGCATAGTAGATTCTGTTTGCCCTAACTTTAGATAAAACGCCTTTGATCGCACTCTCACTTGGTCTTAGTCTTATTCCCTCCTGGGATGTACCTTTATTGACTCTGTTGGGTGATTTACCAACAGGCCTGGGGGCCTCTCACTTTCAAGCACTTGACTTCTGGAGCGCCACCCTACCTGCTTCTTCATCACACTTGGTAGGACAACATACCCACAAACTTGAAAGAACTGCCATCCGTATCTCAGCATTTTTCTACTCTCACACCTGTGTCTATCCCTGAGTGTATCTCCCTGACACCACCACTCCAAAATGCACACGATATCCACCTGATGCCACATTTTTCACTGCACTGACCAGCTTGGTTTCCCACGACATTCTAACGCTGTTTATTCACTGCTCGCTTCCTGTGTCTCCCGCGAGCATTTCACACGCAATCTGTTTATGTCCACTATCGGCTCAACCTTGATTGTTCTGTCACAATATTTGTCTGCCCCCATCAGACTATTCCCTCTTGGGATTGTATTGCCCAATCTGTGCCCAATCTGCAGTGCTGTACTTATTTGGATGCCATGCCACACTTCGTGCTTTTCTGTTAGACAGCCTCCCACTGATTGCACTGCCCTACCTGTACGCATCCTTCTGATGCACCTTTTGATTATACTGCCCATAAAATGCCCCTCCTGATGACTGTACTTCATAGATTGCCTTGGCCAACCTGTGCTCTTCCTCTGGATTGTACCTTTGACTGCACTGCACGTATTCTATTACCTAAACTATGCCCTTTCTTTAATTGTACTATTGATTGCATTGAACATACTGTATTGCCTAAACTGTGCCCTTCTGTGATTGTACCATTGACTGCACTGCACGTATTGTACTACCTAAACTGTTTCTTTCCTTTGTATGTACCATTGCCTGCTTCTCACAGATGCATGCCCAAAATGTGCCCATCTATTAAACTGTACCTATTTGTGCGCCTCAATCAGATGGCATTTTATTGAATGCAATTACTCTAATTGCACGCCCCCTCACACAAATGCATCCCTTCTCGACCCATAACCCAGCTCACCAGCACTCATACCAAATATCACCAACCACCACCACTCTTCTCTTCCTCATCGCGCAGACACTTCTCTTACCCATACCCTGACTCACCTACACCATGCTTCCTACTCACACACTCACTACACCTATAACTCCCCAGCACCAATTCTCAACAACCCCTGTGTTGGCTTCACTCCCCAGCCAATTCGCAGCCAATCCTATCGATCATATCACTCTACACACCAGACTCTCCAGGCTTATGTCTCTCTCAGAGCCTAGAGTGCACCCTTACTTCCCTCTCACCACTCACCTTAGAAATCTCAGACTTAGTTCCCGCACCCCCATCACAACGGACCACCTACAAAGAAACCTACCGACACACCAGCCTGCTCACCTCCCCTCCAGACCCAGCACCCCTTGCTCACCACAGACAACCACAAGTTCTCCGCAGACACCAACTCACCCACCCCTACCATCAGTAATTCCACCCGCACCATCGCCCTCAAATGCGCCCTGGTCAATGCTCGCTCTCTCTCTGCCCACGCTCTAGAAATCAATGACCCCATCAGCTCCCTAGGCCACGATCTGCTGAAAGTCACAGAAACCTGGCTCCATGAAGCCGCAGGCCCAGCCATCTCCCTCGCTCTACCATCAGGATACACCATACTGAGGCAGGACTGCAAGACCTTCAAAGGCGGAGGTGTAGCTCTCATCGCTAAAGAGTCACCCTCCATTAGACTCTGCAACCAACATTAAGAAAATAACCCTGACCTTATTTATGCCAAGCTCACGTTATCCCCTAACTGTACTATAAATATCCTAATTACATATAGACTACCTGGCACAGCCCCTGACTACCAAAGGCACCTCCAACAAATTCTTGGAAACAATCTAAAAAGCTCCACCAAGACCCTCCTACTAGGAGACCTCAACCTAACCCTTCATGACCCTAAGGACAAATCAGCCACTTCATTTGCCAAAGATCTCACTGACCTAGGGTTCTCCTATAAAACCTCAGAGCCTACTCACTGCAAAGGTCTCTCCATTGACTGGCTCGCTGACTATAATTGCACAGTTAACATCACCAGGAACAAACGTAATATCACAGCTGAGGCCATTATACCTCTGGTAGTCCCAATACTCACTGCCATACCTGCCATATATGACCTGAATCTATTGGTCGACACCTACAACAATTCCATGACCAAAGCTTTAGACACCATTGCCCTGTTAAAACTGCACAAAGGCAAACCTAGAGCACATCTGAACTCATGGTTCACACCTGAACTTAAAACACTATGCTCAGAAAAAAGAAAACTTGAGACACTTTGGAAATTGACCCCCTCTACAGAAAACAGAGTTCACCTAACCAACATCACAGCCACTTACAAAAGTGAGATAATCCACACCAAAAAAGAAACTTTCAACCTTAGACTAAACCAGGCAAGCTCCAACACCAAAGAATTATTTACAGGCCGATTCATGGAATTACTGTGCGCTGAAATTTTTGGCGCAAGCGTGCGAAAGCGTGCGAATCGCAGTGCCAGTGCGAAAATCACAGCGAAACCTGCGCACAGCGATTCATGGAAGTCCGTGCACATGTAAATCCCAGGATGTGCGCCAAAATTCTGCATGGCGCACGCTGGCGCACACGTCTCCAAACAGCGTGCGCTACGCGCACAGCGAAACCGCACATAGCGCGGCGCACACAACAAAAGTCAGAGGAACAGGGGGCGTGACACGCCGAATGGGGAACAACACGTGAAAATGTGGGCATCATGGGGGAAGTACAGGAGGCAAATGTGTGGAACGCCCACACGCACGTTCAAAAACTTATTCATGGATTCGAACGGGGCTAACAAGTGCGCCAAAAAAGACGCGCTAATCCGGAAACACGTACGCCAGCAGGAAGCAGGCGTACGTGGACCCGTGCAGCATAAAAGTGCGCGCAAACAACAAACAAGCTCAGATGCCAGGATGAATATACCGTTCCTAGCAGCAGTGGTCATGGGATACCGCAGGAGGAGGAGGAGGATAGTCAGGCCCAGAATTTTCACACCGAGAACCAGCCTTTTTGGGATGTCTGATGACAAGGTGTATGGGAGGTACAGGTTTCCACCTCACATAATACTCGACCTGGTGAGTGAGTGGGAGGATGACCTCACATCACCCACCCTGTGCTCCCAAGCACTCAGCCCCCTGGAGAAGGTCCTCCATGTACTGCACTTCTTGGCCACTGGATCATTTCAGCGGACAAGTGCTATAGTGGGGGGGGTGTCACAGGCCACGCAGTCATGCTGCCTACACCAGGTCTTGGCCATCATGACTGCACACCCATCAGTCTGCAGGCACATATACCTGCCCAGAACACCTGCAGGATTTCTACGGGGTGGCACAATTCCCCAAAGTCCTAGGTGCCATTGATTGCAGCCATGTGGCTCTACGTCCCCCCAGGGCATCAGAGCACATCTATAGAAACCGCAAGCACTGGCATTCCATCAACGTGCAGGTAGTATGTGATGCCAAGGGAACCATCACCTCAGTATATGCCAACTATCCAGGGTCCACCCACAACAGTTTTATTTACAGAATGTCAACCCTAAACTGGGACCTAGAAGCTGGGCGGCATGGGGCATGGCGATACATGGCTGCTCGGTGAGTATAAATGCCACAGCACATGCATGCATGTCAGATACAGAGTAATGTCACAACCCCACTAATGATACCCATCACCACCTCCCCAGGGGACAGTGCCTACCCTTTGAGTACTCACATGATGACGCCAATTCGGAACCCCACCACGCCACCTGAGGTAAGATACAACACAGCCCACATTGCAACCCGGGGCATAGTGGAGCGCACATTCAGAGTGCTCAAGTCACGCTTTCGCTCCCTTGACGGTTTTGGCGGGCAGCTGTTATACGCCCCCCCTGTAGTGTGCAGGATCATAGTGGCAGCATGTGTCCTGCACAACGTTGCAACACGCCGGGGCCTGCCCATGGACATGGTGGTGCCCCCACATCCCCAACCACATGCACGGCCGCTGCACATGGGAGGGGAAAGGGCACGGGGTGAGGCAGCCCGTACGCAGCTGGTGGCTAATTACTTCACCTAAAATCACACCCCTGTGGAGTGCACACAGCCCTGGCACATACCAGCTGACAATCAATGATGATGACATAAGGGACAGTCAACTGTCACAACCATACCAGCCTGAGATTGGTCACCTGGAAGTGTTACATTGTGTGCATCCCTACCTACACAAACACCACCAATGCTGTGTCATCAAAAGACACACTTCTATTCTGCTAAATTAATTACCCCCTTGCAAAATACAACATGCCAACAGTGCCATGTCACCCAACCCTTCCCCAGCACCGCCACCCAACACACCATGGCATGTCATGCTATGTGAGAGCAAACAAAGCAATCCCCAAAACCTGACACAAGTGTCACAAAGTACAGTGTCCGTAATGGAAACTGGCCACACACAATATGCTCCCAGCAATGTAGAACTAACAACACACATGACCAAATACTTACCAACAATACAATGCAGCTACACAACCTCAAACATAGCAAAAACATGACAGTACTAAGTTAAAGTAGTGGTAGTCTTACAACCTGATTATGCCAGCACATCGACCCCTTCCAACTGTACAGTGTTGCTTCCACGCAAATGTGTAAGTGCACTGCTTACAACATGAACTGCATCTCCAAAGTAGACGGCCTTGTGAAGACATGAGGAATGAACCTGCAAATTAGGAGGAAGACATGGATGCACAAGCACATATCAATACACCATGCAGTGTACAATACAACAACAATATCCACTAAGAATGTATACACAGTATTGACTACACACTGCCCACACAGCTCATGGGAGTCCAACGTCACTGTGTAATTCACTGTCACTTGGGCACACCCTTTGCAAGCCCATGGAAACGGGAAGCAGGGGGGGTGTGTGTCTCACGAACCCAAGCATCTAACCCAAACTCAGGACAAGCCTGCATGTGCCCAGCCGGAATACAGAGGATGCCCACGGGAGCCACACAAGGCAACACACTGTAAAAAAAATAAAAAATAAAAATAAAAAATGGCCATGTGGGGGGCAGGGGGGGAAGGCCACCCAGGAGGTCCGAGGACAGGGTGCGCACCAACAGCCACCTGTGTGGATGTTGGGGAAAAATAACACCTTCATGGGTTCATGGCCTGCACGGCTATGCCAATGTGGGAGAACTGCTGCTGTCGCTCTCATCACCCTCTGCTGCTGCATCAGGAGGTGTTGGTGCTATGGGAGGCAGCCCACGCAAAGCCCTGTTATGGTTCTCCATGGCGGCATGCATGCAGGTGTGGAAGGTCTCGTTCTGGAGGATTATAGTGCGGAGATCCCCATGCAGCACCTGATGTGATGCCCGGATCTCCTCTCGAGTTGCCTGCATCTCAGCTGAGAGCGAACCTGTGAGCCGCTCCAGCTGCTGTTCTGTCCTCAAGTTAGTGGAAGCCTCAAGGTCAACAAGAGTCTCCCTGAGGTGATGGAGTTCTACCCTCAGGGCTTCCCTGTGGCCCTGGGACTCTATTGATATCGATTGGCATAGAGTCTCCAGTGCCGCCCGTCGGTCCCTGTTGGACGCCAACATGTCTTCCCTGTGTGATTGGCAAATGGAGTCTGTTGCCTGCTGTAGTTGCTCCATCTGCCTTTCAGTGGGGACAATGGAAGTGGCCACCCTCTCCATTGCTTGAGCCATCATCTCAACTGATGCTGCCTGTTGGGTTGCCATACCGTACATGGATTGTTCCCATATGGTATTGACTGGTGGCGTACGGCCACCGCGTCGGCGGGCACCACACCTGTTTGGGGCAAGGCGATCTGCGCCTTGCTGTGCTGGCACTGCCTGAGGCTGTAGGACTGCATTCCCCCTCTGATCTGCTGGCCCGGGAACAGGATCAGATGTTGTGGAGTGTGACCCTGCATCCGTAACCGCCAAAGGCGGACTTACCAACACTGACATCCCCATAGAGGGTTCTACCCCTGGTGCAGGTGGGTTGGACAGAACAGAATCCCTGCCAGAAACACTTACCTGCGACGGCACATAGGCATCATCATCCGAATCAGCACCTGAATAGAGGTCTGGGGAGGTGCACCCAGAGACACCCCTGGACAGAATGGTCTGCAGCAAGATTAGGTTCTCACCGACCACCGCACCACGTCCCCCACTGGTGCCCGGTCGTGCCTGTGATTCCTCCTGGGTCTGCACCATCTCCTCAACCTCAACAGCATCAAGTGCGTCATCCCCTGCAAAAACATGAAAGACAAAAAATGGAAACAGGCATTAGCACCATAGCACACAAATAGGCCTGACAAGCTACATAACCAGTACATGATTTACACATGTCCCACATGACTATAACCCTCCCATGCATGCACTGTCACTGAGTTGGAAGGGGAGGCAAAAGGCAGACACTGATGACACCAAGATGGAAGAGCAACACATTTGCTGCATGCTGGGTAGCACTGCCATCACACATTGGCCTGTGGGTGGCATGTCCAATACACATACATGACACATGCCATCACACAGATGGCATGTACCATAGCCATGGTACATTCCACAAGTACATCCATATGTCAGTGAATGAGTACTGTCAGCCATCCATGTGAGATGGACATGATGAGATGAAAAATGCTACATAGTGTGACAAAATACGCATGTGCCACACACTGCAACACATCCAGTGTACAAAAATATAGTGATTGCAGGCCGATGTACACATCAATGGGTGTGCACTTCAACATGACAGGAAACAACTATCATGCTCCACATTCAAACAGGCCCCAAAAATTCATGTGATCAGGCCAATACTCAATCAGCCTGAATGGGCAAATCATTCACCTAACAAGGTAACACATGTCGGCCAATGTGGGGTTCATCAATGACAGAAGCATGTCACAAATGTGACAATAGGACTGAGGAATAAGTAGCAAAAGTGGGAGAATTGAAAGAATCAGCCTGAACGAACACTGAAAAATACAAACAATGTTGTTGCAAGATGCCACTTCAAGGGCAACTGCCGTAATGTTGCGCTAATTTACTACTCTGGGCAGAAGGGATACTGTCACACCCAAATCCAAGGACGCTGAATGTTTTGGATGAAGCACATGGGTGACCCATACCACTCAGGCACACACACCCTCACCTGGCACTCAATCAGAACCCGTCACCCAAACAACATACACATGCATTACACACACATGCATGGACACTCACCGGACATTGAATCATAATCAGGTAGCTGGATCTGTTCCTCTTTGACGAAGGCCCCAGCAACAGACTCATGTTCAGTGAGTTCGTTGTCCTCTTGTGGAGACCCACCGCCAGTCACCAGAGTCGTGGCATGATTTGAGGCCAGCTTGTTCTTTGCTCTGCGTTTCAGGTCATTCCACCGCTTGTAGCAATCATCAGCTGTGCGCCTCACGAATCCAAGGGCACTTATGCGGTCGGCGATGGTCTGCCAGTGTGCCCTACGTTGACCAGGTGTGGTCTTGCACCCTGCAGTCACCAACATTTTGCGGCTATGTGCCGACACATAGGACACAAGTGCATCAAGTTCTGCGTCATTAAAACAAGGCTTCCTTGACATGCCGGAGTGTGTAGCCGTGTCTGGGGTCTCAGCCTGACGTGCCAGAGCACCCTTCTTCCTCTTCTTTAAAGGTGGAGCAGAGCCAGAGTGGCTTACGCCGCTCTGGTCAGTAGGGGCAGAATCACCGGTGGACTGGCTAGTAGGAGTGTGGGAATGCACAATGACCATAGGTCTTGATGCAGGCATTGGTTGCAGGGAAATGTTGGCAGGGGCAATGTCAGTTTGATGGACCTGGACTGACACTGTCCTGGCTGGGAGAGTCAGAGCTGGGGCGGATGGAGCTGCAGCTGCCCCTGCAGCCTCCCCACCCTGCATACTTGGGTCAGCAGATGACATAGCTGCCTCAGATCCACGTGCCTTGGTGACAACAACTTGCACCGCCACACGTGGCCTAGACTTGCTGACCTGGAAGTCAGCCTGGGAGTCATCCTGTGCCAGGTCAGGTGCCACAATGGGCTGGTCCAACAGGGGCTGAGCTGGGATGGTGTCAGCCACGTTTCCCTCAACCATGGGGGGGGCATGGGTGTCCCTGATTGTTCCTCCAAACATGGGGTTATGGGGGCACCCTGCAAATCCCGGCCATGTCCCCTACCGTGCCCACCACGCCCACCTTTTGAAGGTCGGCCACCTTTGCCTCCCTTACCGCTTGGTCGCCTCCCAACCATGGCACTGATGTTGTTGTGCGTATGGGAGTTGCAGTAAACTATTGTCCTGGGCAATTGGGGTTCAAAGGGGTAGGATACTAGATAGAATTCATACCTTAGTGCTCTAACAAGGCTGTCTGTGACCCCTGGGGGAAGATGACGGGTCAAGCAACGCACAGGCAGCCCAAAATCAAAAATGAACGTGCATGCAACCCCTCGTAGACCACGTGCGTGAAAAAATTTACCCGCACTACGCTGTGGCACCCAGAAACACAAAAATAAGCGTACGCATAATACACACACCCTGCAATGACCTCTGAAGGGGAATGCGACACACGGGGCAAGCACAGTTGCTAAGTACATGCAGAACTCACCGTCTGCCTGGAAAAAGAATGTGAAAAATACACACGTGTGCGCGTTGGCAACACCCCTGCCAAAAGAAGAATTGTATGCTGTCTGAGGAGACAGGACAAAAGGAGAAGTGAACTCTGTTTGAGGAAACAGGCCCAACAAAAAATCAGAAAAGAGCTGTCAGAGGTAACAGGGAGTACGAACTACAAACGCTGTGAAGTAATCGCGTGTGAACCGACAAGAAGTACAGATTTCACCCACTCGCTCTCCACGAAAAGCACGTACAAGGAAATGGCGTCCTACACGTAGCTTTTAAACCAGCCCACACGTACACGTCAGATACGCGTGTACGCGGGCCCTTTCCTCCAATTACACGCAAGGACACTCGGTGCAGTTTTTCCACGTGTGCTCTGTCAGCACGTGCTATGAGGGAAACAGCCGTGCGCGTAATGTAACTTCCGCTCTTATGCGCTAAGGGCCTTTGGTCCAATGAAATCGCGTGCGTGTGCTGAGGCGCTTACGCGCTAAGGCCCTTTCCTCGAATTACACGCTGACGTGCAATTTTTTCACGTGCCAAATCACTCCGTATCAAGCTGGCCACGCGAAAACACACGGAAGACCATGCTCCTGCCCAGAAGGCCGAATTACTGCCCCCCAGGGCCCTGAGCATGCTCCCACCTGCCTTCTGCTGCTGCCTGACTGCCTGCTGCCCACGTGCCCTGCCATTTGCTGCCTTCACGTCAGCCAGGGGTGTAGTTGCTGTGACCACCCCTGCTGTAACCGAAGACTCCCGACTGGGATTACATCGCTCCACAGCCCAGCCCCAGGACCCAGTTGCCTACCCACTCCTGCCTCTGGGGTTGCCATGTCCAGCACAACACCATCTGGCAGCACTGGCAACCCCCAGCCAGAGAGGCAGAGGGCCACCAGCTTCACTGCCACCGAAGTTGGTGTCCTGGTGGAGCAAGTCCTGGGGCACTAGGATGCCCTCTTTGGAAGTTTTTGCGCCGACAATGAAGGACGGACCAGGATCTGGATGGACATCGTGACTGCCATCAACGCGTAGGGGGTGGCAGTCCGCGACTTACATCATGTCAAGAAGCGCTGGGAGGACTTCAGGTCCAGGACCCTCAACAAGGCCCAGCGCCTCGCTAAGGCAGCGGATGCCAAGGGGCGCCGGGGCCAGCTGTCGAACCAAAAAAATGAGGGTCCTGGATCGCATATGCCCAGCGCTCTATGTCCAGATCCTTGAGAGGCAGACCCGTCTGGAGTCGAGCGGTAAGTGTACATGCATGTTGATAATATGCTGTGCGTGTCGTGGTGTGCCAGTAGTGTGCAGGTTGCACATGTGTTTATGTAGGGCCATGTAGGGATGTGTATGAACATGGACGTGAGGCTGTCACATGTGAGTCCTCTCAGTTGTGAGACACATTGATGGTATAGTTTATGTGTTGGTAAGCATGCTGGGCAAATGCAGGTGTGGGAGCACACATGTTTGAATTTCTGTGTATGTACATTGGCATGGTTGTAGCATGGATGGTGGTTCATAATGCATGTATCTGCACTGTGTACATGTGCATGTATGTGTATCTGACAAGTGTGCAACTGTGATGCAACATGGATGCACGTGACAATGATATGTAGAAGGATGAATGGCAGATGTGACATGTATGGCGATCTCATCACTGCAACAGTTGGAGGAGATGTAGACATGCATGTAAGTGTGGTGGCGTGAGTGCATGTCTAGTGCACTCCTTGTGTTTCATGTGATGTCAGGCTCACCTTTGGCTGTTCATGCTGTTGTATGTGTATGGATGTTGCTGCCTGGTGCAATATTGCTGTTGAAATGTTCATGTGTGTGAGTGAAAATGACATGTGTGTCGTGGAGTGTGATGCCGTGTCTGTAGTTAAACAATGCCACTCATGTGCAACTGTCATGTGTGTATCAGTCCATTGTACAGTGACCTGATGCCTGTGTTTTATCTCTCCCTGTCTGCAGCGTCAACTGAAGAAGAGGGCGGAGAGGGTGCTGTGGAGCACAGCGGCAGGGATCCTCCTGCCAGCCGGAGACGCAAGGCCCTGCTCCCCTCCCAGGTTGTCATCTTGTCGGGGGGTGAGGAGTCCAGTGCCGCGTCCCAGGCCGCAGCTGCCGAGGGAAGGTCCAAGAGGCGGAGGTCGGAGTTGGACTCCTCGGCAGCAGAAGGGGCAGCTGAGACCCCACAGGGTCCGACGGAGGAAGATGGCACGGAGTCATCCAGATCCAGAGTGGTGGGGGGTTTGGTGGAGGAGGAGGCCGTGCAAGGGACAGACACGGGGTCTGGAGGTGGGGATTCCACTGTGCTAGTGGTGCAAATAGGGGCAGGGACAGGAGGCAGCACAAGCCACCGCGGAGGTGCCTGTGTGTAATCCTGTCCCCGATCCTGTGACTGCATCATCTCGCACCAGCAGGGATGCCTACGTCCAGACCCGTTTTCAGGGAGGGGATCCGCTTACAACAACTGGCCTTCCTCTCCCTGCGGACGTGGCTATCCGGGACCGGGTTCAGCCTGTCCTGGGTGAGGTGGCGTTGCGTCAATGGGCCATGCGAGGTGACCTGCAGTCTTTTCATGAGGAGACTGCACGTCATCTCGAATGGCTCGTTGACCGCGTTGACCTACTGGGACAGCTCACCAGGGCCAGATTCCACCGTTTGCTGGACCTTGTTCCGACCCCCTCCTCAACTGAACCCCCATGCGCCAGTCGTACTCCATGCCATCTTCCCACCCATGTATCACCTGGGTACCCTGTGGAGCTGCCTCTGACCCTGCGGCCAGGCTGGTGGAGGACACATCCCTGCCACAGTTGGGAGTCGAACATCCAGCAGGGGTGGCCACATCAACAACTGCACCCCAGCCGGAGGAGGATGTGCAGGCAGCAAGAGCCAGGGCACAGGCAGAGGTACAGCAGCAACAGCAACAAGGTAGGAGCCATGCTGGCTCGGTGCCTTGGTCATCGGAGGGACAGGCATCGGCCAGAGGGCAGGACGACCCAGGACTGGAAGTGTCTGCCATGTGGCAGCGGTTAGGCCATGCTATAGATGCGGAGCGGGCAGAAGAGGCACGGCTCACGATGGTCAGGGCGGAGAACTCCATGCGGAGGGCCCTGAGGCGGGCCGAGTGCCTGTTGGGTGTCCTGACCCACGTTTGAGCTATCATGCTGCAACATTTGGTGCTGTGGGCTTAGAAAATCCAAGATGGCCAAAAAGCCCGCATGTGCGCCAGAATCCAGGATAAACCACGCAGCTTGTGCGTACACCAAAATGGCTGCCTAACTTGCCACCCACCAGTGCGAGCATGATGGGCCAGGGTGCCATGAGTGGAATGGGTGCCAAAGGTAAAACAGCAGCGCCTGTTAGCTCAAAAACGCTTTAAAATTACATTTGGTTTCTCTGAATGCCAGCTCAAAATGCCTATTTTCAAACATTGCAACACATCCAAAAATCTCACTGAACACCAGCGGACATCTGGCAGAATGAAGTATGTGTGCATACAAAATCTGGGAAGATGAAGAGCCCAAAACAATCTTCATAACAAAACTGGCTGAGCTATGCATGTCAGCAGCCTAACTGAAACTGGATTAAAACCACCAAAATCGAAATGTTTAAATTAACTGAGTGACCTACTTTTGAGTGTCACATAGTTTGTAACTGTTAAAATGTCATAGTTTTGAACTTAGAATCAGCATTCTAGCTGCATATGTAAAAATTGTATTGACTTAAACTGTGGAACAAAAAATGACATGTAGCTAAAAACTGGCTTAAAGAGATTCCAATTCTGCCTGCTGCAGGAAACTAAACAAAGGGCCCAGGCAGATGGTTTATTGGGGGGGGGGGTCGTAAATGGCTTCCTTTTGAACAAAGCCCTTCCTTGACTCAGGCAGATGGTTTATTGGGGGTTCCTAAAGTGGCTTCCTCTTGGCAGAAACGGGGAGGGGCAGCCCCCTCTGAGAACAGGCTGAGCTTAAATAAAGTGGGCAAACTGGTTTCTCAACCATGTGACCTGGGAAGACACACCCCTGTTGGCCAGAATATGATTTTAAGAAAGATGTATAACTCATGGTGCGGACTTGTCAAAATTATCTAAATGATACCATAATTGTTGTGATTTTTCTGCCCACATTTTAAGAGGTTTTAGGACCCGGTGGTATGATCTGGGGGTTTACGAGCGAAAAAGAGGTTGTTACTCTAAATGTATGCAGGTTAAAAATCTGACACTTCCTTATCTAAATGCCCACATGCCTTGCACACAATTGTATACATTTGGAGAAAAATCCGATATAGGGAAAGCTACTAAAAAGCGCAAAATGTTGCCATTTCTGAATGCAAGCCCCCAGGAAGAGCAGAGTTTGAACAGAGTATACCTCATGTGATATGTGATGGGTGCATGTGATTTTAAACAACTGTGTATCTGTGCAATATGTATTTGGGTCAAATATAGATTTGTGTGCAATTTGACAGGGGAGTGTCCTTTCTGCAGGCCATAAAACAGCATCACCATGACTCACATTTCCTTTCCCCTATCAAGGAAGAGAGAAAAGCTTGACCAATGATCAGTTGAGAGAGGGGCTGGCTTAGTGATGCTGCGCACACACCCACTTTCAAAAGACATAAAAGGAGCCACTGGAAGCTAGAGAGGGGATTCAAATCCAGTTGCTGCGGAGCGTTTTGCCGGACCACACAACATCCAGAAGATACCAGTTCCTGACTGACTCCAGCTACATACTCCAGAACCTAGAACTTATACTTTAGAACCTAAATCAGAGGCCTAAAACCACAAGCTGAGTTCTCTGCAGCAGGCCTCAAATCATTGCAAGCTACTCACAGCCAGGCGACCTGCTTGAATCCCTTGCCAAGAACTTTTGCCAGGACCAGTGCAGAGATCCAGGAGCCGTGCAGAGACCGCTGTATCCGGACAGACCAGACCAGTGCCAGACCAGACCAGACCGTGCAGAACCGCAGAACCAGAGACCAGATCGCTGTGAAGTGCCGCTAGCCTGATTGATCAGATCCGTGACGAGGTCCAGTCCTTCCAAAATATATTGCGAGTACCTAGCAGATTGTGACAGAAATAAGCTCTTAGTTTAAAATAATCTAATCCAAACTATTTTAATCTAACCAGAACTGCCTCCTAGAAGTTGTCACCTGTCATTTGTAAAGCTGCACAACTGTCACCTGTCATTTTGAGTTTACTTTAAATCCGAAAGACTACCTTTATTTAATCGTCCGTATCTCTGGAACCGTTTGGGATAGGAACTGAAAGCTTAGAATCTCAGCTTTCCAATGACCCTAGACTGACTTGCTACTCCTTATACTTTTGCCGTAATCACGATTCACGCACTCGCAAATTTTACCGCGATTTGCGATTTGGTTAAAAATCCAGCCACGTGTAACCATCAGCAGTCATTTCTTTCCTTGCTAAAAATTTGTTTGCCTCTTAATCACCATCTCTGAATCATTGCGAAAGTGAGCCTGAACTCATCCCAAGTATCTCTCACTCACCCTGAACCTCCTAAAGGGAATTAAAAGCATTTTCAGCATATTTCTCACTTCATTGCCACCACATTCAAAGCACTTGGGCCTGTGTTTTAAAACTCATACCGGTTTTCTCTCAGCTTGCTGGGGGGGGAACTGAATTTCGTATTGTATTTGATTGCATTCCTGAGAACTGTGTGCTCCTCTTTGCATCTACTTCCATGTCTTACATTGCATAGGGGAGGGGGGTGAATTGCCAGAAAAAAAGTGATTATATTATCTTTTGTTAAAATCATCTCAAGTATTTCTGTACTGCATTTTATTCCTCATTGCTTTTCCCTTGAAATCATAAAAGTATTTTTGCTACTTGATCCATCCTATACTAACTCCTCATTGATTATAAAGAAGTTTGCTGGTGTCAGATTACCCATTGTTGATTAACATTATATTTATAAGGGCGATATCGATTATTAATTTATCATAAAAGCGTGTTATCTATATTTTGTCTTATTTCTCAAATAAACCTTTTAAACTTGCAAAACAGAACTACTTCTTGGCTCAGTGGGGTCAGGGAGATTCTAAGAGAGGGGTGTTATATAGGGGTAGTCATCCAGAACTCATGAACTGGACATAAAGATATATCAATAAGGGTTTCCATTCAGTATCCCAGACTAGGCATTGACTTAGCTGTAGTGTTGAATTGAATCTTCTTACATGCCTCGAGGCAATTCGCAGGGAGTTGGAGGAGAACATGTCGTCGTCCCTGCGAACCCTCGGGCCATGGAAGAGGACCACCTCCAGGACATTGAGCATGGCCCGGGACATCCAAAAGTGAGCCGTCGGACTAGCCCGCTGCCATTGTACATAGTTTTAAGAGTTAGGTTTCCTTTTCGTTTTCCTTCTATTTGTGTTCAATGGACAATGCCACACACATTTGTATATAGTTATATTTTTAGGTAGTTTCTTAGGTAGGTTTCATTTGTTTAGTTGGGCTCATGGACCCTTTACATCGTTGGAAAATGGATTGATTTATTTTTGGGATTTTTGCACATGGATTAATGGATTTTTATTTTGGAAAATGGATTTCATATAGTTACATCATGGATTCATTTGGATTTTTTTTTCATTATGGGCATGGAGTAATGTTTTTTTTTTCAGGACAATGTATTGTAAATAGTTGGACTATCGATTGATTTCGCATTTTTATTTGTCATTATGAACATGAAACAATGGATATATTTTTTTCACCTTTTTTGGATTTGTGTTGGTGGAGGGAGAGTTTGGACTGTTTTTCTTTCAAAT